>NC_142144.1:49589285-49897500 GCF_024610735.1 Ursus americanus | reverse complement strand
TTGGTTAAAAATTCTTAGCAGCACCCAGTAACCCCAGGAAATTATGACATATATCAACTGTCAATTTTTACTTCTTACCAACTAGATAAAACTGTGGTGTGTGTGTCTGTAGTGGAGGTGGGAAGCAGGGAATGGTTGGAGAAATGGATGAGAGGAACATCCAGAAAACTTAGGATGCTTCATAACATTTCTACTTTTGTCATGCCCTTACTATAATTTATTTGCATTAATTGTTCTTTATCTTACAGATGTCTACAAAATGACTTCTTTGATTTTTTAAATTATAATGTGTTATTTGACAAACAGCAGAACCCAGAATCCTTTGGTATTAGCAAAAAGGGTCCTTCATGGGGCACCTGGGTGGCGCAGTCGTTGAGCGTCTGCCTTCGGCTCAGGGAGTGATCCTGGCGTTCTGGGATCAAGCCCCACATTGGGCTCCTCCGCTAGGAGCCTGCTTCTTCCTCTCCCACTCCCCCTGCTTGTGTTCCCTCTCTCGCTGGCTGTCTCTGTCAAATAAATAAAATCTTTAAAAAAAAAAAAAAAGGGTCCTTCAAACTAAAAGGCACAGAGGCTAACAGCTGTCAGGGTCTGGAGTCATGCTAATCTGGGTTACACCCCAGATTCTACCAATTTCCTAAGCTGTGTGATCTTGGGCAAGTTATTTTCTTCTCTCCAACCTCAATTTTCTCATCTGTAAATAGAAATAATACAGTAGCTACAATAAAGTTCTAAGCTCAGGGTTGTATAATAAATAGTGTAAGATTGACTAATTATCTATGAGGCATAGAGACATTCAATGCAACTTGACCAAAGTAAGCAAGCTGGTGATTGGGACATGGCAAGAACAGAAATCTCCTGTTTTCCCAGTCCAGAAACACACTTTCCTGCACCCTCCCACCTACCACACAATAGGGAGAGAATACCTTTGCCACCTGAAAAAAGCCCATTCTTAGGAATCAGAGGCAACATTTGTTCCCATATGATTTCTTAGAAACCACAATTTGTTCATGTCAAATTCTAGATTAGTTATTTTGGTCAGGACTGGGTTTAAGTGTCCTTTGTCGGACAAGCACAATGTCTCTGAGCTGCATGTGATGGGGACAACAAGCTTGAGGAAGGGTTGTTAACAATAAGGTAAGAACCAAAAATAAGCCCCTGCTGGATCCTTCTTTGTGGACCTTTTGTGCGTTCTCCAAAGGCTATCGCTCAACAAATCAGGGCTACATTGGGATAGATTTGAAAACCATCGGGAAGATATTCAATTTTCTTAGTAAAAAAGTATAAATGCCTTTGACTGCATCAGTCGAATAACTTCAGTCTTAGGAAAAGAGCCTTGGATGAAGAGCAAGAATATTCTCTGTTCAATTTTCTCCTCTATTATGGGTCAGAGCAAATAAATGTACAGTGCTTGTATTTCAGAATCAGCTTTCAATAGATCAAACTAGGGTTCCTGCTGTATTCCTAACAGCTCAGTGCACAGCAATTCAGAAGTTTCCAAGACCAAGAGCCACTGTGCTGTAATAACGCAGGAAGTACAGATCTTGGCTTCAATTACATCTCTATTAAAATGTTTTGATGACCCCTTTCTTCCCCAAAAGGTTGCCTGAAGAGTCACATTAGTGATTGTGTAAAAATACATGAAGCACTTCAGGCAGCTTTGATATATAATTCTGTATCTCCTAATAAAACAGCAGCCCATAATAGAAAGAGACATAGTGTTTTACACTTATACGTATGTATACATATATATCTCACCAGACCCTCAGATATCAATGGGATGGGTCCTGGGGGACTGTTTCCATCATGACCATTTTACTGATGGGAAAACCAAGGCCTTGAAATATAAACGCTTATGTAAGTTCACATAGTAAAACAGTGGGGTTAGAACAAGAAGCCGTATCTTCTGACTCAAATTCTACTCTATCAGCATCATAAAGGAATACAATTTGAACCTTGAATATTAATGTGTAATTTGCATTGTGTAAAAGGACGTTTCATTATTTCTTACTGATGTTTAGATGGCCTGGGTTCTGGTGAGTAATGATAAAGAAAATGACTAACAAACTCCTTAGTCTTTTCCTGCCCTCTGACGACTAACCCATCTCAGTTAATGACTGTACTTAAAAATCTGTAATGCAAATATAAAGCCACTAAGGTAACTTATGGTTAAAAACTTCCTCTGCTTCACAAAAAGAATTCCATTGTAATATGAATTGTCCCTGATACCTATCTACTAGGAGCCACCATTATGCAATCCACAGGACAGGCTTGAAGCAGTCTTCCACGAGACAGCATATTTCCTCCCTATTCATTTATCTTTGTACAGGCAGGACAAGAAAGCTGTGGTGAGACAGAAGAGAGGCATTCATTGTGCCTTTGTCTTCAGTCTTGCAATACCCAAAGAGTCCTGAACAACCAGGCTTTACCTGGGTACCCACAGGCTAAAGAGGGGCTGCAGACTGGACATCCTATAGGGCTATTTGATTCCCTAATGTGAATGACAATTGACTGAGCTTGGGGAACCAGTTGAAGTTAAGCACCAATGCACATTCACAAGGGCCCTGGCAAGCAGAACCTGAAGTTAAATCCAAAGTAATGCTCCCAAGCTACAGGTGAGTTATCAGTGGATAAGGAAATCACAGTCATGGTACTCAACAATTTGTGCTTTAATGAAATAGAACAGAACAAAAGACACGGCACATAGTAAGGATAAATATTGTTTCATGTATGTGTATAGATGGTCAAAAAGCCTTAAAAAGCCATTATTCTGAAGAGAGAAGCTACTATTCAACTCCTATATCTACCAGTCACATGGGAATGCAGACAATGTACAGCTAGATACTCCAATTCTTTTCATGAGAAGCCAGAATTCTGAAATGTTGAATGAAATCTCCCCAAGTTTTTAAATAAAGCTCAAACTATTTGAGAAGAGTGTACAGGCCAAACCAAATGTATCTGAAGGCTGGGCCTGGACTGACTGTCCTTGATCTCTTGCTTTAAAGAAATCAGTACACATGTAATAAAACCAAGGGAGCAGAACTGATCTTAAAAGAGCAAAGGATTTCTGCTTAATGTCCCTGGGAAACCATGTGTGTAGAAGCATTCCCAGAAGGCATTAACCACAGCAACACCAATGTTGGCGGGAAAAGAACAGCTCTGCATGATGAGGTGAGCAAGGAGCCATGGGGCCTTGGTGAGAGAGGAGTGACTGGGCAAAGAGATAAAATAATGGTGAGCCTAGTAGTTTCTATCAACCTTCCTTGAGTTGGGTTAGATGATGGGGTAGAGCTCTCAGAGACAACAACCTTGACCTTTCCTTCACAAGGAGATGGATGGATGGGTGTCTTTTCTTTTGGGATATGTGAAAAAGAATGAAACCAAAGAGTGCCATCGAAGTCATCTTCAAGTGCTATAGCTCTGCCTGCCCACAATATTTATCACCCTCAACTACCCTAGAGCACCAATGAGCAGTTTCAGAAGAATTAAGTAGGGCCTCGTGGGGAAGGAGCCCTTCATGGGCCTCACCTGCTACCTAGCTCCCCACAGCACTAGGCCCTACTTAAGCAGACACAGATCTTCAGTCTCTGGGCTTCCCAAATGACACTTGCCTGGCAGACAAAATTCTCAAGTGATATGAGGAACTTAGGCTTAGAGGTTGGTGGGACTAAGCTGAGGCCTCTTCATCTCTCTATTCTGGGGAAAAGATTGACAAAACCAGGGAACGCTACCCGCCCTGCAGTCCCATTTGCCTATTTTAAAACACTAGGAGTCTTCCATGCAAATGTGTGGGCCCCAAGCCTGAGGGATGGTCTTGCATCAAATATAAAGCAAGACCAGCCGCCAGCTCCAGACCCAGCTGTTCCCCAAGCTCACGGTGCAGGTGTGAGATCATCCCTATGAACCTCACCTGCCTGCAGTTTGTCACCTCAATGTCATTACCACAGGCAGAGATGCGGTTGGGGCTTTTGTTTTACTTCACACCAGGGGGAAGTCGTTTTTGGAATTTTTCATCTTAAATAGATTTTTCTTAAATGTATGTGACACATATTCCTCACAGGACTTAATAAAATAGATATTTCTCATGCACGGAAAGTAAACTACAGCTGCACAGATTGAAACAAAATTTATTTTTTAAAACTAACATATTGTGGTTGGAACATTCAAAACACAGACTTAGCTATAATTTCTAAAAAAGTTCAGAACCAACAAAACCAACTTTCTCAGTAAATAGTTTTTATTAATATAATGTTAATTTATAGGACAAAGACTAACATTTGTTAGGCTAACAAATTAAACATTTACTAGTATCCCCTTTTTATCAACAAGGAAAATAATATAATTTCAAAAGAAGGAAAATTCCTAAAGCTCTTTCTTCCTACATAATTACCACCATGGAAGTAAGCAGGAAAACCCTTTTTTCAGATTCTTAAAAAATATATTGATTCTGACATTTCTGTGAAAAAGGGAAGAATGAGAAGTGTAAATAGAAAGCTTCTCGTTGCTTTAAAATGACTCCTTATAAATACAAATAAATAAAGCCAATTTTATTGCAAAAGCTTAGGTTGAACTGTGTTAGGAAAGAAGTGGTAGTCTTCTATGTGACTTCATGCAAAGAATATAGGTGCTTTCACTTGGTTATATATATATATATATATATATATATTTTTTTTTTTTTTAAATAAGTCAAATGTATTCCCTAACCAGGAAGTGTCCAGCAGAAATAACAGTAATGGGAATGTGGTTTTCATGACATTCTCAGGTGACTTTCAGGATCTCCTTGTCACAATCGAGACTCTTACAATGACAACAACAAACAAACCTCTGGGACTCCATAACCTCCCCAGACGCGGTGTACTAAAAGGATTTGGCTTGTCTCGTCTCTCCTGATTATGCAATATATGCTAGAAGCAGAAGAATGGTGACACGGACCACTGGGCTGTGTACAATGTTTTCTGGTCCCACTTGTTTCATCTCCTTATTTACTATTTTGTGTGTTGTCCTGACACTTGCAGTGAGATGAGGGAGGATGTAACTCCAGGCAAGTGCAACAAGAAACGTTTGCCTTGTCTGTAAGGTAAAGTAAGTGTGTAAGTACTTGGTGGGCCAGCATGTGAGCACACACATGTACACACACATACACACACAATTTACACCTAGGCACCTAATTTGTCTTTACTGGCATATATATATAGACATGTCTGGCTTTACACACCAGACATTTTCCTTGAAGTTGTGATCAATATTTTGCAACTCAAATATTCAAAGGCCCTAGAGAAGCTTACTATTTAAAAGAAATTTATTATGACTCCTTTCATAAACCAATGTTTGCTAATACAAATAATCATACCCAAACTGTCCAAGTTTGGATTTATGCATTCAGAAATAACATGCAAATCCAAACACAGAGATCACAATTAAACTACCCTAGGATGTGTGCGTTCTTTTGTAACATTTCACCTAATGGGTAAACAGGTGGCCATCACTTCAAATGTCGATATTTGAAATAAAAGGTATCAGCTAGACATTGTTCAAACAAGAAAAACAGCTCAAAGATTCTTATTTGGAACAGAAGCAGTAAAACTTAATATGTGCCAACTACCACACCCACAGAGTATCTAAGGGGGGAGCCCCCTGCATTATAGTGATTCTACCCTCTCAAAGATTTACCAAGATAAATAAACCACATCTGTCCACTGGGATTGGCAAGTGCCTTTTTGTTCCCTATTAGTTCTAAGGCACTCAGAGAGATAATGCTATTCACTGTACCTTATGATCTCAAAGGAAACCGACACCAAATGATTATCTCTATCTAGTTTGCCACACCCCCACCACTCCTGGTATAAATATTCAGTGTAAGGAACAAGCTACCATGAAAAGGAATTATGGGGAAGAAAGACCCCAGGAAATTACTGAACACATAATCAGCAAGACTTACACACTTGTTTGACCAGCCTCCTAAAAGAGGCTGCCCAAATCAAACTCTTAAATTACCACTGGAATGATAGTCCAGTTATGAGACCGTGACGGCTGTAGTCACCAGCACGGTCAATGCCACAGACAGTATGACACACTGAAGCATAGGATATGTGCAAACGGACTTTCAGATCACGTGGTGTGCATTTTATAAAATCACTTTAAGTAACTGATGCATAAAATAGTCTGAGCTTTTTAACCATGGTCAGCAGTCACAGTCATGGTATCTGGTTATTGTAGAACAGTAGAATTCATTGGAGCTGAAGGCTACTTGGAATAAAGATAACCAAATATTTTTCAAGTGTTTACACTTTTTTTTTAAATGTTATCTTTTAAATTCACTTCCTTAATGGAAAACAAACTCATTTTTCTGAACCAAAAGGAAAAAAATCCTTAATCCTTCTAATCCATATTTTTCAACAAGCTTCCACTTTCATTATTATAAATGAATATCCAGCTCTGATAACCAAATTTAGCTTCCTCCTTATAATAAGGAAAGCATGAGATAGCAATGGAAGGATAATTCTCTCTCTCCAAGAAAGCAGGAAGATTTAAGTTAGCAACTCAGAGCACATAGCACTAAAGTGAGACTAGGTCCAGTATTTCTTGACTTGAGGGCAGAAGCTGTTCACCCCTTTGCTCCTTCCTTTACCTCATTCATTAACAACTTTCTTTTCTGACTGTCCTTACCCAGAACCACTGAAGTCAAGAAGCTAGAGGGAAAAAGGGGAGAGGGGTACACAGAAACCACCACCACCACAATCACCACAGACTTAAAAAATAATAAAAATAACAAGGCTAACACTTACATAGTGCTTACAACAGTACTGTACAATACTCCTGTAATGTGACCCATCTATGTAATTTAATATGTTCTGGTAGCCACATTAAAAGTTTAAGTTGAGATTGTAACATATTTAATATATCAAAAATACCATTTCAGCATGAAATCAATACCAAAAAAAACTGAGATACGTAGTACTGTATTTTTCTTTTTAAAGATTTTATTTATTTATTCAAGAGAGAGAGAGCACAAGCAGAAGGAGTGGCAGGCAGAGGGACAAGCAGGCTCGCCGCTGAGCAAGGAGTCCCAGGCAGGGCTCCATCCCAGGACCTCGGAATCATGACCTGAATCGAAGGCAGGCGCTTAACTGACTGAGCTACCCAGGCGCCCTAGCACTGTATTTTTCATACCAAGTCTCTGAAATCTAATGTGTTTTTTACACTTATGGTACCTCTAAATTTGGACCAGCCACATTTCAAACCCAAGAGCCACGTGTAGCTAATGGCTACCAAATTGGACGGTACAGGCTTACAATCTGCCAGGTGCTGTTCTAAGTGCTTTAAATGTACAGATTCATTTAATCCTCACAACAATCCTACAAGGTAAATATGACCATTATTCTCATTTTATAGACAAGGAACTGAAACAAAGAGCAGAGACCCAAAATCGCATGCTGGTAGGTAACAGAGGGGAAATTCAAACCTTGGCCATCTGGCTACAACTTCTATGCTATTTATTAAGAGCCTATTGGGTCTCTGACAGGCACAGAGCTGCATATCTAAATAAATTCTTCCATGTTCTCCTCAGAACAACTCTAGAGAATAAGTATTAATATCCAAACTTTCTGCACTGCTGCATCATTAACAGAGATATTTAGAGTAGAGATAGCATGGCTTCACAAAGGAACACCTGGCAGAAGACAGTAAGGGTAACCAGTCCACAGGTCCGACTCTAAAGGAACATGTAGCCTAGTAAGAAAATTAGAAAACCATTACAAATTAATTAGTATACTACGGGGTATAATGGGCTAAAAAAGAGGTACAAAGTGCTACAGAGACTTAGAGGGAAAAATCTTATCCCATTAAGAGAACAGCCAATGCCTTCAAGAAAGAGGTTAACATTTAAATGTTAAATGAAGGGCTTAAATAGAAGCCTAGGATAAAATGCTCCAAGACCAAAGGCAAGGAGGTGAAAGGAGTTCTATGGGGTGCTGAAGGAAAAGCTAAAATACTTCTAAAATGGCTGGAGTTTAGACTACATGTATGGAAAAGACATATCAGACACAATGCTGAAATTGTCCAAGGGAAAACCTCAAATTCTATGCATGGAAAACCTCAAATTCTATGCAGTTTGAGGAGACTTGAGCCTTAGGTAAAATCACTGTACCAACACTAGACAGGATGCAACAAAAGAGATTAGATATGAATGGCTGGCAAGGATGCTGCTAAAATAATCTAGACAAGCAACTGCAATGGTCACAGCCAACTTTAAAACAGAAGGTGAGTATGAAGAGGCTTTCTGGATGCAGAATCCTTAAAGTCTGGGGTCTAAAGGTAAGCCAAAGATGATAGTTTAAACCCATATGCTAGTTAATCATAGTAAGTTTTTATTCCCCTTTTTTCCCCAGCCTAAACTTTCTGCTACATCTGTGCTTCTCATATCAAGATTTATATTACTATCTACTGGCCTTATAGCTAGCTCTTATTTCAAATTCAACAACTCCTTTCCTATCAAGCAAGGAGTTAGTTGTTAGCAGAAAATGGCAAAGGGCATTATCTTTCAACTTAGAGTAACTTGATACCTCCAAGTTCTTCACCCCAAAGACAGGAATCAGATTCAGACTTCCAGCACCGCTGAATAATACTCTGTAAGGGCTTAACAAGCAGCTATGCCTAAAATATTGGCCTTTTGCTTGAAGGTCTTAATGTTTTAAAGGAAAAGTTAAAAACAATTTCCCTACTGTCTACTTCCCTTTGCATTTATTTATTATTTTTCATGTTTAATTAAAAAACACTTCTACTTTAAACAAATATTTCCTTTTTTTCCCTTTAATTACCTGACAAACAGTAGTAGAGCTGCATAAATTCTGCCTGAGGTTAAAGCTGGAGGAGAGCCTAATCACCAGCTTGAGACATTGTTTTGGCCAAGTAAAGCAGAACACATTTATCCCATGTGTTTGAACAATACTTAGGCACTTCTGTTAAGACCTCCTTTTACCCAGCGTTGATTCTGATTACCCACTTTCCTGATTTGTGTGGGAAATATGGGTGTTCTTCACACCACCACTGCAGGATTAAGGAAATGTACCTCAATGCAGCAGAGTTCAGATGTGCACACAGCCTTCGACAGAGAACACGAACACAAATGTCAGCCCTACTCCGTTACATGTCAAACTTGGGCAGCCTTCCCTTGATTCATAATTGATATCAATCTAGACAAACCTTCATGGTTTTCTGCTGCTTTCCATAAAGAAGGTGGTCAAAGAACAGTGATGAGAGCAGGTAGAGAAGTCAAGGGGGAAAAACAAGTAAAATAGATGCCAAATATAAGTACAGTTGACCCTTGAACAGGAGTTTGAACAATGTGGGTCTACCTACACATAGGCTTGCTTTTTTTTTTTTTTTTTTTTTACAGTACAGTAAATGTATTTTCTCCACTGTAGACTTTTCTTATTAACATTTTCTTTTCTCTATAGGGCTTCCTGGGTGGCTCAGTCAGTTAAGCACCTGCCTTCAGCTCAGGTCGTAATCCTAGGGTCCTGGGCTCAAGTCCTGAGTCGGGCTCCTTGCCCAGTGGGAAGCCTGCTTCTCCCTCTGCCTGCTACTCCCCCTGCTTGTGCATGCTCTCTCTCTCTCTGACAAATAAGCTAAAAAATCTTTTTAAAAAAACTTTTTCTCTACCTTATGTTACTGTTAAGAATATGGTATAGAACCCATATAATATACGAAATATGTGTTAATCAACTATTATGTCATTGGTAAGGCTTCCAGCCAACAGTGGGCTATTACTTGTTAAATTTTTGGGAAATGAAAAATTACATGTGGATTTTTGACTGTGCAGGGGATCTGTCCCTAATCCCCATGTTGTTCAAAGGGTCAACTGAATGAGAGGTAAATATAAGCTAAGAAAAATTGGGATTAATGGCACTTACATAAAGCAAAGAATATCAAAGCTAAATGGATACACACACACACACACACACACACACACACACGCACATGCACACACATTACCTGTGTGTTTTCTTAAGAGGCCCCACTCCAAATTCTCAGGCTCAAGTATATAGTCTTATGTGTGGTCTAGAGATGCTCAAAGCACTTTCCTTATCCTATAATTCAATCTAGTCATAAAAGTATGGTGATCTGGAAGACTGAATTCAGGGCAGCTGCGAAGTCTCACTGGAATCAAATGATCTCATCTGCCAACCATCCAGGACTCCCCAAAGTTTGGAAGTGCTCTGTGTCACTGGTGATCTCTCCAGCAAGTGGAGAGGGTGGGAAGGCAGCTACCTTTCCATTTAGGGAAATCTTCCTGCATTGTGGCTCACTTTTCCATCAAAGATATAAAAACCACATAGGCAAATGATCTGATTCCAACTAGAAAATCTACCTTTTGACACAGGTAGATGGAAAGGATCTCAGGTAACCACCTACTTAGGGAACCATCTGTATACGCAACAAACAGACTGGTATACAAGGAATAAGAGGTCCTAGAGTCTCTGGCCGCCTTAAGTATTAATGCCCACCCCTCTTTGGAGGCAAATGACAGCCATTTGAGGACAAGTCTGAAAAAATCTAAAGGTGGTGATGATGATGATGATGATGATGATGATGATGATGATGATGATGATGATGATGGTAATGATGACAATTAAAGACAATAACAGCAGTAGCCGTATCTTACAGTGCTAGGGATGTCTGGAAGGTACAAAGCTTTAGAGTCAGAAAGATCCTAAATCAAACTCAAACCTTCTGTACAACTCAAACTGAGTTCCCATTTCTTTATCCAAAAAATAAGAAAAATGAAGAGTATAAACCCAGAAAAGCTGTTGTAGAGATAACTTTAGCTGTCCTGATGAAAACACCTGGCACACAGAGGTGTTTCACAAATATTCATTCATTACTTTCCATTCTAGAGTACAGTTCATGGTACCTTAAACAAATCAGAGAACTGGCTCACCAGCAGGAGTAGACCCAGGACTTACAGCTTTTGCTCCTGCTTATATTCACTCAACAAGCATTTACCTGATTGCTCACTTGTGTGCCAGGCACTTTTTTGGGCATTTGAAATATATCTACTTTAATTTCTATCTTTATGGAATTTGATTTACTCTTATCTTTTAGGGTTAGGGATTTCAAGCAAAATTTCCTCAAAGAAGAAGCCAGTACTGATTAACAGTTTGTTTTGTCTCACTATTTCAATGCATGCATGATTCATATTTATTATTTGTGCTATTTGTTTGACGCCAACCTAAATGCCACAGAAGGCAAGATTGGGGAGGAGACTGAAGAAGGAACACAAATAATACAATATGCAATCAAGTGCAGAAATAAAGAGTCTGTAATTACAAAACAAAAAAAAACATTATAAGACCAGAAAGGAAGGATGGCAAAGTTCAGAGAGAACACCAAAACGGGAGCCCATGATGAGCGGCATGAGTACCTCTGGAGAAGATACTCAAATCACAGGTCAGGAGATCATGGTTCATAATAAATGGTCAAAAGTAATGGCCATTATTATGGCATTACTGTGACTTCACCTCTCTGGGCCTCCGTTTTCTCACTCAATCATCAGAGAAGTCAGACTAGATCTGCAATCCTTTTTTTTTTCTTTTGGTCTACAATTTTTAAGGGAGGGGAGTTTCAATTTTTAAACTCATTACAAAAGACTTTTTTTTTTTTTTTTTTAGGGTTAGGAAGTACCTGGCTAGAGGATATTGCAGATTCCTTCCATTTCTAATATCCTATTATGACGATATATTCTGGCTTCACTTGACCTCAGAGCTTTAGCAAGAGAAAAACAAAGTTTCTTAATCACTTGTTGGCAGCAGAAAACCAAATTTAAATATTCTAACAAAAAGAAGTGAATGAAAAGAGGGTCACTGTATGAATCAATGAGAAAAATGTGCCATGAATTAAGAAGTGAGATTTACTCAACCCTCTGTGCCTATTGCTTAAAAAAATATTTGTAAGTCATCTGTACAACAAATCCACAAGGAAAAAAAGCAAATAATTAGAGATATTTGTTAGATTTCATAATCAGTACATGACATGATATAGGATACCTCCATTTTTACCTAAAAAGAAAAAAATACTAGTTGGAAATATGTGTCACAGTTTTTAATAAACTCCACCATGATACCCTATTAGAAAAGAGTCTAGAAATGTCACCAACTATAAATGGAATCATAAATTACATATACATTAGTCCAAACCAATATCCACAGAAACTCAAAGATTATACACTATTAAGGGTATCTTTGTGTTGCAAACCAGTGAGTATACATACCAGCAACTCTGCAAATATCATCTAATTTCCACAACTCCTTGAGATATGTATTTTTTAAACCCTCAAAAGGCAATAAGTCCCAGAGAAGTTAAAACCATTGCCCAAGGTCATATTGCTAGGAAGTGGTAGAGCCAACATTCATTCATTCACTCATTTTAAGATTTCATTTTTAAATAATCCCTACAACCCAATGTGGGGCTCATACTCACAACCCCGAGAACAGGGGCCACATGCTTTACTGACCGAGCCAACCAAGTGTCCCATAATCAACACTTAAATGATAGGTTTATTTGGCTCCACACCCCTGCTTTTTAACTATGCCCCTACCCTCATTAAAAGCCACCCAAGAAATGGCACTTTCCAAGTGAGAAGCTTAACTTTCAGAGCATGACATTTCTGTTGATAGTGATGTCTGCATATTAGGCTGGATGAGGTCACTAATAATGTGGTCCTAGAGAAATTTTTCTCACAAACACAAATTATACATACAACTAATCTTTTCTCAAGTTGACAAAGCAACTACTCACATTAAAGTAAAAATGGGGCCACGTATATAAAGGGAAAGAGATAAAAACACTAAAGTCTGCAGTGGGATGGTACCCAGCTGATGAATATAAAAACCAAATAGCAGTGGGCAAACCCCAGACCAGAGCAATGAGCAAGAAAGAATTCAAGTAGGAAATATGATGATACAATGAGTCATAAACAGCACAGGATTTGTAGGCCTAAGAAATTTCAAGTTTACTTTTACACTGTAGATCCTATTGTTCTTGGTGGAGAAAGGGGGGTTGGCAGTCACTACATATATTTGTTTGCCTTAATAATAACACATCTTATGTAGCAGAGAGAAAAAAAAATCTTTTAATTTCTTATGTAAGGCAATGATCCAAAAGCTATTGGCTTTTTGAATGAGAATTACCTCTCTTTTGTATAGACTGTGTGTGAATACAATGCTTGCATGCCCTGGAAGTATCTTTTAGCCATCTCCACAAGTGCAGAGCCTATAAACAGCAAGGGGTATGGTGGATCAGACTAAACAGTACAAGTTGCAAGGAGTTTTGGGAAACAGGATTATGACTAAGAAGACCCTCCAAATGTCAAGGCAAGGGGTTTATCACCAACTTTACAACAGGTTATAGAATAAACCTGAGGCCAGTCTTTTAACTATCTTTTTCTCTTTCCGTTATCTCTAAAATGGGAACTGTAATCTAAATTAATATAAGAGTACAAATTGTAAAGTGCTACCGCTACATTAAATAAAGCATGCTTTGAAACTCCAAGATACATAAAAGAAAATCAAAAGCTAAAATCACCTGCATAGTGTTTTAATATGTTTGTACGTATATTTGATACCCACATGCTCTTGTAATTTAAAATCAATATACATCACTGAAGCTATTAACTATATTACTCTTTCACTCATTAGCCATTTACATCCTTCATGGAAGAATGGAAATAAAAGAATAAATAAAAAAATATATCTACATATACCTGCCTTACATTTAAAAAAAATTTCTGGAACTTTTCAAACTGCCCACTAAGAAGTGAGGTGGGTGTTTGACCAAACAAGCAATAAATATAACTCTTCCAAATGTGAGTCTTTATTATAAAAGGCCTAAAAACAGGATTTCCCAACTTTGATTTATGAATCTTTTACTTCAAGGAGCAGGCCCCTGAGATATTTAGACTACACTGGGAGATTCCTCAGGTATGTGTAAACACACAAATGCAGTGGTGGTGAGCTGAAGTGTTATTTTCGCGCACACACACACACACACACCCCACATAAACTTTAAAAAGTAAGAGTACAAAAATGTACTAAGTTCTCAGACATGTTTTTTCAACTTAAATCATTATAATTTTCTCCCACCTTCTTTCCAGTTCTTAGAAGAGTATTTGTGGTGGCCAAAGTAAACCCAAGAAAATGCACTGGGAAGTTACACTTCATAGATACAAACTAAAGGACACATTAAGAATATAATTTGCAAATAACAACTTTCACAAAGTAATATACAGCATCTGACCATTCCTCTAATAATCACAGTCCATTTAAAGTTCAGGCCAACTTTCTATTTAAATGATAATAATAGTAATTATCAAGGGCTATGCCTCTCTCTACTATGTTAGGCTCCAGGCTAGCTTTTAAATTCTAATATTATCTCATTTTATCCTCACAAAAATCATAAAATAGGTCTAAGTATAATTTTTTAAAAGGAGAAACTAAGACACCAAAGTTAAGAAATGCCATGGTCATAGACCAGTTATCCAAACCCAGTGAGACTAGATGCAAAAGCTTAAGCTTTAAACTCTGAATGGTATTTAGAGTACGGCTAGTTACAGCAATATAGAGAGAACTAGGTAGTTTCCTATCACATAGCTTTTAAGGAAAAATTTTAAGAGAAATATGGAGAGGGATGGGAATCCATTAAGAACTTACTGGGAAACTGCCTGAAGCTTATTTGAAGGCTGATTTCTTCAATCAAGGAACATTTTAAAAATACTAAAGTTGTTGTCATTTACCCAAACATGTCAGATGTGATAAAACAAATGCACATCAATTTTTTTTTTAATACTGTGTTTGACAGGTAAGTAAAAAAGGATTAACATCGTGTTGGATAAGTGGAAATATACAGCTGAAACTGACTAATTTTATTTCAGAAATTAAAATATTCAACTATATAAAACATTACAAACAAATCCAACATTCCAACATCATTACTACTCAGTAGATTTAAATAAATGTATTTTAAGCCAAGAAAAATGATAGAAGTTCTGAATTTAAAAAGAGCGATGAATTTAACTTAGGATGTGTTCCTTTTCAAATTACTGTAACTGGTCAAGTAGTTTCAAGAACTTAGAAATGGTTTTGTCTCATAGATTTAAGACTTCCTACACACAACAACTGAAATCATTAGCCCTCTTCTGCAAATTATCAAATGGGTTGTCTTTCTATTAGGAAATCGAGCTAAATTTCCTGAAGAGAACCAGCTAAACTGTTTTTGTTATGTTGTTTTATTTATAAGAATCATATTAAACAGTTTGTTAAGAAGTAAACTCATTTTCTTACTAAATTCTGGTTGGTGATTTCCCTAACCAAAAAATTCTTTTTCTGAAAAAGTAGAAAAGTTTGTATGTCAAATATTGTATACCAAATAGATCAGTGATGGCTTATCACAATTACAAGCGAAATTTTTATCTTAAGGAAAACAAATTTAAACTCCACTTGATTTCAGTGACTACAATAACTTTTGGTATGTAGAAATTGTTTTTTAAACAGGTAGACTAACCTGAGAAATCTCTGACTAACCAGACAGATGAACTTTGAAGGAAGAGAAAGCTCAGCAAGGATTCTCAAACTCTGCCCAAAACAAACCTTCACTGACTTCCCCTACAGGTCTTTTTCCCTCTCTGTGGAGGTCCTTTTGAAATTTCATTCAAATCCCTAACAGCTCTTACCAAATTATATTAGAATTGTGACCTTATGATAAGATGCCTACAGATGATTCTAATTAATCTTAGTTTGTAGAATGGATTAATGAACGCATTTTGTAGCCCTTTGGATAGATTACACATATGTGCATTAATCGCTCGTGAGCATCTAAGAATAATTCCTGGAAAATCTACAAAGATACCCAATGGTTGAGAGTGGTAAGAAACTTCTCACAAAGTCCTTTGGGAATCAGGCTCTGACTGCTATCTTGGAGAAGGTAATGTATCAAACAGTAAGGGAAAATATATTATTTATTGTCCCCTTTCTCTTGAAGGGGGTAAGTGAAAGGTGTATTTTTCTGAGTGGTCATTTTAAGACACAATGCACAAAAACCGTAAGTCTAATGGCAAAATTTAAGACTCAAAACTTACAGAAATTCAAAGACCGCTTCTGTTGATTTGGACATAGCTTCCTTGCATTCTTTCTTTCTTAAGGGCACGTGTGTGAAACTCTTTCAAGTAAAAACTACTACAAGAAGACAAAGGGGAGAAAAGGACTTGCCTGTCCTCAGTCACTTCCTGGTCCCCTTGTGCTTAAACTGTTATCTCCATGATAAGCAAAGGTGCTCAGGGGGTGCTTTCAAAGTTTTAAGGCTCCAGCAGGAGTGATGACTGAGAGGCCCGCAGGCACTGCAAACCAACGCTGTCACTTCTAGTCACTGCTCGGCCCAGCTAATGCCATGCCTGTCATGACAAGCACCAGCCACCTTAAGGCACCACACCTCTACCTCGACAAAACATACCTTTGAAAAGGTATGAGCCATGGAGGGAATCTGTTTCAGGGGTTGCCAAGGGAAGCCAGCCTTGTCTATAACAGCAGAGAGGCAGTGAAAGAGCCCAAAGGCACAGATCCAAGGAGGGCCGCTAGCCTTAAGCGCAAATAATTGTTGTACTTCCTGTGCATGGACAGGGGGAAAAAATGACATGTTAAGATACCGTCTGACCAGGCTAAAGCGGGTTTAGTTGTCAGCCTAAACCTGCCATCTGGTGTTAAGATACAGCAGATCATCACACCCAGATGTGTTCCTTCAAACAAATCACATCTTTTTTTCTTATTCTCCCTTTTTTTCTTTCTGTAAAGAGAGAGGTCCCTGCCAAAGATACAGATCAGCTGAAGTTTACTTCAAACTAAAAACTCTTGTTAATTTACTCAGCCAAATGAGTAGGTATGTCATTTCATGCACCCACCCCCAAAAGCAACCACTTTTTAGAAATGGTATCTAGAGAGGCTGAGCAGAAAATCATTTGTGGGGCGCCTGGGTGGCACAGCGGTTGAGCGTCTGCCTTCGGCTCAGGGCGTGATCCCGGTGTTCTGGGATCGAGCCCCACATCAGGCTCCTCCACTATGAGCCTGCTTCTTCCTCTCCCACTCCCCCTGCTTGTTCCCTCTCTCGCTGGCTGTCTCTCTCTGTCGAATAAATAAATAAAATCTTTAAAAAAAAAAAAGAAAAAGAAAAAAAAGAAAAGAAAATCATTTGTTTACTACTCATTGACCCAAGTTAAGGATATCCTTAGTCATCAAAAAGCCATTTCATCTGAAAAGTGAAATTTGTTTCAGTGAAGTAGAGTTCTGAAATCCTTGTCTTCCTCTTTATTTTTGACTCAATATCTCATTCCACAATTGGGGTGGGGAAGGGTTATGCAGTGCTATCATTTGCACCTCATTACACTTGGGCTGAAGCTTTGAGAAAGCTGATATTCCCTCTAAATTTTTACAGATGCTTCTAGTTTACCAGTTCATGACTGTACTACTAGAAAAGACTTCCTGCCTCTAAACTGCTTGCTGGCATGTATGCTGAATTTCAAAATCCCTGAAAAAAGTAAACCTTTGTGGTGTTCTCTTAACTTTCTTGCTGGGGAAGAGGGGGAGGGTCACCAAAACCACACCATGCAAAAGCTTTTTCTTCTACAAAGTGAGACTCAATCTCTCAGAATTATTCCCTCCTAACTACTGACTGTTCATCTTGATTTGGAAACCTCCCACAAAAATGTTCATTAACAGAACGTTATTTGTGGAAGGTGTTTTTCATCATAAATTATGATTATGACACATTCACTAAGTTGTAGAAATAACACCATCACAGGCAGCCTTTCACCTGAGCCTATGTGTTTCCCTTTATTTTATACGTATCACTTGAAAAACACTTCGGACGGAGAGAAGGGACACTTTCTAAACTACCACCCCTTTTTTGTTTAATGGCTCCAGGGTTTTTTCAAAGTTCAGGGCAGGTGACACTGGCCTGTTCTTAATCTTTACTGCTTTAGCAATGTTAAGGCTGATGACGAGGGACACAAATCCCCTGATGGAACTGAATGCATTCCAAGCTCCCCGACCCACTCAAAGCCGTAATCCCCTGCAGCTGGATCTTACTTACCACCATGCACAGCTAATACATTTTTTAAAAGCTAGTCACTGGTGACAAATGTAAACTGGACAGAGCAGCAGCTCCCCCTTCTCCCTGCCTCACTCCCCCACCCCTCAATCTTCCCCCATAACCTAGAGACTTGCTGTTTCTGTGATGAATAGGACCTGCCTTTTAGAACCACCAAGCCCATGCCATATAGCTCTGCTCTAAGTGACTGGAAGGTTTTAAAAGCATCTTCAGCTGTCAGACTGTAACAAAAACAACAAAAAAGTCATCCTTAACACAAACATTTCACAACTGAGAAAACCCTATAAGTTGAGATTATCACTGCCATATTGAGCTCACTATTTGTTTCACTATCACATGCAGGCAAACCGTTCTGGCACCCTGGCCGCTCAACTGACTTAAGCTGGCTGCCATATTCACAGGCCTGATAAAATAAATGCAAAAAAAAAAAAGTAAACGAGGATATATTCTGTGATATATTTTGTTTTATATCCTTTCACTTTTTTCTTTTGGAAAAAATCTGGACAGAAATATAGTAAACAAATCATCTTTTATGATGGGCAAGTATGTTTTCACGATGGATTTTCATTGTCCACTTGGAGAAACCAAGTCACCCAAATAGACAATAGCTTTGTGCCGGATGAAATCTCCAAAAATTAGGGCAACAAACTATGAAAACCACAACTTAGAGACAGATGACAAGATCAATGAATGGCTATCTAAATTAGGAAAAAAATAAGTGTCAAATGGTATCAAAATGCCATACAATACAGATGACAAATTTTGACAAAGGAACAAGCTATCCACTTTATCTGGTGCAGAAAAAGCAAGGGTTAATCAATGTGAGTTTTTTTGGGTTTATTCTAGTTCCCAGATAACCAGTAATAAGTGCTACGATTTAAGTGATATTACCAATTAGACTTGGCGATGGCTACCCCAACACTGACTACAACGCTTAAATTGCATTAGGTTTAATTACTGCAAAATTACATCTGGAAAGGGAAGCATAATTTTATAACCACCCTCAGCATTCTAGCTTGAGTTCAGTCCCTGCATGATACATACTCGCCCTAGTAATTGAGGCCCTGAAAGGCACCACAGTTAATAATGTGTAACTAGCAAGAACACAAGGAGAAGCAACAAGCAGGTCTCCAAGAATTAAATTCACATCTGATTATGTGACCTCTCAGTGTCCTCCTGGCACTGCTGAGAGCAGGTACTCCAAAAGCAGCCTGGTGATCAGCGTCAGCAGGACCCATGGAAGAGGAATTTAGCTGGGAGAGGGGTGGGGTAGGACAAGTCACTGTACCAATGGGGAAGGAATTAGGACAACGTGTTTGAAAGAGTCCAGCTCTGATTTTCCTACTTGTCACCCACTGTCACATTCCCAGAATCCAGAGAACTCAGTCAACACATGAGTAATTCAATCAAATGGGAAAAATACAAAGTCTGTTGTTCATGGTGACTCTAGTGCCTTGGGACTAAACTTAAATGTGGGGTGTGTGCAAATAAGGGGAATTTGTGAGTTCTGATGAGAGAACGAGACAAGAAGGTTTAGAGATTACTACATGTACACATGTGTAAAAAAGTATTTTGTGGTACACGTCAGGAATCCAAAGTGTGAAAAACATATAGGTGGCTGTACTTTTTTAAGACTGAGAATATAGAAATAAATCAAAAAAAAAAAAAAGGAAAGAAAATGGGCCTCTGTGATTCATAAATTTCAGAGTTATGATTAATGGCAACACACACTTAGTCTAAATCCATATTATATATCCATTCGTCCAAAAAACACTTATTAAGGCATGCTGTATTGTTCATATAGTAATCAAAGATGGCAGTGCTTTACAGCATTACTTTAAATATCTATCATAAATCCAAGCAGTATTTCCACTTCATAATACAAAATGATCTCAGGTCTAATTTCCCATGTCTATAATGATATGTACATGCTATAAAGTTGTCAAAAAACCTACACAAAATGTAAAAAGTTAAGCGTCAAGGGAAAAAAAAAGACTGAATCATAACCAGATCTCTGCATGTTACTTAAAATGTGATAAAAATGGAGCTTTCTTAATCAAACCTTTTATTACTAAAATATACTGTAATTGTGCCCACCAAAATCACAGGTAGAAGTCTGTAATTAATCCAATAAGAAATGTTGATTATATTTGATAGGAAAACCACAACAAATTCTATTTCTCAGAACTTCCAGGAACCAATTCATAACACTTACAAAAACCCAACTGAAAATGCTCAGTTTTGAGTAAGCATAAATCCTCGCAAGGAAACACATATAAAATGAATACTGTCTCTTTAAGTTGAAGGAACTACTATAGTTAGGTAGTATGAAGCCAAGAAAAAGTTCTGAAGTTTAACTCTCAGGAGCAAACATTTTCTACTTGTGAAGTAAACTCTGTTGAAAGACAGCAGACTACGGTCCCACCAGTAAAAACAGGAAAGTTTTCAGCCAGTGACAGCTTTGCCTACAGAGAAAAAAAAAGTGTCATAGACTCACTTTATTAAACCATATGCTCATTGCCCTGTGAAGAAAGCAGGGTCACTAATTAGTTCATTCTGTGAAAGAAGCCCTTCCTGATCCCGTTGACTTTTGTCCCCCTGGTTAGCTCCAGCTATTTCTGTCATGCAACTTGAAAATCACTGGAGGGAGGAAGATCGCCATAACAACCGCTGAAATGATCTTGTGGAATGTGTCTAGTGGCACTGGAATAACCTGAATATGTGCTCCAGATGTGTCGGCTGTCAGGAAAAAAGTAAACACATCTGATGGACAGCGTATGACTAGATGGCCTCGAAGCGACTCCAGAGGCTCAGAGAGGGGGAGGGGCTGCATATGTGAGCAGAGGGGTGGCGGATGGGGCGGGCAGAGGAGAAGGGGGCGAGCCCACAGCCTGCTCGAGGCCCCGCAGGACCTGGAGCCTGGGGCGCCTGGGAGGACTGAGCGCGACTGTTCCGCCCGCGTCCCTCCCCTGAGTGGCCTCTGTGGGACTGCAGCGGCCCCTGCGAATTTCCGTCTGGCACGGACTTGTGAGCACTTGGGAGCAAACTAAAACATGAATGCTGAGAGGAAGGGGAGAAAGAGAGGGAGCGGGTTCAAAATGCTTTCTGTCTTAAATATTAATGGCAACATGTTTTTAAAGCATTCTGTCTTCGGGGGAAGGCTGACTCCAGGCCCCTTACTCTCCGTCTACCAAATGAATGGTTGTGCCTTTTTGCCCTATATGCAATACGCTAAAGCACTCTTTTTATTAGGTGACTGAGTGATTACATTCCTGATCTGAAAATGTTGTCTTTTTTGATGTTGGTGTTGTTCCATAGACTTTCACAAGTTGGACAAGTGGGTTGGTTCCCTCACCCAAAATATTTTTTTAAAATATTTTTTTTAAATATTTTCCTAATGAAATACACAGAAAGGACTAGAAAACATGATATAGGCCAAAACACATTTTCACCTTAGGTCCTATTCTCAGGGGTGTTTGCAAAGGGAAGGATTTAGCTCTATGCCCAGTGCTTATGTTCACAAACAAAACAGCAATTCTACAAACATCTAGCACACAGTAGGCACTTGTTGTATATCTGCTGAATTAAACTGGTTTTTAATGTGTAAGATTTAACTAAAAATTCTTCTTCAGTTCTACATATAAACAGTGGCAGAGATTACTTAAAAAAATAAGTAACCAAGTTTAAAAATACTTAAGAAAAATAAATGGGAAGTTTATTTCCCCAAAGGAACAAAAATGCCTCCCTAAAGAAAATAGGAAACACGGTATCCACTATAGTACACAAACCACCTACTTGTGCATGAATGTCTACTACTCCAACAGTTTGCAGAATGAACTTGAGTTTTCCAGAATATGTTTTAAAAAAATTTCACCGAAGTCTTATCATAAATGCTTGCATCTGTGAAAAGGCTTTAAAGGTTTGTGCAGAAATTCAGAATTGATGTCAAAAGTTTTTCAAGCAACATATACCAGATTCTTCTTTCAAAAGCTGCACAATTGTATTTCAATTAAATTTCTACTAGTTTTAGTTTTCTTAACAAAGAATGAAACTGTGTTGGAGGGTATTTATTTCTATAAAATACACCTTTAAAATATAAAATTGCTTATCTAAAATCTTTAAAATGGCCTATGCTTAACATTCATTAAGCTCAATAAATTATATCACCTGTGCTGAGGGATGGCGGCATTCACCTCGCACTTTCTCTCGTTCAAGGAGATTGCCAATTTATGAATCCCCTTTCAATTTCTAAGTATCTAAGTACATTTTCCTCCTTCGATAAAACTCATTTAGTGACTCAGATTCTGAAAGTAGATCACCAAAGGGAAAAAGAAAACTATGAGAAATTATTATTTGAGAGCAGAAAATAGAACAAATCTTCAACTCACTCTCTACTCTGTAATTCACACATTTAACCTGGCAGAAGAAGACCCTAAGGATGCTTAAAGGCTGAAGGACTCAAAATTTGAAGAAATAGGTGCAAGAACAACAAGAGTGAATGGCACTGCTTCTGCCTTCTAGAAATTGGATTCCACTGGCAGCGGGCTGAATGAAGCCAATAACAGATTCACGGTTGTGGAAAATGTTTCATACTCCTCTAAACGAAAACGTCGTTATTTCCTTGTAACAGAAACTGTAGCTCTTGACAAGCTAGACAACCTAAAATAATCATTGCCAAGGTGCAATTTATAAAATTTGTTGGCAACCTATAAAAAAGAAATAATTTTGGTATTTGCAATTATTTGCAGAGCATACTTTATTATTATTCCAGTCTAATCTAGGCCACCCCCCAAATTAAAAGACTTCAAAACGGGCTGACAGATTTCCAAATAAAAAGCTTAATATTTAAAAGCTTTTATGAGCCAAAATCATAAATGTGCACATTTGTAGAATGAAGTGCCAAATGTCCAAAAGATGGATGAGTTTCAATGACCATTTTCATTTGCCTTGACCTTAGTATTCAACCAATAAGCAGAAAGTTCATGTATACTCAAAGAATTGGAATGTATTTATATTCATTCATGTGATGTTTCTTATCCAACTGAAGTTCCTAACACTGAACTTGTAGTTAACTTTTATAAGAAGGCAAATAAAGCGTTCGATCTTTCCTCAAATTCAGAGTAATGGTTTTTCAGCGAGGTAGGGGTGGGGGTGTATGTGTGTGTGGTTCTTAAGAGCATCAAAAGGTTGGAATGGGATGAAACCTGGAGTTAATGTAGGAAGTATTCAAGTTCCAGAAGTTATATGATATCCATACGAACAGATTTGGTGGCTGAACTCCACACTATTAAGTCTGTGGCTGAAATCAGACTTCGTACATACATTCTGTCCGGAGTTCATTTCGTGTTCAAAACCCAATCAAGTGCTCATGGGTCACAGTTCTCAAACCACCAGCTTCTCTTCGTGCCACACAAGTTGCACAAGCTCCATACATATTATTTTTAATGCTTTTCTATTTTGTCCCACTGAGCAAATAATGGTAATACACATAACATGCTTATAACAAGACTTAGATTAGCAGACTCATCAAGCAAGATGTAGGAGACTTTGGAAAGTTATAGCAACAATTCTTTTATCATTCTATACGGCATTACAGACCAGCACATAACTACTAGCAAGTTAAGGAAGGCCGGGGAAGTTGACTACTCAAGCAAAAAAACCAAACCAATACAAAATAAAACAAAACAAAACAAAACAAATAAAAACACTTAAGAGGACAACTAGCACGCCAATCTATTAGAATTCCAGCTGGCTACAAGTAAAACACCGCAATGGAGTTTTCTGGCTACAGGAGTTCTGAACCAGCCATGTCACAAGCTTCATTCACGAGGCACCATTTGTTGAGCGGAAACCAGAGGTTATAGGAATAAATGAAACCAAACTCCAGATCTAAAGATTTTCTGGTTTTTTGTTGAAGGGAACATGGATTCTCGAGAAAAGCATTTGAAAAGACGTGAAAGAGAACTCTTCAGTCTTTAAAACAATGAGAAACTCTTTAAAAGAAAAATATGAAGCTATTACATGTCCTTAAATGCCAACAGAATAAGAGAAGAAAATCCAGAAGGTTCTGTGACACCATCAGTCATGTGTCGGACTATCAAGGGAAAAGAAGCTATGAAGCAGCACAGAATTCCAGGGAAAAGCAGGCAAACTGAAATGGAACACAAAGAACACAATGTGTTCTGTCCAACTGCAAAAGCCTGAAAGATTCCTTATCAAGAACAAATAGCTAGAACATTTGACCTGCTTATTATAATGTCATCAAAACCGTTCACCCCTCTCATGCCCCGACTATAAAATAAGCGAATCAGTGAATCCTAACCCAAGTTTACAACAAAGAGAATATTCTTCCAAGGGGTCTGTGAAATCCTCAAGACAAAATATAACAATGAACATTAATTTCAAAAATATTTTTCATGTAGCATTTTGATGGTTGAAGGGAAAATAAGCCAAAAAGACTTGAACAAAAGTTGAGAAAAATCCCTGAATCCACATTCCTTGTTATTATAGACAAGGAATCAGCCTTATAAAAAGTTCAGTGATTCACCCCATATCACAGCTATGTATCTGGAGAATTAGAGCAAACACCCTCCTTGCAGTGATATCCTCCCACAAATCCATCCTCCTCTTGTCACAACCAACCTCACTCCTACTCCCAAATGACAACTGATGTGAATTCCCCAGATGATGAATTCTTCTTAGAAGCTCCACCTAAAGATGAAAGACAACATTAACAAAGAAATCCAAAGAAATCTCCTGGACAATTTCAACCTTCTGTCCCTATAAGCATTTTACTATAATTGTTAAAATATAAAATATCCATTTTGAGTTTGAACTCCACTCTTATTCCACTTCTTGGAACAGGTGCTCCCAAGCAATTAAATGCCAAGAGGGAAGAGAAAAAAGCTGGACTGAGAAGCCAGAGATCTGTGGGTCATTACCCCCAGAGTAGTAATAGTTGACTATATTCTTTTATTGTTCCTCTATCCATAGTTTACTAAGGGCAAAGAGCAATTTTTTTCTCTGTTTTTCAATATTACTGTCCTTGCAGGCCCATCACGAGACCCTAACATACAGGGAATTGCTCGTTATTTGGCTGCTTGCTGTAAAGAATCATTACTACTACACATGGGATAAGGTCCCCAGCTCCAGAAAGAGGATCACCTCAAAAGGACTGACAAGTGCCAGAGCTAAACCTTCAAAAAAAGATGTGGACTGAAACCCTGCTTAAAACCTTCAACAGCTTCCCATTTCACTTAGAATAATGACTAAGGGCCTTACCATGGCCTACAAGCCCCTCTTCTCCATGGCTCTACTCTTTCCACACCAGCTACAATAGCTTTCTGTCCACACTTCCAATGTCCCAAGCTCCCTCTGATCTCAGGGCATTGGTCTTTGTGCAACACTCAGCACCCTTTGACTTAACCTCAAAAAACAAAAAACGAAAAAACAAAAAAAACAAAACCCAAACCCCAACTAATTTCTCTTCATCCTTCAGATCTTAGTTCAAAAGACTCTTCAGGAAAATCTGCCCTGACTCCACTAACTACATTTGGTGTCTGTTTCTTTATATTTAGGGTTCTGAGAAATATTCCATTTGGAAAAGCAGGGAGGGATTCCAAATCTCAAAAAAAAGTTTGACTGTCATGGGCCAATTTCAAAAGTCCCCTAAAGCAAAATAATTCTGATATTTAGTATTTTAACTTCCACTCTTGAGTTAAACTGTATTAATAAAGGATTCAGTGTTATAAATTTGTAAATCCCCAAGTCTGCTTGTTAGGGCAAATGTTCATTTATTTCAAACACTCCAAAAATAGATCAATACTTTTATAAACTGTGGCCACTTTATTCCTTCTTTCTTCATGTTGGTTGTAATAAGTGGCAGCTGCAGAAGGACAAAAAAGACACAAGGCTTAGAACCAGACTAGAGTCAGACTGCTACTTACCAACTGTCTGACCTTAGGCCAAGTACAGTATCTTCTCTAGGACCATTTTCTCTTTTGTGAGAGGAGAAAAACAATGATACTTTCTTTCCTTCTTTTTTGAAGATTTTATTCATTTATTTGAGAGAGAGAGAGAGAGAGCACAGCACACTCACAAGCAGGGGGAGTGGCAGGCAGAGGGAGAGGGAGAAGCAGACTCCCCACTGAGCAGGGAGTCCGATGTGGGGCTCAAACCCAGGACCCTGAGATCATGACCTTAGCTAAAGGTAGACGTTTAACCAACTGAGCCACCCAGGTGCCCCACAGTGATACTTTCTTTAGAAGATTCAAAAGACATATATCTGAAAGCCAACATTTATATTCCTAATATGTACCACATTCACCATTTTACAATTTTGCCTGATTATCTAAATAAGTCTCCCTATCCATATGTAAACACCATAAGAGTAAGATAGTATAACTCTTCTTTCCCTATCATTGACTCCTTAGAGCTTAGTACAGTATCTGCTTTCTCTATATATTAAGCACCCAGCAAAGAATTTTTATATTAATGAATTAATAAAAAGATACTACAATATAGAATGGATGCCCCCATCCCCTTTTGTTAGCTTTGATTTCTTTTTTAAGTGAAAAGTTTATTCTAAAATGGATAATACATCTTTGGCGTTCTCACCTATGAATGGTGGTTAATATTCTTTGATAGAAGTCAATGTTCACTGGGACAAAGTCAGTCATGTATACCAACGAGTACTTAAGAAAAGTCTAGTCAATGGGTGGTAATGGCTTCCTTCACTAGTCATCACAAATTCTATGCCACTGTTGAAAAGGAGAACTGAGTACAATGTGTGTGCAACAATCAGCAGTGTCCTTCTACACAAATGGAGACACAATTCACGCAGATGAAATGTTAGCGGCAGCAACTTCATATAATAACAATAGCAAACACTGCCTACTTTTTCCACACGGCATTAAAAACTGTTTAATATTTCAATCAGCAACAGATTGATTTTTCTGTGTCAAGCATGTTTTTAAGTTCTTTACATTAGCAACATTCAATCCTCACCACCACAAATCCATGAAGTAAGTCTTATTATTATCCTTATTTTAGAGGCAATATGAGTCTGCACTGCCTTTGTGCTTATAAAAACTTTTCACTTAACATCTAGTTAACAAAAAACTAGTATGTGCAAGGCAAAGTTCTGATATATTTTAAATGTGAGATTTACGTCTCTTGCCAAGAAACACGGATTTAAGTTAGAAGAGGTCTTAAAAGAACTGGTGTCTAAAGTTGTATTGTTTTTTCCCAGTCTTACCAGTTTTGAGACTTGCTCTAATAGGATAAAGCTTTTAACTGCAGGGAGCCTTTAGTAAAAGGCAGCACCCATCTCACCTAGTTAAGAATCCTGGCACTAGAAATCCATTTCACCCCACTTAGCAGCAAGCTGGAGTACATAATTATTTTCATCTGGTTATAACACAGGGTGGTGAGTTTAATCTCTAAAACCCTACAGGGATTGGTTTTAACAGTTTTAGAAATTGCCTCTAATGCTACGAATGTGCTGCACAGCAAGATGGTCCTGCTAATGGTTCCCAGACTAGGATTTGGGGGGACCAAAGGCATGGCTCCCTCCTTTCCATAATTTCCTTTCCATTCTGGGCCAGGTCTGTGGTCACTCAAGGTATCCTCATGGCTCCGCTTTCAAAAACAATTTGTTCTGATTTAGACAAAGGAATAGAGGTCTTTTTTTTTTTTAAGTTTTAGTCAATGATTACTATTTATGTACTCAAATGAAGCCATATATAAAGTGGGCCATCAGTGGTATAGTCTTGAAAACTCTAAGGTGTATATGCAGATGAAATAGATCCCCAAACAATAATGTGGCCATGAATGTGACCCAATCTCTAGTTTACCTTGATTTTTAAAACTTTTGCTAAACCATTCCTTCCAGGAAAAAAAAAAAATCTAGAAAAACAATTCAAGAATATAATTTAATGTCTCCCTTATTATTATTTTTTTTTATTAAGTTGAACCCTACAACCATCAACCCTAATTTCTCCCAGGTCCTTAAATGAGCCCTCACCATCAGGAATGAAAAGAGGACATGTTGCTAATCAACTTTTCAAGTGAAATTGCTAAAAAGACTAGAACTAACAAATCCCATTAAGTAAAAATGATGATTTTCTTCAGTTTTTGGTAGAAGAGTCAACCCTGATACATACATTCAAATTAAACTTCTCTGCTTATTCAGAAACGACCCTTGGGCTAGTCACAGCATTTCAAGTGACAACAAGCCACTTATATTAATAATGACAACTACATGTCTAAAAGTCAACTTATATACCTGGTTCAACATACGCTAGAATATTTTGGCTTTGCCAAAAGAAAATTCATCATACCATAAAATCCCTCCTACATGATGTGGGGGATTACATAGGCAAATTCTAAGAGTCAAGTTTGTATAAGGCATAGAGATAGAAAAGTAACAAAACATTTTCAAATTTTTCCTTTCTTTTCACTTTTTTTTTTTTTTAAAGAATTTATTTATTTATTTGACAGAGAGACAGCCAGCAAGAGAGGGAACACAAGCAGGGGAAATGGGAGAGGAAGAAGCAGGCTCCCAGCAGAGCAGGGGGCCTGATGCGGGGCTCGATCCCAGAACCCTGGGATCACGCCCTGAGCCAAAGGCAAATGCTTAACGACTAAGCCACCCAGGCGCCCCTCTTTTCACATTCTTAACCCAGAGCAAATATCTCAGTAGGATAAAACTGAAACACCATGAAACACAGTCTTTAAAACCCAGAATTCCATCAGACTGCAAAGTCCTTAGGGAATTATCTCCAGCTCCAAAAGCAATACCTGGCATAAAGGAGGTCCTCGAATTATTAAATGAAACCTCAGAACTACAGTCTTTAAAATACTTTCAGACATATTGTCATACTGACCTAAGATATACAAGACAGGGATGCTTACAGCACTTGAAAGATGAGGAACCAGAACATCAGAGCCACAACTAGCCTGATCCTAGGACTCTCAAGACACTGTTTTCCACTACCATCACACTGTGCTCCAACATTTAAAAAGCTCGGAGCACCCATTCTCTAGCGTTTGTTCTGCTTTCTATATCTTATGATCTGTGGTGTAAAAACACCAAAAATGGAAGGCAACCGGATCATTCAGATGTCAAACTCTAACTAGATCCACTACTGTCCTTTGCAGCTGTGAAAGTCTGATGGCTCAGGCCACCAGATGCTTACTTACATCTACTTACACAAGACATATTAACACTATATTACTCTGTACACGAATTTCGATTTACCATTTACTTTTAAACAAAAAATGTTTCTTTGGAAGTTTTTTCATGCACAGATCTTGACTGACAGATTTAAAGTCTAGATAGACTTTGGCAGGAAAAACTTGAAGCAAAGGAATTCAAGCTGTTACCACTCACTTTCCAGGTTCTGTAGATTTCTCTATAAAAACTGATCACAACAGAACATACACACTAGCCTCTATGAATTACAGGATGAAAAATCCAGTATATTTTCAGATTCCCCAATTTAGACATGATCTTCACCTGGTAGCTCACTGTTACTCTTAGGTAAAATCAGCTGCTGATTCAACGTTTCTGGAATTACTGTATGCCAGGTTTACGTAAGGTTTGGTGACTCGAACATAAATAAACATGAATTGTGCCCTTGGACAATCTTAATAGCGGCTAAGACAGATTCAAAGAAATTTAAAAAGGCAACGTATGGCCTTTGTGTGCCACAAGCATGTATGCTACATTCAACATCTTAAGGAATACACATGAAGGAAAACTACTTATTTTGTTGGTCAATGAGGTGAGCTAACGAGTTAGTTCTTACATAGGCCCTTCCTTATATAAAGGCCTAATACAGAGGCACCTGGGGGCTCAGTCTGTTAAGCATCTGCCTTCAGCTCTGGTCATGATCTCGGGGTCCTGGGATCGAGCCCTGCGTCTAGCTCTCCGCTCAACAAGGAGTCTGCTTCTTCCTCTCCCTCTGTCCCTCTCTCCGCTCGTGCTCTCTCTCTCTCTCTCTCAAATAAATAAAATCTTTAAAAACAAAAAAAGGCCTAATACATAAAAGTCATTAAATTATACAGTTTCTAATACAGTACATTAAGTCTATAATAACTCTGGATAATTTTCTTAGATAACAAAAAATATTAGAAAGTTAAGAATTCTTAAAATCAACCAATAATTCCTCAATAGTTTGTATCTTTATATACCTGAAAGCAATCTTACTGCTTTCAACACTGCTGAGCCAATCGTAACTTGCACTAGTGGCTAAGGATTCCGCACCTTTTAATGCCGTTTATACTACGCTGTATATCAAAATGGCAAGAATTACATGCCATCACGGATTTTCTTACATGCTTTCCTTCTATGTGGTACTAAAAACAACCCAAAATACTACTTAGCTTTGAAAGTTATCCCAGAACAGATAAGTGCTCTATATAAAAAAAAAAAAATTTAACTATGGTTCATTTGAAGGCTTACTTTTATGAAGGGACCTATTCGGTTTGATTCACTCAGATCTGCAGGTTAGAAGGGAATACCAGGTGAGATTTTTTAAGCGATGTCTACACCAATGTGGGACTCGAACTCACAACTCCGAGATCAAGAGTTGCATGCTCCACAGACTGAGCCAGCGAGGTGCACCTCAGGCACCCTCCTCCCCAGGTGCGTCTATTTAAAGCACACTGTGCACTCTTCAGTTCTGGCAACAGCCACTTCATTCCTTGATAGATGCCATCCCTATATGTCTTTTAGGCAGCTAGCTCTACGGCCTATGATTCTCTCCCAAAGGTAGAAGTACACTAGCTTTCAGGCAGAAATACAAAGGCTGATTAAAAGAAGACTGTCTCACCCCTACTGCTAAGAAAAATGTAATCTCTGACATAAATTTGAATTGAAAGGGATCGTTAAATATGATTTCTCAAATATGGTGCATGTACCTACAAACACGTATCCTTGCAAGCACACACGCCCACCACCACCCCTGTGACAGTCACCGGCAACTGCTCAACTTCTTCCCAGTGACCCAAGGCACAATCTCAGAATCCTTCTCAAGTAGCCATTACTAATCTATCGATATTGCAGGAGGGCTGAAACCTGTTTTCCATTCTTCATTTTGTCTGCTCTTCAGATAAGGAGCTCTGAAGAAGTACCAAAGAAGTTACAAAGATCAAACAGCTAGACAGTGACAGAATCTAGGTTAGAGAAAAAACAGACCATATACCACAGTGCCTATCTGGAATGTTTATCATACACACCCTAACTGATACTAATTCCTTGATTCCTTTGTGTTCTGATTATTTAATTTCTTACCATCTCATTTTGGCAGCCACATAAGCTCCTCTCCCTTTTGCTTTTAGAAAATTCAGCATCCCTGGCATAAAAGGGGAAAAAGACTGTCATTTCATATCCATGAAGCTAATGAATACCCATAGTTGACCTGGCATCTCCCCTTTAAGCCATGCTAACATTAGCTGTCATTCAAAAGTTCATTCTACATCTTGACCTTTGTTTCTGCTCAGAAGTATTCACCCTATTACAGAAAGTGTTTTTCCTTTAATGTCATGATGGCAAAATAATGCAGTGTCCAAACAGGCAGATTTGTGACAATTATTATGTAGTTTTGTTGCTAAGGCTCGAAGAACTTAGACAATAAGACATACTGAAAGTAAAAAAGAATTGCCCGGTTGAGTGACCGGGAAAAACTGGTAATCCTACGCCCACTGCCAGCCACAAAAACCGTATATAATCATGTTTATGAATCTGATATCAAAAGAGCATTTCGATCACATTTAATTCAGCAGTTTATTATAAAATAAGTCTAAGAGTGCTCATCACAGAAGGGTTACCACATAAATGTATATTCTCAAATTGAACAATTTCTAACTTTAAATAGTATTACATTTTTTTAAATGGCTTTTTTGGTTGAAATAATCCCTCCGGTCCCACCACTGTGACCACAAACTAAGGTAATTAATATTTTTGTTGCTCTTCAGATTTTACGTTTGAAAAAAACTGTAGTTCTCTACTTCGTAAGAAGAAATAACCTAATATGCACTGTTCTAGACAAATAACAGAGGTCATATAAATTAGTATCAAAGTACCACAGAGTCCTTTCTGTGAGCAGCATATAAGGAAATCTAAATGACACCCGTCATTTTAAAGTTTTTATTTTATGTCAAGCACTGTGCTGGTCCTGTTCCACACTATGTCTAATTTAATCCTCAATTCCAACCCCCATGCAGCACCGAAGGTTATTATCCTTCAAGTTTATAAATGAGGAAATTGAGGCTTCCAGAAATTGTCCCTGTCAAACTTCCCACAGCGCAGTTGGGATTCAAACTCAGGCCTTTCTGACTCACGAGCTCTCTATCCGTGTGCTACCTATGCTGCTTCCTACTACACTATAAATATTTAGAACGTTTGCAACATTTGTGGTAAAGCAATCAGAACCATAACTAATTATTCCTCAAAATGCAGACATCTTGGCTAAACAGTATGTCCACAATCAAACCATCATATCATCAAAGCTTAATCAAATCCATGTCATGAGGTATATGTGTCTGTCATTTAAGATAACAATGGAACCCTTACGATCCTTGACTGGTTTTACCACACTGCGCTATTTACCATGCTTTGTTATAAAGTTAAACATACAAAGTTTTAAAATGTTTAAACAATGGAGACATAAAATGTGTCAAAAAAAAAGAACTTCAAAGAAAAAAAGATTAATCAATGAAGATAAGCATGCATGATGGGCACCTATTGCAAAAGATGTATTTCCCTAGCCTATCTCTGTAAAACATTACTTTACACACATATTTTTTGGAGTTTCACAGCCTTTTTTTACCTTACATTAACTATTTTAACATAATCACCTCCATTATGTTTTTGAATATCTTGTGAATTTTTGGTCTGATTAGTAAGAGAATTCTCACTTAGAAACAAACGGTTTCTCTCACTGGCATCACAGTTTCCAAAATAATTCATGTAGATATAAGTATGATATTATCTGTTCCTGTGATAAGGGGAAAGAAACTAAATGGGCATTCAGCACTTGCATTAGACACCGTGCTAGGTATTTTCACATGTTATTTCAAAATACTTCAGTATCAATAGTACTATATGCCTATGTCATAAAAGAGAGAAGAGTGGTTCAAAAAATTAAAGATGCCAAGGGGGCTAGGCAGGGGGGTGAACAGGGACTTACCACTATTGGGCATAGGGTTTCTTCTGGAGTGATGAAAATGTTCTAGAATTAAATAGTGGTGATGGTTGCACAACCTTGTGCGTATAACTAAAAACCACCGATCGTACACCCTAAAATAGTGAATTTAATGGTATGTGAATTATATCTCAATTAAAATAAGTTACACTGTCATGGTAAATGTCAACATTTGGGAATCTAGGTATATGGGAATCCATTACTATTTTCCAACTTTTCTGTAAGCTGGAAATTATTACAAAAAAAATTGGGGGGGGGGCAGCACCTGGGTGGCTCAGTGGGTTAAGCATCTGATCAGGTCATGATCTCAGGGTGGTGAAATCGAGCCCATGTTCAGTGGGGAGTCTGCTGAAGATTCTCTCTCTCCCTCTGCCCCTCCCCCTGCTCTAAAATAAATAAATCTTAAGAAACATTTTTTTAATGCACAATAACGTGAATATACTTAACACTACTGACATCTACACTTAAAATGGTCAAGAGGGTAACTTTTATGTGTTTTTTACCACAAGTATAAAGAAATAGACAGGTAAAAGAATTCACACAAGATTCTGCTTTGGTTAGTAGAGTTATCAGTATTCAAATGCAAGCCTCTTCAACTCCAAAACTAACATTGTTACAACACCAAAAAAAAGCTGTTTTACTATTGTTTGTCCAATGATTGTATTGAGATGTTACTTATGGCCACTCTAAAGCTGTAATAGTAATACACATGTAAGCTGCTTTTTTATAAATGAAAACTCTACTACCAACTAAATAGGTTTTGTTAAATATGTCTGAACTTTTCTTTTTAAGATTTTATTTATTTATTTGACAGAGAGGGAAAGAGAGAGCACAAGCAGGGGGAGTGGCAGGCAGAGAGAGGGGGAGAAGCAGGCTCCCCAGTGAGCAGGGAACCTAAGCAGGACTCCATTCCAGGACCCTGTGATCATGACTGAGCCCAAGGCAGACACTTAACCAACTGAGCCATCCAGGTGCCCCTATGTCTGACCTTCTTAAAGGTTGACACATGATGATGAATGTGTGTGGAAGTAAAAGAGTTAAGACTAGATACTATGTTGTCAACCAAACAAGGATTGCCAATTGAATATTTTTCAAAAATGGGACCTTATGCTAGAATTTCTTTTTTCAGTTGAAATCTCAGAACTGATTGGAAAGCAATGAGTAAGTAAAACTATTTTTGTTTTTATTAAATTGTTTTTATTTATACTGAAGGGTTTTTTTGTTTCGTTTTGTTTTTGTTTTTTAAAAGTCCTGGGGCACCTGGGTGGCTCAGTCAGTTAAGCACCAGACTCTCGATTTTGGCTCAGCTCATGGTCTCAGGGTTGTGGGATCAAGCCCCATGTCAGGTTCCATGCTCATCAGGGTGTCTGCTTGAGATTCTCTCTCTTCTTCTGCCCCTCCCACCCCTCACACTCTAGCTCTCTCTTGCTCTCTAAAATAAATAAATCTTTAAAAAAGAAAAAGAAAAATCCTTTAATAGTTTAGAAATTTCTCACAAATTAATTTTTTATTATAAAAACATTAGAGATGTGAGTTTAACTTATAATGTGCTAATTTGCCAAATATTGATAAACCATATCATGGGCATTTGCATAAATGGGTATATCTGCGTTTGACCTGGAGGCCCATGACTAAACATTCTTAATACACCAAGTATACAATGTATCCATATACCCTTACAAATCACATTTACTCAAGAACATTAAGAACTGGAATTTGAGGTTCCACTTGTTTAGTTACAATAAACTACATACTTCAAAAAAAAAAAAAAAAACAGAAACAGGCAAAAGCAAATATATATTTATTTATACACACACACACACACACACACACACACATATATAAATAAAGGTAATAGATCAACCACTCATAAAGCTAGCATGAAGGGCAAAAGACAAAAGGAGTAAAATCAACTATAACTACAATAATTAAGAGATACACAAAGTAAAAGGATGTAAAATATGACAAAAACAAAATGTGAAGGTGTTTAAAAATGTCATGCTTTTAGAATGTGGTCAAATTTAAGTGACTATTAATTTAAAATAACTGCCCTATAAATACTGTTTATTACGCATGAACCTCATAGTAACCATAAGTCAAAAATCTGTAACAGATACACAAAAAATGAAGAAAACTAATATAACACTAAAGGAAGTCATCAAACCACAAAAGAAGAGAGCAAGAGAAGAAAAAGAGAAGTACTACATCAGAAAACAATAAACAAAATGCCAATAAATATATACTTATCAACAATTACTTTAAACATAAATGGATTAAATTCCCCAGTCAAAAAGACATAGGGTAGCTAAGTGCTTAAAAAAAACAAAAACAGAAACAGGACCCAACCACATGCAGCCTAAGAGACTCACTTCAGATCTAAATACTCATACAAACTGAAAATGAAGGAACAGAAAAAGATATTCCATGCAAATGGAAACAAAAAGAAACGGGGGTAGTAATACTTAAATTGGACAAAATAGACTTTAAAACAAAGACGTTAACAAAAGACAAAGAAAGGCATTACTAATGATAAGGAGTTCAATCCAACAAAAAGATATAACACTGATAATTATTATGCACCCAACATAGGAGCACCTAAATATATAAAACAAATATATACAGGAATAAAGGAAGAAATTGACAGCAATACAATAGTATAAGACTTTAATACTACACTATATCAATGAATAGGATCATTTATACAGAAAAGCAACATAAGGGAACACTGGCCTTATACATTAGACTAGATGGACTTAATAGATACTTACAGAATAGTCTATCCAAAACAGCAGAACTCATATTCTTTTCAAGTGCACATAGAACATTCTCCAGAATAGATCATGTTAGGCCACAAAACAAGTTTCAATAAATTTAAGCAGACTGAAATCATATCAAGCATTTTTTCTGACCACAGTGGTATAAAACCAGAAATCAATTACGAGAAGAAAATAAAAAAACAAAAACAAAAACCATAAACACATGGAGGCCACATAACATGCTACTAAATAACTAATGGGTCAACAAAGAAATCAAAGGCTAAATAAAAAAACTCCTTAAGACAAAAAAAAAAAGGGGGAAACACAACATTCTAAAATCTATGGGACACAGCAAAGGCAGTTCTAAGAGGAAAGTTCATAGCAATACAGGCCTATCTCAAGAAATAAGAAAAATCTCAAATAAAAAATCTAACTTTACAACTAAAGGAGCTAGAACAAGAACAGATGAAGTACAAAGTTGGTAAAAGGAAGGAAATAATAAAGATCACAGTGAAAATAAATGAAATAGAGACCAAAAACAAAAACCCAAGCACATTAAAAAAGACCAATTGAACTAAGAACTGGTTCTTTGAAAAGATAAACAAATTGATGAACTTTTAACCAGATTTGTCTAAAAAAAAAAGAGAGAGAAAGGGTTAAAATAAGTAAAATCAGAAATGAAAGACATGTCACAACTGAAATACCATAGAAATACAATGGATCATTAGAGACTACTAAAAACAATTACATGCCAAAAAATTGGACAACCTAGAAGAAACGGGGATAAATTCCTAAAAACACAAAACCTACTGAATCGTTAAGAAATAAAAATCTGAATAGAGTGCTTACAAGTAATGAGATTGAATCAGTAAGCGAAAACCTCCTAACAGACAAAAGTCCAGGGCCAGATAGCTTCACTTGTGAATTCTACCAAACATTCAAAGATGTAATATCTAACATTCTCTAAATATTCGAAAAAGTTGAAGAGAAGGCAACACTGCCAAACTCATTTTATGAGGCCAGCATTACCATGATACCAAAACCAGACAAGGACAGCATAAGTAAAGAAAATTACATGCCAATATCCCTATTGCACATAAATGCAAAAATCCACAGTAAGATATTAGCAAATCAAACTCAACAATACATTAAAAGGATCACATACCATGATCAAGTGGGATTTACTCCAGAGATAGAAGATGGTTCAACATCCGCAAATCAATGTGATATACCACATTGATACAACAAAGGACAAAAATAATAGGATCTTCTCAAAAGATGCAAAAAAACAAAAAACAAAAAACCAAACATCTGAGAAAAGTCAACACTCATTTAAAGGTAAAAACTCTCAACAAAGTAGGTATGGAGGAACATACCTCAACATAATAAAAGTCATGCATGACAAACCCACAGCTAACATCAAACTCAAGAGTGAAGAGCTAAAAACTTTTCCTCTAAGATCAGAAAAAAGGCAAGGGTACCCAAGTCACCACTCTTATTCAACACAGTACTGGCAGTCCTAGCTACAGAAATTAGGCAAGAAAAAGAAATACAAGGCATCCAAATTGGAAAGGAAGAAGTAAAACCGTCACTATTTGCAGATGTCATGATACTATTTATAGAACACCCTAAGGACTCTGCCAAAAAACTGTTAGAACTAATAAATGAATTCCGTAAAGTCCAAGTAAAATTAATATCCAGAAATCTGTTACATTTCTATAGACTAATAACAAGCTATCAGAAAAAAAATTTTTTTTAAGATTTTTTTTTTTTAAAGATTATTTATTTATTTATTTGACAGAGATAGAGACAGCCAGCGAGAGAGGGAACACAAGCAGGGGAAGTGGGAGAGGAAGAAGCAGGCTCATAGCAGAGGGGCCTGATGTGGGGCTCGATCCCATAACGCTGGGATCACGCCCTGAGCCGAAGGCAGACGCTTAACCGCTGTGCCACCCAGGCGCCCCAAGATTTTTTTTTTTTTTTGACAGAGAGAGAGCACAAGCAGGGGATGGAGAGGGAGAAGCAGGCTTCCCAATGAGCAGGGAGCCCGAGGCAGGGCTCAATCCCAGGACCCTGGGATCATGACCTGAGCCAAAGGCAGACACTTAACTGACTGAGCCACCCAGGCACCCCAGAAAGAGAAATTAAGAAAATCTCATTCAAAAAGAGAAGGAAGGAAAAGAAAAAAGAAAATCCCATTGACAACTACATTAGAAAGAATAAAATAACTAGAAATAAATCTAACCAAGGAGGTAAAAGACCTATACTCTGAAAACTGTAAGACTCTGATGAAATTGAAGAAGACACAAATAAATGGAAAGATATACCATGATCATGGAACAAAAGAATATTGTTAAAATGTCCAGATCACCCGATCCACAGATTCAATGCAATTCCTATGAAATACCAATGGCATTTTTCATAGAACCAGAATAAATCTTCAAATTCGTATGAAACCATGAAAGATTTCAAATAGCCAAAGCAATCTTGAGAAAGAAGAACAAAGTTGGATATATCATGCTCTCTGACTTCAAACTATACTACAAACCTACAGTCATCTAAACAGTATGGTGCTGGCACAAGAACAGACACACAAATCAAAACAACAGAACCGTGAGTCCAGAAATAAACCCACACATATATGGTCAATCTACAACAAAGAAGAAAAGAATATACAATGGGGAAAAGAGGTTCTTTAATAAGTGGTGCTAGGAAAATGGGACAGCTACATACAAAAGAATGAAACTGTATCTCTACCCTACACCATATGCAAAAAATAAACTCAAAATGGATTAAAGACTTAAATGTCAGATCTGAAACTATAAAACTCCTAGAAGAAATCATAGGCTGAGGGTGCCTGGGTGGCTCAGTCAGCTAAGTGTCTGTCTTTGGCTCCAGTCATGATCCTGGGGTCCTGGGACAGAGTCCCACATCGGCCTCCCTGCTGAGGAGCTGTTTCTCCTCCTCCCTCTGCCATTCCCCCTTTTGTGCTCTCTGGCTCTCTCTCTCTGTGTCAAATAAATAAATGAAATCTTAAAAAAAAAAAAAAAAAAGAACCTCTCTGACATAGGTCTTAGCTATATTTTTTTCGACCTGACTCCACAAGCAAGGGCAACATAAGTAAAAATAAACAAATGGGATTACATCAAACCAAAACCTTCTGCACAGTGAAGGAAACCATCAACAAAACGAAAGGCAACCTACCGAATGGTAGAATATATTTGCAAACCATGTATCTGACAAGGGGCTAATATGCAAAATATATACAGAACTCCTCCAACTCAATATCCAAAAAGCAAATAATCTGGTTAAAAATGGGAAGAAATTTGAAACATTTTTCCAAATAGGACACACAGATAGCCAACGGACACACGAAAAGATGCTCAACATCACTACTCTTCAGGGAAGTGCAAATCAAAACCACAATTGGATATCATTTCATACCTGTCAGAATGGCTATAATAAAACAAAAACAAGAAATAAAGAATGTTGGTGAGGATGTGGAGAAATGGGAACCCCCATGCACTGTCAGTGGAAATGCAAACTGGTGCAGCCACAGTGGAAAACTGTATACAGGTTCCTTAAATAATTAAAAATAGGACTATCATAGGATCCAACAATTCCACTTCCAAGTATTTATCCAATGAAAAATAAACACTAACTTGAAAAGATATCTGCACCTTTATGTTTATTGCAGCATTAGTTACGATAGCTAAGATAAAGGAGCACCCTGAGTGTCTATCAATAGATAGATTAAAAAAAATGTGGAAAGATGCGATATATACACACAATGAAATATTAGTCAGCCATAAAAAAGAATTAAATCTTGCCATTTGCAACAATACAGATGGACCTGAGGGTATTATGCTTAAATGAAATAAAATAAGCCAGAGAAAGACAAATACCATATGATTTTACTCACATGTGGAATCTAAAAAACAAATGAATAAATGAAACAAAACCAGACTCAAAGATACAGAGAACAGACTGATGGTTGCCATAGGAGATGGGGGTTGGGGAATAGGCAATATGGGTGAAGGGGATCTAGAGATAAAAACTTTCAGTTATAAAATAAATCAGTCACGGGAATATAGACAATAATACTATATTAATTTTGTATGGTGCAGATAGTAAATGGACTTATTATGGTGATCATTTCATAATGTAAATAAGCACTGAATCACTAGCTATGTACCTGATCTAATGTAATATTGTATTGTCAAGTATACTTCAATTAAAGGTTTTATTCCTTGGGGAAAAGAAAAAAAAGAAGGTGGGAATTTGGGGAAGAAAAGAGTCATTTTGACCAATATTTTTCAGTTTTTCTATCAATAACTATCCAGTGGTACCCAGCAGAGGCATTATTAACATTTGGGGCAGAACAACTCATCATTGTGTATAAATTATTCTGCCATCAGAACTGAGGTATCCTTGGCCCACTAAATAGCAGGAGGCATCCCAATCTGATTATTTGTGAAGAACAAAAACGACTCCTGAGATTTCCAAACACCCTGTGGAGGTGGCAGAAACCCCAGGTTCAGAACCCAGACAAGCCTTAACATCTTCCACTCTTTAGTATTTCACAGTCAACTGATGAGTGGGAAGGTGTTCCCATCAGTCCGGCTGCAGACCAACCTTCTCTCCTACTGCCAGGACCTTTTTAAATTACCCTTTCTCTTATGTGGCCTATCAACTGCAAATTCAGATTTCTGTCATCAGTTATTAAAGCCAAATACACCAGCATTAATTTGATTGACACCACAAAAACTGTAAGAGGAATGAACATTTAAAAAGTAGAAAGATACTTTCATTATTAACACATGGCTTTTACAGCCAGTCTTCAAAAGTTAGATGGCTTAGGCCATCTAATTTTTTAATGTAACAGGTCATGATACACTGATTAGAAAGAAACCATTGGGAATTCAGTTTTCAAAATAGAGAAATTATACCAAGAATCGAAGCCTCACATTTCAGAACACAAAACATTCAAGTTTAATGCCTTTGCATACTTAAGTTACCATATGAAAGAAACAACAGCATTTATAAAAACTGATTTAGTATAAAAATAAAGTAGGCTTGAAACAATACTGAGATTTTTAACTATAATGAAAGAATGAAAGGGAGGAAACATTAAAGCAAGGAATATTTTCACTTAATAAAAGAAAATCTAGCATTTTCGGTGTTAAATTTTAAACACTTATCAATAACAGAAGTGCACGATCCTTTTACTATTTCGTTAAGCAAAGCCAAAAAGACTTGCTTATTAGTAAGAAAAGTCATTTCTCTCTTTAAAAAATATTTGCCAGGGGCACCTGGGTGGCACAGCGGTTAAAGCGTCTGCCTTCGGCTCAGGGCGTGATCCTGGCGTTATGGGATCGAGCCCCACATCAGGCTCCTCCGCTATAAGCCTGCTTCTTCCTCTCCCACTCCCCCTGCTTGTGTTCCCTCTCTCGCTGGCTGTCTCTATATCTGTCAAATAAATAAATAAATCTTTAAAAAAAAATATTTGCCAAAAATTCTTTGGCATATTCTTTCCCAAGTTCTGACTGGAATCCTGTAAGTCTGCAGAACTAGATCACCGTGGAGCACAACACAACGCTAAATACCACAATCTATCACCAGCATTAACTGCTCCCAGTCCTAAGACTTTAATTGCGACAAGGCTGCAGCTCAGAGACTGAAGACGTAAAGCCCTCTTTCAGCAGGCATGGACAAGGACCACATACTTTCCTACATGCTCGTGCACAGAAGAGGCTGTTTGCTGCTCCAGTCGCAAGCATGTCCGAGACAGGATTTTTAAGCTAGTCTGCAAATATTCTACTCAATTCATTTTCATAAAATTTGCCCCATGCTATTTTAGAACAATCCATGAAGAATTAAATGACCACAGCACCAGAAAAGCTACAATCTTTTGACAAACTTTGGGTAAAAAGAAATCCTGTAAAATTTGGTTACCACAACACTAGACCATCAATTTCCAATTCATAGATGAAATAGCTCAGTCAAAACTGTCAGTTTCAGTGTGTAACTGCTGGTAAACACATGTGCCTTGAAGAACCCCTGAAATTTTTCCCCCCAAAGTACACTATTTCTGCAAAATACAAAGTGGAGGATATATTTAAAACGGTAATATCTGTTTACAATGTCAAGCTGCTACATGGTGGAAAATTCGATTTCTACAGCAGGTCCTGAAGATAAAACTAAATGTTAAATCGTATGCTGCGGTAGGTCTACTTTCCAATTACTAGAAGTAAGCATACAAGAGATATAATTAGTTATGACACTAGGACAGGCATACATGTTTCAACACACACGCAGCTCAGAACTAAGTTTTTGGCATTATATGACAGAGGACTTAAACCAAAGACTCAGAGAAAGGTTATGCAGTGTGTGCGTGTGTGTGTGTGTGGTTTTATTTTATTTTAATTTTAAACTTCCCACATCAAATTGTTTCTTTTAAGTTATAGCATATTTTGATTTGTTTAAACATCTCTTTAAAGATATTTCAAGGGGGAAAAAAAAACCACCCTGAGGCTTTCATTGCGCCTACATTATAAATTGAGGAAGTAGACTTTATAAAGTTCATTTGGTAAAAAAAGAATCGCCTTCCCAAATAAAAGGCTGCATGTTGATCAACATTTAGAAAATTTGGTAGTTCTAATCATGAATATCTCAAGCAGGGATAAAACACTAAATTCTAAAAACAGAATATACAAGGCAATATAATTTACCTTTAACAATTAAGAGTTTATCTGAGATATACCACCAAGATATGCCAAAACTATAATCTTTGCACAAAGCTTTAAAAATCAAAACATTGTTAAGAGGTTCTCATCACAGGAGAAATTTTTTTCTTCTCTTTTTATTGTAACTATACAAGATGCTGAATATTAACTAACCCTACGATGGTAGTCAAATCACAATATATGTAAATCAAACCATCATACTGTACACCTTAAACTTATACAGTGATGTATATCAATTATTTCTCAATCATACTGGAAAAAATTAAAACATGAAACTATTAAACAAATCCAACATCTACTTAGGATCATTTTTTCCTTGATAAACACAGAAAAATGAAAAGATCAAAATAATATACCTGATAACCTACAGAGCAATATGTGTGGGAGACATATAAATAGTTAATTACAATAAAGTGTGATTAAGCTCAGATGAGGGGCACATTCAGGAAAATGAAGAGACAGATTACATATATGCATAAAAAACTGAAATTCCATAAGCTCCTACCATGTTTAATCTCAAAGGACTGTAACAAGAAATATTCTAGGGGCGCCTGGGTGGCACAGTCATTAAGCATCTGTCTTCGGCTCAGGGCGCTATCCCGGCATTATGGGATCGAGCCCCACATCAGGCTCCTCCGCTAGGAGCCTGCTTCTTCCTCTCCCACTCCCCCTGCTTGTGTTCCCTCTCTCGCTGGCTGTCTCTATCTCTGTCAAATAAATAAATAAAATCTTTTAAAAAAATATTCTAAAGTATCATTTTCTAAGGAAAGACCTCAGTTTACGAATGGATTCAAAGACTTTATTAAAATAAAACCTGGGGCGCCTGGATGCCTCAGTTGGTTAAGCGTCCAACTCTTGATTTTGGCTCAGATCATGATCTCAGGGTCATGAGACAGATCCAGCATAAGGCTCTGCACTCAGCGGGGAGTCCGCTTGAGATTCCCCCTCTGTCCCTGCCCAAGCTTGCATGTGTGCTCTCTCCCTCAAATAAATAAATCTTTTAAAAAACAAAATAAAACCTATGATGCAGTAACTTGTAAAAACACAACAAAATTCAGTCTCTGCAGTGCCTTTTTTCCTTAGTATGTTATCAAATATAAACTTCTTTTCCTAAGAAAATTAACCTCGAAACACAGGTTTTAAATAGAAAGGTCCAAAAGATCGGGGGGAAGAGAGGACATCAAAAAATGGAGGTAGACTTCAAGTTGGAAAGCTTCCATCTTCCAAGTCATATACTGTCCTCAATCTGCATGTGAAATACCATCAGTGAAGTCAGGTAGAGTGAAGAGGAGGTTTGTGAATGGGTGTTGGAAAACATAAAGCTTGTAATTAAATGCATTCTCAAGTGTAATAATCCACCTTGGGACAAGATAAAAACATTCAGAACCCATCCAAGGTAAAGCAGCTAGACCTTATACTCCCACAGGGTTTACAATAGGTGACAATGAATTATGACAAATCCCATCTCATGGGCCAAATGGTCCATGAAGACAGTACACGTGGTCCCTACAAAGACAGTATAAATGACACACTTAGGCTTTGAGTGCACAGCCTTCTACCATATAACAGAGCCTGCTCCAGAGCCTCTCTACCCTCACAGCACTCTATAAGAAGCCTAACATACTAGTTATGTACAAGACTTTTGGTTTGTTTAAAAGGACCCAGCAGATTACAGTTAACACAGGAAAAGTTGACCTTAAGGTTAATTCCAATACAAAAGTCAGTGTTAAATTTCCTTCAAATCAGAAAGTTCCACAGTCTCAGAGAACCCTGAAGGAATGAAGAAAAACATCAAGAATTAATTTTTCTGGAGTTAAATTTATTCCATTCCTTTTTATTTCTTGAACTATCATTCTTGTAAAAATATCTATAAACTTTCAAGATAGGATACAACTTCACAAGATAGACTGAACTTTCAAAATCGCTTGTATTATCTCTAACGACAAAATCTACAGATCCCATGCAAAATTAGCATTTTATGATGAGGAGGGTAGAAGAAGAATTGAAAAGAAATCCAACACAGATTTTTCCAAGAAGGCATTAACTAATACTTTTCTTAATTGATAACCAGAAGTGATCATAAAGATACTGGTGTTACCTTAAAACACAACTCATAGGAATTCAAACCCAGATCTTCAAGAATGATAAAATGAAAGAAAATCCTATTCCCCTTGAGCAGCTACTTTCCCCTTTGACACCTGTCATACAGATACGGATAAGACTGCCTTAAAAAGTTTATGTGTGGGGCGCCTAGGTGGCGCAGTCGTTAAGCGTCTGCCTTCAGCTCAGGGCGTGATCCCAGCTTTATGGGATCGAGCCCCACATCAGGCTCCTCTGCTGTGAGCCTGCTTCTTCTTCTCCCACTCCGCCTGCTTGTGTTCCCTCTCTCGCTGGCTGTCTCTCTGTCAAATAAATAAAATCTTTAAAAAAAAAAAAAATTAAAATTAAAAAATAAAAAATAAAAATAAATAAATAAATAAAAAGTTTATGTGCACCAATTTGGACTTCACCAGCTTTCTTTCTAATGTCCCTAGTATTTATTTATGCCTGACACACACAGATTTGCTGCACTAAGTATACAAGCTGTGTGACGATCACTCCAATTTGTAGCCAAAGAACTCTATATAAATCTGTTTAATATTATGGAACATTCATGCAGTCTCACATCTTAGTCAAAATTTTTCTTGTTATCCCTTGCCTTCAGAGGCCTTCTCAGGCCACAACTTAGAATAATTTTACTGAAGTTCCACAAGATTTACCCTGAAGTAGAATTTATTAGGTACTTGCCATACGAAGCAGAATTACTTAAAAGTACAAAATATTAACAAAATTCGGTAGGTGGAAAGATGTTTACAAGCATGCATGTACGTATGCATAAAATCTCACACCAACTGTTATACAGCCAAATGAGTTCCTGTGGATTTAAAGAAGTCCACTACTGGTAGGGGGAAAAAAATCAATATGTTTCTATTGTCACCTCAGGACACTGCACTTTTCCAATAACACTACTACTGTTCAAAACAGTTCTGGAATTCTTCATTTGTAACTACTTCCAGAGCCAATTTATAAGCTATATAAGACAAATCAATTGTAGTCACTTTTTTTCTTAACCAAAATGGAATCATCTGGATTTATCCACCATCAAGTTCATCAGGCTTAACTTTTGTGCGGATGATTCAGAAAATCAAAACTTATTTCATAAAAAATTTGCCAGCACTAAAGAGATTTAGAATTAAGACACAGCCTGTCCAAAGCCAATGTTAAGCCACTGTCAAATGGACATCTCTAAAAACATTTTAAGCTATGGCACCATAAAAGTATGATACACTAAGGTGATTATTTTATAAATAATAATATTTACTTGTACCCATTTATTTATGGTTTTTAAGTTTCCTTAGTTTACTAGTATATTAATTTTGTCAATGCTTCACTCAAGTTTATGAATCCTTTCAAATATTTTATTAACAAGGGCTTCAAATGTTATAAAACTTCATTTAACTTAAGAAGGTATTAAAAATGAATACCTAACTAGACTTCCTTCAAAAGTCTGGGTATATCGTTTATTTCCCTGTGTCTTCAAAACTGCATATAATTACAAAATGGAAATGTAAAGCTCAGTCACGGGGGTAAATTGCATGGTGTGTAAATTTTATCTCAATAAAGATATTTAAAAAAAACTGAAGTCGCAGAAAACCAAAGTATCCAAGTTCGGCTTCATTAAAAAGCCTAAATTATTTGAGATGAGGGGGAAAAACTAGCTCACATACCTCCACATAAAAGTTAGTGTAGATACAAAGGGCCCTAGCATAAGCACACTTTAACTCAAGAGAGTTAAAAACTCCATTAGAGGTCGGAATATCAGGGCATATATATTCATACACACATATATGCTGAATTTCATATATAATGTCTCACTCTCAACCCAACCTTAGACCTGAGTGATTTTCTGAATAAAGATTTTACACACACTCACCAGTGGTAACACCACCCTATTAGCATTCAAAAGCACAAAATCTATGAAACAGCCTGACTACAGAGTTACAATTTGCTTTAAATGAAGTTAACCATGCTTGTCCAGATCAGGCTCAAGTCAAAGTCTGTATTTTTTTTATTACACAATATATCCCTTACATAGCTACTAAATTAAGACATCATGCACACTATAAAACACACACACAAAAGAAGAATGAGATAAATCAAATTTCTAATATATTTTTGCAGAATTGTTGGCAGTGTTTACATCTACCATAGAAACTACCATTCCAATAAGCAGTTCAGAAAACTGCAACAGCAGGTACCATAAATAACCCTCCACAGAGTAACTAAGACCTGATAAAAACTGATAAAGAATGTGTTTGAGTGAATGAACGTATAAAAAATATCTGTTGAATGTTTCCCACCACAGGCACTGCTACAGGGAGGGGAAATTCAGAAATTAACAAGACAAGCAAAGGTCCCTGTTCTTATGGAGCTTGGTATCCCAGCGGGGAGGGGAGAGAAAATAATAAACCACATATAAACAAATATATATTTTTTCAAATGGTGACAAATGCTATCAACAAACAAAGCAGGGTAAAAGGTCAGAGAAACATACAATGTGGAGACCCAGCAGGGGGAAGAAAATTGTCAGGCAGTTCTCTTTGAAGGAGTGACACTTGAGAGATCTAAATGAAATGAGGAAGGAAGCCATGCAAAAATGTGGGAGAAGAGCATTCCAGGCAGACGGAAAGACATGTGCAAAGGCCTGAGGTAGGTATAAATTTGGCATGTTCAGTAAAAAGCTAGGTCAGGTTGTTGGGAGCAGAGCGAACAGTGATAGGAAATAGTGCTGGAACCTTAGGTAGGGATCTCTCTCATCTTACATATGCTTTTCAGTCACAATAGAGTTTGGGTTACACTGCAGGTGTGATAAGAAGTCACTGGAAGGTTTTGAGACAGGGAATAATTTCTGTGAAGAGTGGCTTGAGTATAGTGAGCAGGAGGCCAGAGTGGAAGCACCTGACCAGTTAGAAGACATTGGAGCCTTCAGTAAAGGATGATGGTGCTATGCATGAAAAAATGTTCAAAATCATTAGCCATCAAGGAAATTCAAATCAAAACCACACTGAGATACCACCTTACGCCAGTTAGAATGGCAAAAATAGACAAGGCAAGAAACAACAATTGCTGGAGAGGATGTGGAGAAAGGGGATCCCTCCTACATTGTTGGTGGGAATGCAAGTTGGTACAGCCACTCTGGAAAACAGTGTGGAGGTCCCTTAAAAAGTTAAAAATTGAGCTACCCTATGATCCAGCCATTGCACTACTGGGTGTTTACCCCAAAGATACAGACATAGTGAAGAGAAGGGCCATATGCACCCCAATGTTCATAGCAGCAATGTCCACAATAGCTAAATCGTGGAAGGAGCCGAGATGCCCTTCAACAGATGACTGGATTAAGAAGTTGTGGTCCATATATACAATGGAATATTACTCAGCTATCAGAAAGAACGAGTTCTCAACATTTGCTACAACATGGACGGCACTGGAGGAGATAATGCTAAGTGAAATAAGTCAAGCAGAGAAAGACAACTATCATATGATTTCTCTCATCTATGGAACATAAGAACTAGGAAGATCGGTAGGAGAAGAAAGGGATAAAGAAGGGGGGTAATCAGAAGGGGGAATGAAACATGAGAGACTATGGCTATGAGAAACAAACTGAGGGCCTCAGAGGTGAGGGGGGTGGGGAAATGGGATAGACTGGTGATGGGTAGTAAGGAGGGCACGTATTGCATGGTGCACTGGGTATTATACACAACTAATGAATCATCGAGCCTTACATCGGAAACCGGGGATGTACTGTATGGTGACTAACATAATATAATAAAAAATCATTATTAAAAAAAAAAAAAAAAAGGATGATGGTGCTATGGACCTGGGTAATGGCAGAAGTAGTAAATGGGTGGTAACTGGGAGGCAGATCTAACAGGTCTTGCCCAGCAGATGAGGATCCCAAGAGGCAGAAACCCTAAAAGACACTGGGAAAAAAAATGGCAGGAGCACCTGGGTGGTTCAGTGGGTTAAGTGCCTGACTCTTGGTTTCGGCTCAGGTGATGACCTCAGTTTGGTGAGATGGAGCCCTGAGTAGGGCTTCCCGCTCAGCGGGGAGTCTGTTCTCTCCCTCTCCCTCTGCCCCTCCCCCTGCTCACATTCTCTCTCTCTCAAATGAATAAATCTTAAAAAAAAAAAAAACAACTGTGGTGAACATGGGGATTAGGGAAGCACATTAAAACAAGTCTCATGACACTCATTTAAACAGGCCCTTTGTTTTTTGATGTATTTCTCTATCTTTATCAGTGTCCAACATTTCCTGTGTAATTCCTCCATTCTCTCCATCATCACCCCCCACTTTATTTTTACTTCTGACACCTTTTCAGATTTAAAATTTGGAATGTATTAAGTCCTGTGGTTTCAAATAAGAAAATTCCCACATTACACGTTGTACCATGACTGCTATGACACTTAGAGACTGCAGACTGAAAACATGGACGGAAGGATAAAAATCAGACTAGATCTAAGGAAACCACAACAGGTGGCTCCCTGGTCCACCAAAATCTATCCTTCTGGCATCCAGCGGATCTTCAGTGCCTCATTTTTCTACCTTCTCTTCCCTTAACAAATTTTTCTCTTTAGTTGGAATCTAATTGATATCGAAGTGTTTTAAAGAGAGCAAAAGACTAACGTAAAAAACAAAGGGGGTGGGGAACAAATTGCGGAGTTGCTGGAATCAACCAATACAAAGTCAAAGGTATAGCATGAGCTGCTGGGTCCTTTTGGCATCCATAAAACACGATATAAAGAAATGGTGAGCATCACACAGTATGACACATTAAGGATCTTTAAAATCTAATCTTGACTCTAATTGTATGATGTAAAAGAAAAGCTCAAAGTAATTGAAACAATTTTCTATTACGTAGGAAATAGATGCAGAGATTAAATCTCTGTAAATATATACATCTCCACTGAAGTTCATTCCACCTATATATAGAAGGCCAATCTCAAATCCAAATATCTCTCTACGAGGTATTTAACAACAGAAACTTTCTCTACCACATATTTAACTGGTCTCAAAGCTTTTTTTTTACTATTTTTTAAAAACCAACATACATCTCTTTTCCCCCAGAAAACTGCTGTCTGATCCCATGGCCTCCCTCCATTCTCATATACAAAACACATTACATGTAAGGTATCTCCCAAGAAATTTAAAACGAATGAAATGAGATTGCCATCTGCATTAGATCCATAAAAACCAAGCAGATGCAAAGTCACCTTAACAAGTAGCTCCCAAGACAGTTGACTAATATCTGCTTGAGAATATTAACATATTTAGAGAAAAAAGAATTTGTCATTTAGAAGGGGAATAGGAAGAAGAATAAAAGCGAGGGGAGGAAATTTTGTCAATGCGCTTCCAAACGCAGTCCACAAGACAGGAGTCCAAAGTGCGCACTGTAACAACACAGGCCACTGGAAGGTATTTCCCTGAAGCGACAGGAGGACTTACACCCTCCACCTGCATCCCTAATATTCTCTGCTCCAATCCCATACTCATAAAATAGTGATGAGCAACTTTTGGATTATAATTTCACTCCCTACGTAAATTTGCCTGTGAAGGAAACAATGTGCTAAGCATGCCAACATGAGTGTATGAGTATTTCAACTAATATGGTATGCAGATACACACATGTTCACACAGCATGTGTGCCTGCATGCATGTGTGCATCTATTCTTCATCCCTCTGTCAGTGAACATCCTGAATGAGCCGATGAAGGATGGGTCACTTGCAAAGACATATAGATAATATTAGATTTGTAAGCATACAAAGACCAGAGGCTGACCCTGGACCGCAGTCATGCTAAGATAAAGATCATCCTCCTGCATGTGAACTTTGTGCTCCTTAATGTTAGGGTTACAGCTTCTACTGCAACTGAGATACCTACAGCACCTCATCGAGTGTCATGTATATCACAGAAATGCAACTGCCTGTTAAGCTGTTAGATTCGAAAATAATTAAAAGTTGTATCGACCTTGGAAAATGAAGACAACTAGAACTTCCATGGCTATGCCAAACGTACAGCTTGAATATAAAAACCTGAAATTTTTTAAAACAGCTTTTTAAAATTTTGATCAATTCATGCACATCTACAACCAGTTATTTTACATATAGTAGTAAACATGTTCTTGCTGGCTGTTAACAAATTTATTACTCTGGCATATATGTATTTCAGAAATACAATTTGACATTAGTAATACATTCAGCAATACACTTAATATTCATATATGCCATTTATACATATACCCGAAACTACAAAAAAACAACATACCAGGTATTACTTACTACAATATGAAAATGTAACAGGAAACCAATCCCTACTGTCCCCCCAAAATTTCAATAAACTATACTATTCTGTATTCTCCCTCCCCAACAAAGAAGTTGCAAACTGTTGGTTTCTCATGGCTCTCTCTCTCTCACACACACACAGACACACACACTCAATTAGCTCTAACAATCATTGTCCTCTGCACACAAAAATGTCCTGTCAGTGACTGGTTGCTGTTCATGGACATAGTGAAGCTTCAAAGACCTAAGTCCTTTACGTGAAAATATTTTTTTATATGGGATACTCATAGGGTATCTGTAAAAATACAGCTCAACACCTGGCAGAATTTCTAGGTTTCTAAAATGTTTACTTTTTAATCACTTAGAGTTAATGCACTCTGAAGTTAATATGTTAACCTATCAAAAACCAATTCAAACACATACAATGTTGTGCTTCCAATCACCACTCTGAATGAGAGGTAAATCTGAATTATCACATTGTACTTCCAGAAGCATACCTCTTAGCATACGTACATGTTGACAGAATAAACTTCCCTAATCCACTAGAGAGTGAACTGTGTATTACAGGGAGATTAGATACCACAGGACAGAAAACTGAGTGACTTTCGTTATATGTCTGTGTTGTTCCAGTTAATTAACCTTCTTTATGTCCCCAAAACACGAAAGATAGCAAGAACACGACTTTGTCATTCTAAAAGTAGCATTATCTTTTTGTTCAACATTAACAAAATGTGTCATTTAATACAATGCAATGTATATAGAACCAAAAATCAAGTGTTGGCAAATATAAAATTTTCTACCATGTCCGTCTTTATAAGTGATTTTATTTTATTTTTTATTTTATTTTTTTAAAGATTTTTATTTATTTATTTGACAGAGCTAGAGACAGCCAGCGAGAGAGGGAACAAGCAGGGGGAGTGGGAGAGGAAGAAGCAGGCTCATAGCGGAGGAGCCTGACGTGGGGCTCGATCCCATAACGCCGGGATCACGCCCTGAGCCGAAGGCAAACGCTTAACCACTGTGCCACCCAGGCGCCCCTATAAGTAATTTTAAATCCTCTACAGAATTTTCACAAGGAAAAAAGGAGATACAATTTTAAATCAGCTACTTACTATTTATATACGTAAGCATTGATAAGGGGAAAAATACACATACTCTCCACATATATATTTGATCAGTTAACCATCTAATTGAGTTGATACTGAATGAATAATGAAACTTTTATCCAAAATAACTGGCAAAAGGCCAAAAATAGGCGATGCAGTTAAGCAAGAACGGCCTATTAGAATACCAGAAAAGCAATTACTTAGATGGAAATAAATATAGGCTTTAATAGCATGAATAAAGAGAAAATTAGAACTTTAAGGGAACAGTTTTTTTTTTTAATTCAACAATGATACAACATAGCTACCTCCAAATTAGTTTACCTTTCATTTTTTTTTTCAAGTTTCTCCAAGTCGAATATGAGGTATTTTAATTACAGTATTTGCCAGGTAAACTTTAAAACAACCTGATGTTTCCAAATGTGCCATGCCAGATTTGAACATGGTATTTATTTAAAACTTAACTGGACCAGTTAGTTTGGGTTTGAGATCATACAATAATTTTCAGTTTTAAGCACTGTTGGCTGTTTTTCTAGTTACAACAGAATGTCTAGAAAGACAGATTTTCTCCATTTTTCCCCCTTTCCTTCTGAGGCATTTATAAAATCCAAAACAATTATTTCTAGGTACTTAATTCCACCCTCCAGCATATGAAGTGTCCCTCTTACCATACAGAACACCTAGAATACTTTTAAACTCAATGATAATTAAGAAACATCAAAGTCAAACCAGGGTGTCACACAGGCAATTAAAAGTCATCATCTTTTGGCTACTAAATGGCATATTTCTTAACCCCTAAGTACTACCAAGAGTTCTTTACCCATACAGTAGATGTACTCCCTTAATGTAGCCTTTACACTTCTGAGGATAAGATAAATCTGAGTTTTAAAGGTAACTGCTAAGCGCTACAAAAGAAGAGACAAATGGAACTACACCAACCCTAAACTTCTGTACTGCAAAGGAAGTAATCAACAGTGAGAAAACAACATGCTGAATAGACAAAAACATTTGCAAATCGTATTTCTGAGAAGAGATTAATACCAGAAATAATATAAGGAACTCCTAAAACTCAACAACAAAATAATCTGATTTAAAAATGGGCAAGGGACTTGAATAGACATTTCTCTAAGAAATATATATAAAAATGGCCAAGAAGCCTATGAAATGATGCCCAACAACACTAACGACCAGGGGGATAAAAATCAAAACCACAAAGAGAGATCACCTCATATCTTCAGAAGGCACACTATGTAAAAAAAAAAAAAAAAAAAAAGAAGAAGAGGAAGAAGAAGAAAATAACAAGTGTTGGCAAAAATGTGGAAAAACTGAAAAGTTAGTGCACTGTTGGTGGGAATGTAAAATAGGGCAGCAGCTACGGAAAATAATATGAAGGTTCTTCAAAAAATTAAAAATAGAATTACTGTATGATCCAGCAACCCCATTACTGGATATATACCCAAAAGAACTGAAAGCACAACGTTGCAGAGTTATTTGCACATCCATGTTCACTGCAACATTTATTCACAATAGCCAAAAGGTAGACTCAACGTAAATGTCCATCTACAGATGAATGGGTAAAGAAAATATAGTATATACATACCATGAAATATTACTGAATCTTTTTTTAAAAGATTTTATTGAGAGAGAAAGCATGCACATACAAATAGAGAGAGGGGACGAGGGAGAAGCAGACTCCCCACTGAGCAGCGAGCCTGACAGGGCTGGATCCCAGGACCCTGAGATCATTAACTTGAGCCAAAGGCAGATGCTTAACCCACTGAGCCATCCAGGCACCCATGAAATATTAGTCAATCTTAAAAAAGAAGGAAATCCTGTCATGTGCTATAATACTGGATGAGCCTCAAGGACATTATGTTAAGTGAAATAAGACTGTTACAGAAAAACATGTACCACATGATTCTACTCATAGGAAGTGTTTATTTATTTATTTATTTATTTATTTATTTATTTATTTATCTTATGAAGTATTTAAAGTAGTAAAACTTTTAGAAAGTGAAATGGTGGTTGCCAGGGGCTGTAAAGAGGGGGGAAATGGGAGTTGTTCTTCAACAGGTAATAGAGTTTCAGGTTTGCAAGATGACATTTCTAAAAATGTACTGTACACCAAGATGCCATTAACAATACTGTCTATACCATACACTTAACAATGTTGAAGTTGTCAATTTTATATCATGTGCTTTTTACCAAATGCAAAAAAAATTTTTAATAAACTAAGGAACCAAGAATAGTGAAATAATTTGAAAACAGAAGGACAAAGTTGGAAGACTCGCATTTGTCAGTTGCAAACTTAAAGCTAAAGTAATTTCGACAGTGTGATACTTGCAAAGGTTAGACACACTAATCAATGGGACAAAATGGAGAGTCTAGAAATAAGCCCTTACATCTACAGTCAAATAATTTTCCACAAATGTGCCATGATAATTCAATGGGGTTAAGAATTCTCTTTTCGACAAATGGTTCTTGGAACAACTGGATATCCACATTCAAAAGAATGAAGCTGGATCCCCACTTCGTATTATACACAAAAGTTAACCCAAATAAAGACCTAAATGTACGAGTTCAAATTATAAGATTCGAAGAAAACAAGGATAAATCTTTACGACCCTGGGTTAGATAGTGTTCCCTAGCACACCAAAAAACACAAACGACAAAAAAAAAAAAAAATAAGTTGGACTTCATCAAAATTTTAAAGTGTCTGTGCTTCAAAGGACACAATTGAAAAAATAAAAAAGACAATCCATAGAAAGAGAGAAAATATTACAAACTCTGTATCTAATAAAAGACTTATGTCCAGAATATATAAAAAGCTCTTATAACTCAACAATGAAAAGATAAATAACCTAAGTCAAATATGGGTAAAGGATTTACAAGACATTTCTCTGTTATATAGAGATCTAGAAAATGGCCAATAAGCACATGAAAAGATGTTCAACATCATAAGCCATCAGGGAAATGCAAATCAAACCACTTCACACCCACCAGGATGGTTAAAATTAAAAGACAATAACAAATTTGGGAGGATACGGAGAGATCAGAAAACTCAGAGCACCCATTGGTAGAAATGTAAAAGCAAGCAGCTGCTTTAGAAAATGATATGGCCGTTCCTCAAAAGTTAAAGACGGTTGCCATACGGCTTAGTAATTCCACTCCTAGGTATATATCCGACAAAAATGAAAACAAAACACTTGTACACAAATGTTCACAGCTGCATTATTCATAATAAGAACCAAAAGGTATATCCCTGGATGAATGGATAAATAAAAGGTCCTATATCCCTAAAATAAAATATTAATTGGACATTTTTAACAGGTGAATTGTTTGGTATATTACATCTTAATACATCTATTAAAAATAGTAATCCGCTATGATTATATAGTCCTATCACATAAAATACAAAAGATTCCAATTCAAAAATAACTTAGAAATTATCAAACTCACTTGACTTACAAATGACAAAATGGAAACTTTCAAAGCTGGGTGGAATAGAATCTGTCTTGAAACCTAGTCCCAGGGCTATTCTCACTCTGGAGTGGGTAACGATGTACTACCCGCCCCCCCCCCCACACACACTGAGGTACTGACTGGATGAAGACTAGGCACAGGGTTTCAATAGAAAGCAGCTACTTCCATGTATTCTTTTTCTCTTTAATTACCATATAGCTCTGGCCTACTTCCAAGGGTGTGTTCTGAGGTGGGAGGGGAGGTACGGCTAACATGATAGCCTTACAAGTCCATCTTTCCTCCTCTACTTCACCCAACACAAACCATAATGAATGGAAACAGGACAGTTAAGACAGGGAAAGTTAATACACCCTTGTCTTGTCTCTGAGAAGGTTACCTACCAGGTCACCTCAATGATCAAGACAGATTCATCTAAATATAACGTATACAGAATTTCCACCCAATGAGCAAGAGACTGGAACGTGCCCTGGGCTGGGCACTTAGCTGTCAATTATCGAATATATATTTCCCTTAAAGAAAGCATCCCATCTGAGGGAAGGAGTGTGAAAAATAGCTCATCTCTCTTCCCCAAAACAAGGATAAGTACGCCAAATTAATACATTCACAAGACATCATGAAAAGAGAAAGCTTTAACTACAACTATTAAAAAGTTAGCCTTGGCTAAAAGTGGTGGGGTCAGGTAAAAAACGATAAATAACTTTACAGGGATTTGATAATAATATATTTGCAAACTTATTGGAGAGTCCCAAAGAGTTTGGTAAACTGACAAAAAATATTTAAATGAGAAAGACAAAATTGTTTTATTCATCTTTGGTAACATAGATTCCTTGCTTTAAAAAAAATGAACTTTTGGTAAAGAGAGATGAGGCATTTTAATTTACTATTTTCTATTTAAATGTTTTGAAAATTCTTAAAAAGTAATTCTATGAATCTTCAAAGATGTCGATGTAATATTTTCCAATGCAAAATCTGCAATTGTCTTTATTATGACTTGAAAACGATCCGATATTCATCCTGTTTTTCCTTTACATCGAGGCAACAAAGCAAACGCATTTTTGAAGAATCAAGTGATAATACTAGGCTATGCGGCAGGGAAATCAAAGGGAGAAAATAGTAGCATAGGAAAATTAATAGGCTACATTATTTTCATACATTTTTAAAACATATACATCTATGAAATGTTTCTTCTAGATATGTAAGAAGATAAACCGCTAATAGATCCAGTCATACACACAATACAGTCAGTATAAAAAGTACTTAGTTCTAATATACTGGTCACCAGAAATATCACTTTTGTCCTCTGAAAGATTAAAAAATGAAAATAAGACTTTTCATTGCTGTCAAACGTATTCAATTTTCCCCTCAAATGAAGTTTAGATGAAAACAATGTGACTGACAAGCTCCAGCACAGGCAAATCTTGGCAGCCCTCAACTCTGTCTATCTCCTTGGCCTGTTAAGCAAAATTCCTTCACAAACTGTTGGTCTTTGCAATAACTCCTACAAAGCTCATTACTGCCAGCATTGGCCTATCCCCCATGTTGTGCATTTATCCCTGGGATGCATATCAACATGTGGCACATGTCCTTGACATGCACAGAAGAGCTGCACCCCAGGACAGCAGCACGCACGACAATAGTGTCGACTCTTACTTCTTTATGGTTGCTGGGATGTAACCGAGAAATCTAATAACTGTGACAGTGGGGCCTTTCGGGTTTTCCTTGCATTTCTAGACAGTGAAGCTGCACAGACACTAATGAAAGGTTAAATGAATAGGAATAGTTGACAAGAGGTACAATAAAGAAGGAGCTTGGTAATCCACAGACACTGAGCAGAGATCCTTGGCTCAAGCAGAGAAAGGACAGCACATCGTCGAGTCACAATATTTAAAACAGCTTGCTATACACAGAGGCTTTTGTGTCTGGGTACACGTCTGGCTTTGGACTAAAAAAAAAAAAAAAGGATACTGAAAAGGAATTTCAGCATGGGGCACTTTGGCAAATGTAAGGTCATAATAAGAGAAAAATGTTTTGTGTGGGTTGTTACATCTTTGTACTAAACACAAAAAAAGCTGGAACTATGAACTCATGAACCACAAGTTCCAAGACAATACTGTACATTTTGACAACTATTAAATACTGTATCTAGAAAGCTGGTTTGATGTGATTCCCACTGGTACGATATACATGCAATGACTCATTTAGCAGTTCTACATTCGGCCTTCTTTGTGGAGGAATTCCTGATACTCATCTTAGAGTTTTAAAGTTCTAGTTTTCGGTGAACATGATTTGTTACAAATATCACCAGAACCTCTCCAGCCATCTTCCATTCATTGCAAAACTTCCCAGTAGCTTACTATAAGGAAACTGAATTTATTATGCTAGCAATGTGTGAAGTACAAGGCAAACTTTTTGCAATTTCAAGTGACCGTAATAGTGAAATGTCCTCAACTAACATTCTTAATTATTGAATTTTTAATTTTATTTATTTTTTTAGTTTAGTGTCCTTCTCACTACACCTTAAGGAAGGTTGTATACCTTGGGGAACTGATTTTAAAATGATAATAGCAAAACGATTTAAATCACCAAGAAAAAAAAGTTCCAGAATGTCAAGGGAAAAATAAAATAAAACAGCAACAACAAAAAAATGACATTGTTAGGTACCAATTTTTTTTTTAAAGAAAAAGTTATGACTCTGCTGTGGCATAACCTTAAAAAATGATTATTTGTAAAATCATCCTATACATATGAATGAGTTAGAATATAGGTTCACAATAAATGGTAAAAGCGTACTGAGAACATGTTTTAAAACAAGGGAGCCTCTTTGAACAGCCAAATTAAATTATAGCTGAACTCTTGAGTGTACTGAGGGTTCTAATAAGCAACAAATAAAGACTTTTATTGGCTAGCAACATAATGAGAGTTACTGTGTGAAAGATGAAAAAAAGACAAATCTGGGTAGTTTATCTCACTGGATTATATTATTTACTTAAATGGTAAATAAGTTTGTCCAAAGTAATGCTAGTAAAAACTAGTATATAAATATTAAAGAGCAATTATGATCAATGACTCTTTAATGTAAACATATCACAAATTTTAGTGGAAAGACTGATAAACAACTGTGAAATTAAACAACAAATATTGAATTTAATACCACTTAAGTTCTATTTCTTTAAATGTAACTTACTTATTGATTCATAATATGTCAGCTTTATAAATGGTTTACTATTTTATTCTTATAAACAAAGCCACTTATTCTAAAGGCGTTTTATTTCCACAGTACGGCAGTTGTATGTAGAACAACTACAAAACCATTATTTACAGAAAGGAGGTTGCCCTTAGTGAACTGAAAGAAGGTATTCCCCTCCTCAGTGATTTGGTAGGAAGTTACTTTTAGTACAACTTTGAAGAGTGGCCTCCTAACAGAACTCCTTCGGTTGGCAAAACAACAAACAGTATTTAGCAAACTAAATCAGATTTAAAGTGTATTTGGTTGCATTTTGCTTGATCTTCAAATCACATAAAAGGTAGAACCCTAGAATTCTTAGCTGACTACTTAACTGTTCTCATAGAAAGTTCCGTTGCTTTTGTCACAGCTTAAAAAAAACACACAAACAAAAAAACCCAATAGCACCTCCAAGCCTAAACATTAAGCCAGTATTCATTATCTACTCCTTTCCTACAACATTCTGATTGCCAGAGTGATTTTTTTTTTTACCTTAAGTATATCTAATAAAATCGTAAGGCTCCCTCTAGCTCTTTAGAGAGGAGTTTACTAACCAGTGAGCCTATGTAATTTCCATCCAGCAGAAAAGATTTGAGGACGCTGCCTCCCCTTCCACAAGAAATGTTTTCAACTGTTTCTTGCAAGGATGTAGATGGTAAATGAGACCATCTGCAGAGGAATTTAGAAAGCACAGCTCCTTATATCTACATTCACTTCATCGATCAATTGCTTCCAACCTAACCTTTATATAGAAAATTCTAGAGTGAAACGTTAACCTGTTTAAACTACACATGCATCCCCAACTTAGATTTACCTAGTTAAAATTAATTTTCATCTCAGAAAACAAATAACACCACATATGGAATATCTTCAGAAATTCAAACGTGTGATCCGGTCTCAGGTCTAAAAACCTACATTTAAATGCAGCATCTTGAAATTTTTAAATTATTAACAGTGTTTATCTGTGGAGTTTCCATAAAACACAAGATGCTGATGGTAACTGTAGAAAACATTTCCACATACCAAGTATTTACACACAACACTGGCAATGACTTTCTTAATTGTTTAATCTTTTCTGTGTTTCAGTGTTGGGTATTTTAGGATTGCAGTTATTTAGAAGACTATAAATAATATAGTTAAAGTACACCAGAGATATTTAGTCTGTTTTACAATAGCCATAAAAAGCCCCATAGTCGACTGGCAAATCATTTCAAACAAGTGAATATGAAAAATGCTAAATTGAAAAAAAAAAATACTAAATTGAACTCCTCACATGCACGAGGGCCATCTTTCACATACTTAAGGAATATTTACAATGGTGCTGAACCTTAACTATAAAATGAAAAATAAAGGGAACCACTAACTTCAAGTCATCACCTATTCTGGTCTCCCTTAATATAAGAAATATTCCCAGGAACAACAAAAAGAATAGCTCCCTCCACCCCCAACCCCCGCCCCTTTTTGAGCCAGTGTCCAATTTCTTCTTTTCTGAACAGCTGTATTATCCAACTTAAGTTGCTCTGCTAATTTCAGTCCCACAAGGACTAACTTGGAAGGCAAAAAAATACAAGAAAAGATCAATTTGCTGGGAAAGATCAAATGAGAAAACTGTGGGGACAGCACCAGGTCAGCGTGTGGAGAACTAAGCAGACCTGTTCTTCATTAACTGTGGCTCTCTGGGGATGTCACACACTACCTGTCCGTGGGCTTTATTGAACCGCCTAACCCGCCTCTCTGTTCCATTCTTCTGGGCCCAAGTGAATCATATCCTGCTGCTGACAAGTTAGCAGGGGACTGCGGCTGCAACATGAAAGTACTTTTCTTTCTTGTCTAAATCAGGCAGATTTTTGAAAAGACGACACAGCATTGACTCGTGACATGGCAAGATGAAACGAGAGGTCTGGGCCGGTCTTGGAGCTGTGCAGATAAAAGTAATCAAATGACACTCCTGGAATGCAAATTGGCATTCTTGACTGCAGCAATTGCACAACCATGAAACATCCCTGACAGCAAGCAAGATTAGGACAAAATGTTATGTAAAGCACTGAACTCAAAAACTCTCACTTGAAAATTCAAACTGTAACACTTACATTTTAATATAGCAATAGTCAGCTCTGCTTTTGTCTGCTTTTTTTTGTAATCACATATCCCTGCCTGACAGATCTCTTACACTTCAGGTAGGAGAAAAAAAATACGTATTGGGAAATGTATAACCGCTATTAATATTTTCTTAATATTTATTTTTAAAAATCATAGGAGGTTGGTTCTTGTTCAAAGTTTTACATGCAAACACCACCGGACTTAATATTCTCAAGGGGGAAGAAAAGACAGTTTTAGACGTTTCTCACAAGATACCCAAACAGAGTTCACATTCAGGTGCAGTATTATTTCCCTCAGGTGAAGATACTCTTGTACTTTGGTAGAGTGATTAGCAATCTGGATTTTAAATACTCTGCTCTCCGGGAACAGAAAGAGTAGCTACAACTAAGAACATCATTAAGGCTGAACAGTTTAAATGAAACAGCTACAAATATAACATAAAACACAGATACCCTATAAAGGTTCACAAGGGATTTTGTGTGTGTGTGTGTGTGTGTGTGTGTGTGTGTGAGTCCAAAGGGTGAAAACGAAGTTCTATTAACTTGTATGAGGTCTCACTTACTCTTGACTACGTCTTCAAATCAGACACACTAAATAATAGTGCCAGAAATAAATTCCTCCAGTTAAAACATGTACGTGTGTGTACAGTTAACATCTGAAACTGCACAATACAAAAGCAGTGGATAACAAATGGGTTTAGCCACTTTTCAAAATGATTAGTATTTGGGAATAGATGTGTAGACAAATAGAACGTAGGCTGGGGGAAAGGGAAGAAAACTAATACCTACAACCGGCTTCTACAGTGTTCTTGCGTAAAATGCCGCTAGAAGAAAAACTCAAAGCACTAAACAGATATATTTAATGTTTTGTTTTGACGCCTTCACTTAAAACACAGGTTCCAACCATTGCAACTGTCCGCGAAGTACATAAAAAATAATAAGGCAGGCCACTTTCTGCCACTTTAATCCTGGGTACACAGGATTATTTTATGATATCTTTCGTACATCAGCTTTACAACAGCTTGACTCTAGGGTAAATGGGAACCACTATAAATCGCACGCTGCTTTCAAAACCACTTTAATTTCTGTCAGCGTTACTGTAACCACAGTCTTGGGCGCATGCTACTTTTGTGTGTGTGTGTATGTGTGCGCGCGCGCCTGCATCTGACAGTCGCATCTCCTACACTCCAGTTGTGACTTTGATCACTGAAACAAGAGATGTCACATTAGGGGGAAGGGAAGACGAAAAAAAAAAAAAAAAGCCAACCCGCTATCTCCCTTTTTCCTACATATTCCATCTACAGGCAGAACGGTAAATCAGATCCCCAAGGGGGGGTAACAATAGCAGCTCTGGGTGGAAGCAAACTCAAGGGAAGGGAGTGGTCCAACCCCATTTCTAACAAATCACTTCCCCGAAAGCGGACAGAGCGCTCATCACCAGGCGAACTCATTGCACGCTGCCTCGCTGCAGAGAAGCCGCTCCGAGGAGAGGAGCTGTGCTCGAATCTCGCCTTCCCATCTCCTCCACCACTTGCACTTGGAACTTTTCTTAGCCTCACTACCCAGGGGATTTCATCCGGTTTTCTTTTCTTTTTTTTTTTTTTTTTATAATTCTGTCCCCTCCCCGGGGCCCCAAATGTCACCCTGCAATCAATGTGTAAGTAGAACAAATGGGCTCCTTTAAAATTGCACCTCAGAAATCTGTCTCTCTTGGGTTTATTTTCCTGTCCTCCGTTTTGCACATTCTTCATAAAGCCTCCAGGAGCACTTCCTACGTTTTCTTCATTTACAAAGGGAGGGTTCCCGAACGCGAGGGAGAGGGGAGGGGAAACGCCAAGGTGCCGGACCCGGCGGCTGTGTCCTCGCCGCGCGGCGCACCAGCGCGCCCAGGCGCCCACGCCCAGCCGCCCGGCCCTCACTCGCGGGCAAGTTTTAAAAGTTACCGTTGTCCAAAACGCTTTCCTCTCCGCCCCGAGCTCCCTCCAGCGCTCCATTCATCCCCCGCCTCCCCTCCACTCCGTCCGCCCCAGCCCGTCCCAACTCCCTGGAGCCTCTCGCTCGCCGGCCGCTCACCTTTCCTCGCCCGCCGCGAGAGGGGGCGAACTTCCCGAGCCCCCTCACACACACACACACACACACGCGCGCACACACACACACACACACGCACACACCCTCCCACCCCGAGCTCTCCTCACAAACTTGGGCCAAGTTGAGGGGAAATTTCGGGAGCACGGCAGGGGCCAGGTTGGGCTGGGGTTCTCCCCTCCTGCCCGCCCTCCTCAGCGCCCCCCTCCACCTCACGCCGCCGGACTTGAGGAAAACACGGCCCCCGGGCGGCCCCGGGGGCGCGCGGGCACGGGGCTCACGTCTGACGAAGTCTAGAATAAAAAGGAAAGGAGGGTGGAAACTTCTTACCATCTCGGCATGCTGGTTGTCAAGTGCAGCCCCCGCCTCTTGGTCTCCTCTTAGCGGCCGCGCCTGGACCAGCCCCTCAGCCGCCTCTCGCTCCTTCTGTCTCGGCCTTTCTTTCCCTCCCCCTCCCGATTTCCTCCCGGCCGCCGCTCTCGCCGCCTCCGCCTCTCCCCGCCCGCCCGCCCGCGCGCGCCCTCGCCGCGGCCCCTCTGCGCTCAGGTGACTGATTTACACACGCGCCCAGGGTCGCCCTCGCTCTCCAAGTCGGAGCCTGCAGAGTTCCCCTGGCTCCTCGGGACGAAAAAGAAAAAAAAAAAGAAAGAAAGAAAAGAAAAAGGAACGGACTGTCCCGGGTGGGGGCTGCTGCTGGGGGCGGGAGAGAGAACCGCGGGCGAGGTGACCTGGGGCGGAATTGCAAGCCCCACAAGTTTCTCCTCTCTGCAGAATTGTCGTGACTACAATGTTGCTTCCCTTTTGCAAAATAGAAGTGGGTTAGTTTTGTTGTTGTTTGTCCTCAGATTTCTAGGGGTTTCGTGAGGGAGGATGTGTATCCCCCCCCCCGCCCTGTTACTGTTCCCCCTGCTCCTAGTGGGGATGGAAAAACAACTTTGGCGCCTCCCGGGGGGTGCGGGCGTGGAGGTGGAGGTGGCCGTCAGCGCCCAGCTGTCAAAGAGAGAATCGCCGAGGAAAGGGCGCGAACTTTATTCCGACTGCAGCAAACCGCGGCGTCGCTTTCCTTTTCGGGCGCTCGCCGGTCTCTGTCCCCTTTGACCAGTTCCTCCTCCCGCACCGCCGCCGCCGCCCCCTCCTCCTTGCCCCTTCCCCTTTTTCTCTTTCCGCCGCGGCTGCCCCGGCGCCCCTCGCCCCCGTCAGCCCGGGTCCTCCGCGCGCCGCTGGACAGAAGGTGAGGGAAGCGGAGGAAAACCCAGGGGACAGAAACTCGGGACAGAACGTGCTGGGCGAAAAGGCAAAAAGTTGCGCGCAGCCGGGGGGGGGGGAGTTGCTGGTGGCGGCGTGTTTTGTGCCGGCCCAGACGCCGGCTTGCGGCGAGGGCTTCCTTCCCCTTCCCCTGGTCTGGGCCGCGGGCCTCGGGCTGGAGACGGCCCGGGGAGAGGAAGGGGACCGCCGCCTCCGCAGGGAAAGACCAGCCACATCTGTGGGTGACACTCAGCCGACCCGCGTCGCCCTGCCCCGGGGACGCAAAAACGCACACGTCTGCAGCTGAAGGACATTTCTTAAACGCAGGCAAAAACACACTCCCCGACCGCAAGGATGGGGGTTGGGGGCGAATTTAATCATCATCAGCTTTCTAACGTACACTCTGTGCCAAAAACATCTCCGCGTTGTGCAGATTTATCATAGCTAGAGCAAACTTTCTGCTTATCTGACATGGGAGGAAGGCACAGGTTTCAAGCCTACTCTCTGAGCCCTAGAAATCGGAATCGTCCAGGACTTGCTTGGCAGAACAACAGGTTTGAATCATCCCTCCTTCCTTTCTTCTTTCCCCGAAGTAGAGGGGCAGAGAAAATGCTTCATTGCATCCAGAGGTCAGAATTAAATTCCTTTGAAAATATGTAGCCTTGGAATTACATAGTTTTATTTTCTTTGATACACAGTCTGCGCTTAAGTTTAATATAAATTTTCACGATAATTAAAAAGAATATTTGGGGAGCCATGATGAGGAACTGTGGCCCAAGTAGCCACAGCTGTTCTGAAAATGTGATTAGGCTTATTATTCACGTGGATCCCGCTTTTTAACAGCGGGGCCACCGCACCTGCAGTTCTGTGTACTGATTGGGTCCAAATTCCTGACCGTTTTTAGGCCCTTAGAAAGCAGATTTCAACTCATTTCTGTATTTGTATGATTCTCGGCATCATCTTGGTGTGGAAAGGTTTGTCTGGTAAATGCTTCTATATTATTTATAGTAAATACCTTGTAGAATTCTAGGCACATGGTTCATCTGGAGTTTTCTAGTGGGAGACAGATTACTGCTGGAGAGCATAAATCAAAGTAAAGACTATCTAATGACTAACCGTATATATAAATGCATGTTATCTAAGAAGGCTCATCTTTAAATGATTTGATTAAGGTGTGGAGCATGTGCCCTTATTCTGTAAACATCACTGTAACATCATCCTATAGTTTGTAGAAACTGATTACACAAGGGATAATGATGACCAAATGTGCATTCTGAGCAACTGAGGATCATCACAAGAATTCTCCAGAAATGAGCCAAGTTCCAGTGTGTTTTCCTGTATCACGGAGAGACGAGAAAAGCTAGTTGCTAATTTCAGAGTCATTACCCATACAAATCCATTCACACACTTACCGCTCTGGACAACTGACAGACCAGCAATTGCCAAACAATTGTATTCACACAGTGCTTTTTTGGCTGTGCACCGACTCTGGCCAACAGCAGAAGTTATTCCACATCAAGTAACCTGTAATTTACATTCCCCTGATTGGTTCCAGATCTGTCTGTTTTTGATGTTAGCATACAAACAATTTATGCGAGGCAAGATGTGTCTATTTGGGGTCCCATGCCTTTCTAGAGAGTCCTCATTATAAAGAGGGGGGATGTGTTGGGCTGAAGAGCAGCCCTTGGAGAAGGTGGAGACATTGACAGAAGCAAATATATAGAGCATTCCACAGCCTCTTATTTCCTCTAGTGGGTTTGTATGGCAATTGGAATAAAACCTTAAGTCTTTTCTATGTCCTGCAAGACTTTAATGATCTATACCTGTTGGACTTTTCAACTCTTTTCTCCTTTTTTATTCCTCTCATGAATATGCTCAAGTCACACTGGCTTTCTTTCTGTGTGCCTTGCCAAGGAAGCTCCTTCCTGCTCTTTGTCCTGCTGTTCTACCTGGAATATTCTCCCACAGTTTCCAGTGGTTTTGTCTTATCCATCACATTTCAGCTCTAACTTCACTTCTTTAGATTCTAATTAAACTAGCTCTTTGCCCACGTCCTGAAACACCCCCCACACTTTGTCCCATTACTTACTTTTCTTTATATGCCTTAGAAGTATCTGAAATTATCTTGTTTATGTGCTTATTAGTTTTCTGCAACTAAAATGTAAGCTCCATGGGGGCAAGAGCTGTGTCTACCTTGTTCACTTACATAGTGTCGGTCTGTAAAACAGTGCCAAGAACAAAATAAACTCTTAGAAATATTGTTTGAATTAAGGAAGAAATGTCAAAATCATTACGCTATGTTAATGATGACCTTAGGGCCAGACAAATTCACTCTAAGAATATGGAGGGGGGGGTGCCGTATCTGTTCTTTTGGGGCTGGAGTAAAAACTGTTGACTTCCTGTACCAGTGATCCTCTGGGGTATCCCTATTTGTCCCTAAGACCCTTTTAGGAGGGCCATGGGGTCAAAACTATTCTTATTATATACTGAGAAATTATTTGCCTTTCTTATTCACATTCTGTCACAAAAGTACAACAGGGTTTTCCAAAGGCAACATGACGTGATATCCAACAAACTGAATGCAGAAGCCAAAATGAAAAATCTTCCTATCTTGTTATAATCAGACATTATAAAGAGATTTGCCAAAAAAGTGTAAATCAGTGCCACTTTTCTCATTATTTTTTTTTTTGGTCTGGAAAGCGTAGTTATTTTTCATTTTAAAATATGGGTATGTATTCATTTCCTAGTACTACTATAACAAATTACCACAAATTCAGTGGCTTAAAACAACAGAAATTTATAATTCTAGAGGTCAGAAGTCTGAAATGAGTTTCACTAAGCCAAAATCAAGGTGCCTACCGGCCTGCTTTCCTTTCTGGAGACCCAAGGGGAGAATCCATTCCCTTACCTTGTCCAGCTTCTAGAGGCCACCCACATTACTTGGCTCCCGATACCCTTACATCTCGAAAGCCTGTATGATAGATAGACGTGTCTTTCTCATCTGTAGCACTCTGGCACTGCCTCCTTCTTTCACTTAGACCTACCTCGTGACTACATTGGGCCCATCTAATAATCCAGCATAGTCTGCCTATCTCAAGATCTAGCTCCACATGAACTTTATCACATCTAAACATATTCACAGGTAGCTGGGATTAGGATGTGGACCAGTATTAGGAGGCTTCATTCTGCCTACCATGGTATTATAACAAATGATTGGCCTATTATTTTAAATGAATTAATAACTATTTAAAAATCTTCAGAGCTTAAATTTATGACACAATAAATACCAATAGCCATTACCCACATAAACCAAAGCTCTTTTCAGTCTTCAATAATTTCTAAGAGGTCATAAGACCAGTTTGAGAATCACTGGCCCGTGCAATAGCTGTTTTCCCTTCCTCCATGTCTCAAGTTAAACTAGATTGTACTAAACTGATTATGCTAGCCCTGTTTCCTTTGCCCTGATTGGTTTAAGGATGGGCATGTTACTTAGCTCTGGCTGATGAAGAATGAGGGGAAATCATTGAGGGGCTTGGAGATAAGATCATTTTATTCATTAAAACAAACAACAAGACTGGCAAGAAGTAAACTGTCCCTGTTCTGCTCTGAATGTTAGGATGGGAGAATGTTGCACTTGAAACAGCTGCATCCACCTTGTGACCAGGAAGGAGTCCACACACCTGGGATGACAAGGTAGGAAGGTGGAAAGCACATGAGCTCTTGATTTTGTTTTTGACTTGCTGAATTAACCAATGCCAGGTGGCTTGAGACTCCTTGTTATGTGATGTAATTCATCCCTTTGTCATTTAGGCCACTTTAAGGTTAGTTTTCTATTACTTGCAGCTTAAAGCTTCCTAAATGTTACAGAGACATAACAGGTCTGTGTCATGTTTTCATGCAGAAATTCCTTCCTGTTATTTTCTATCAAATTTATTTTTTTCCAAATTCTGAAAAAATCTATACAGAAATTAGTAAAATGGGGAAAGCATTATAATTCTCCTTTAAGAATGAGAACTTAACAATAATTTTAGAGACATTACTAGTTCAAATGAATGCAAAAGCAGGAAATGCTGACACACGTAGTTGTAGGTTACTGGTGACCCTTCCAAGAAATGGTTACCAGCTAAGCAGTTAGTTTTGTTTGTAGCTGTGGCTGCATTATAAGTGTGTGTTCATGGCCCTGTCTGCTGCTAATGATAAGTCATTCTTGTGAATTAAATAAATGTAAGTTTATTTGCATAGGATATTCTATACAGTTTCTATGAGTCTTGTTTCAAGAAATACCATGTTTTAGAAACCAAATAAGTCCTTAAATTAAAAATTTTCAACATTTGATTTTGTGCAGTGCTCTTAATCTTGCTAGGAGATTCTGAACGTTATTCAAATACTGCCCAATATATTCACAATGGACTGCAGTTCTTTGTAAATTCTTTAACCTAAGAAATGGAAAGAGAAGGAAATAAAAATGTTATTGTGGAGGGAAAAAAATCTGACCATAAAAAAGCAACTCAATTTCAATGTCAAAATCAAAATTAGGGCAGACAAAATATTTTTACCCTCAAAAAAATGAGTGTACGTGGAACAACATATATGCTAATCCTCAACTTGAGAATGCTTGCAGACTCACAATTAACAATTTGACCAATGTTAACATAAAATGAAAGAAATTTTTCTATGAGTAGAAGTTTAATCATGAAACAAAGATCAAGACTATCAGAGAAGGCAATTAATGTATTCTAAGTAAAATTTCATTCTAATGATAGTAATTTGTAAATATTAAGTATTTGTTGTTCAATCTCACAATTTTTAATGTTTTTTATTTAGGATTTGTTTTGATGTTTCTTTCTTTTTTTCTTTTTTTTAATGATTTCCATTATTAAAAATCCTTATAAGGTACACTTAATTTTACTTAAATATATAATGTTTATTACTTAATATTATATAATGTTTTTTAAATATATAATCTTCTTACAAATATATTAGTTCATAATACTAATAAACCATGCATTGATTATTATGTTAGTTTTTACAGAAAACTTGTAACCCTATCACAGGAAAAGGATTCACTATTTGTGATTATGGTCACTATGGTTATTTAATAATATACAAGTGAAGGGTTATATAAATACAGAATAATTATGATTTGGGAAAATCTCAGGAACTTCTGCTCTTCCTGAATCCAAAGATTAGTATCTGTCAGGAATTTGAAAACATAAGATCTGTATTTGTCATATCAGAGTATTTCTAAATTGTTCCACTGTAGAATATTTTTCAAATTCTGCATTATTTTATAATTATCCATCAATCATTTTGTGGATAAATGCCCCACAAATATTGATCCCAATCTTCATTCTCTTTGACTCTCAGATGCATTTGATATTGTTGGTGGACTGCTTTCCAGAACTCTCCCCTCTGGTGGTTTCTTTCACACTCTCCTTCATCACGTCCTCTCCCCACTGCTTCACACACTCAGTCTTCCCCCACACACAACGTGGGAGTTGCCCAAAAGGTCAAACCTCCCAGCCTTTCTCCTGTCTTTATTGTGGTCTTCTTCAGTGTCTGAACCATCCCAAGTGCAACATGACCTCTGTAATCATTTCTGTTTTCCCCCAGTTCTACTCCCTCTGCTTATATTGTCTACACAGATCTTGTAAGTTGAATGCTCAACAAATAGCTTATCTTCACCTCAAACTTCACCTGACACTGAAACCATCAACAACCCTTCCTTTTATCAACAACCCTTCCTTTTTCTGTCTTTGCTGCTGTTTCATTCACTGAACGGCAAACCTTGTATATTCATCTTTGAACCATTTTATCCCTGCCTTCATCTTCCAAATCAAGTCATTGACAAAATCACATAGAAGTTCCTTCCATTTACTCCTCATGTTTGTCCATTCCTGCTTCCTTCATATGACCACCATCTTTTTCAAGTTAACAAGTGCAGCAATTTTTCAGTTATACTCATATCGCCTTCCATTTTCATTATAATCGATTTGCTGCCAGATTTTAGCTTTTTCACTTCTATTTCTTTTACATGTCCCTCCCTAGCGCAATAGATGGCTAAATAAATAACTTTTCCAAGTCACCCTGTTTTCTACCATGTCGAGACAACTTGTAACGTTTGCTTACCTTTATTCAACTTTCACACTTAGTACAATGCCTGGTACCTAGTAGTTGATCAACAAATTTGTGTTGAACGAATGAATGACTTACCATATCTATACAATGTTTTTTCCTACATGAACTTGCTGCTGCTCTAGTCAGATAGGGTTCTACTCAAACATGTGTGATCATCTCTACATTTTTCTCTGGCTTTCTAACTGGATGCATACCTTCCTCTTTACCTACTCCTATTTGTGCCAATTTGCTTCCACCAACGGTCATTTGAAATTGCTAGAAAAAGAGGCACGACTACCTTAAGATCATTTATGATTATGGTTAAAATTTACTATCTACCATGTGTTATGTTCTTTATTATCTTCTTTACATATTTACTGAATCTTCCGACACACTGTAGAGTTAGACATTATCCTCCCTACCATGTGGATGAAAAAGAGGCTTGGAAGCTCTAAGTATCTTGCCTAAGGACACACAGCATTTGAGTGTTAAAGTGAAGATTGCATCTCAGGTTTATCTTCTAGTCCTTAAATACCACCCATCTTTCAAGGATTTGATCAGATGCCACATCCTTCATGGAACCTTCCTTTATTTCTGTGGCTTTTTTTCCCCTCTGATCTTCTACAGCATTTATAGTCTGGATCATTGATTCATCACCTAATTGGGTGCTGTTTGTGTATTTATGGTTGTCTTACATGTGTCTATCTTATCTCCTTAATGAGAAAGTAAGCTCTTTGAGGACAGAAACCCTAATGATTACACATTCTCAACCCTTCACCATCCCTGGTGGAGTTACAGGCACATAAACAAAGAAAAATGTTTAATGAGATAACTTATGATAACATCTTAGACATGAAATAATTTCAGATGAAAAGCATATTTCTACAGGAATTAAAGTCCTCTTATCACAGATTCTAACAGTACATGTGCTTATGGTAAATTTTGATTCCAGTCGTGTCTGGTCACTTGGACATTAGGGCCAGGCCACTTTCTCTTTGCTTTATTTTAACTGCATACTGTTTTGATGCATTCACTTGTTGCTTCACTCCTGTAGTATGTCAGCTGCAAAAGTAGGAAGAGTCTTTGTTAAAGCCTCATTGCTTCTGAGTTATGTGGATAATTGCCATGTAATTGTGTCAAACGGAGCCACCCCTTATGTATCTTTGCTCATCTCCTGTGTTCTCTCTGCTTGTGTAGCCAAGTCACCTCTCTCCTACCAAGAAAATATGTATCTCATTTATGTACCACATACTTGTTGCTCCATCCATATATAATTGTTTAGTGCTTACCCTGGAAATGCTTTAAAAGTGTGCCTGGTTGGTTAAATTTTAAGGCCCTCATTCTTATCTTACACTTATAAGCGATTTATCTTCTAATTTGCCTTATATAAGCAAAGGCATTTATTATTTTGCTGGACTAATGGTATTCATTTATATAAAACCATGTATGACTCAACTTGTCTAGCCTAAAAAAATGCAAGGGTCTTGTTCAATGTACTGAATCTCTTCCCAAATTACCAACCAAAGTGAAACACTTTCCAAGTTTAGATTTATAGCCAAATAAAACTCACAGGAAGTAATTTACATACAAGTCCATCAAGTCATCAAGCATGAGACTGATGGCCATTTTGATAAAGTTGATGAGATTAAAATGCTGTAGGGCTTTAGGCCAGGTGTAAGAAGACTGGAGGTTGAGCTGAAAACATGGTTTACCTAGAGATGGCCCTATTTACCTTAAGCTGAGCTACTGCATGTTCTGGGGACCAGAAAATAGGAAGTAACACTCACTGAATACCAACAAATCACTTTACCCAGATTATCTCACTTCATTTTATCAACAACCCTGTATAAGGTAGTTATCATTCCCGTTCTGCAGGCAAAGAAAATAAAACTCAGAAAGAATAAATAACTTCACAAAGGGCCCAAGGCACAAAAATAGAAAACCCAAAATTATAGCACAAGCTACCAGTTTCCATGTCAATGCTTTGTCCATTAATAGGCATATGTACTAATTGACCATATGGTCTCATACTCTCTCTTACATCCCCAACGACTTTGGAGAAGTCCCAGTCACTTAGTTACATAGCATTAACGTGCACGCCAGCCCATAAATAGGACTGAGCAATTGTATGGCCTTCTCTCTACTTTATACATAATTAAGTGTACCGTGCACTTTTCCAAACGTAGCTTTATATTGTGGTCTTCTTTTATTTGTAGATTTGTAATGGAGAAATATTAACTTGTATGTATCTTTAGCTTAGAAGTGGTTGACATTCTTCCCTCCCAAAAATTTTAGTACAATAGCATTGACAATGTTATTATTTAAGTTTTTTTTTTTTTTTTCAGAAGTGCCTTCTGGTATAGTAGGCAAAAGCAATCTGGTGGCTCTGTGTGATTGCTATTCACACTTGGTAATGAATAAATTCCTTTGGCTCTTTTGGAGGAGTCAGAAGGGAGTCATTGGTTTAGTAGAGCTGTGGCCTAAAAACACCAAGCCAGCTCATCAGTGCTGCTGATCTCGTGCCCTTCCTCTGGCAAACCATGTGTCGGATGTGGTAGGAAAAAAAATCTCCCTTTCAGCAGCAGAATGTGTGCAAGCTACACCCTGAATTATCCCATGATGACCTTGCAAATGCAACACATGCCCTTGTGACCACAAGGCCCGACAACTGTAATTTCCTCTGCTCTTCATCAGAGCTCCTCTGCTGCCTACAGCAGACACAGCATGTATGGTACAGCAGCTCTCTGAAGCCTAGGATACCTGCCCTCCATACTTTACTACCTACATGTAAAAGATTGTCCAATAGGAAGTTGGCCCCACTGCTTATGCAAACTTTGAGTTCGTCTTCCTGGCTGAACTGTAAAGCCTGGCTAAAATTTACTCTACAGTCAGCTGACATTTGGGGGTATTACCTAATGCACTTGCTGAAGTCATTCCAAAGATCCATTATTAGGCAATTTCTTAGAGCAAACCAGGGGTTAAAGAGGCACTTCCTCCGTGACATCATTGATGGGTATTTCCTTTTTTTTTTTTTTTTTTAATTTAAATTCAGTTAGGATGGGTATTTCATTCACTGAACACATATATATTTAGCGTATCCTAGATGCCAGGCACTGCTCTAGGTACTGAGGATGAAGCCCTGAGCAGAATAGAAAAGGCCTGGAGTTTCCCTGTGCTTACTATCTAGTAGCGGAGATACAATGAACAAGTTAACAGATGAGAATTCAAATGGTGACAGATGCTTTAATAACAATGAAATAGGGTGCTGTGATCCAGAAAGACTAGGAGTGGAATGTTGGTGGTAGATAACTGTGGTTGTATGTTTTACATTCAATAGTCAAAGACTTCTCTGAGGAGGCGATATTCTGCTGAGATTAGAACCATGATAAACCTTGTAAAGATCAATGGGAAACTCCTCCTAGGCACAGGCCCTGAGGTAGGGAAGAGGTGAGAAAGGAATTCAAAGAAGGTTAGTGTGGTTGGTATGTCCTGAGGGAAGGGAAATAGTGGGAAGGCTTGAAGCAGGAGTGAGAGACCAGGCAGAGAACCTGCACATGCATATTCAGTCAAAACCTTTACTGTAAGAAAAGACCCCAAAATGTCTGTAGTTCCAGATGAGATGAGGTTCGCCAACCAGTGAATCCACTGTTGGATTGGGGTGAGGGAGGGTAAGGAGAATAGAACCTTGGGTACATGGTGGGAATCCTCTGTGATTTTCCTTCTTCTAAGACTTATGTAGAGGCTGGAATTTCCAGTCGTTGCAAATGCTGATACCAAGTTCCACAACTTGATCCCCATCGCCGCCTTTGCACTGTCATTGGCGTCATTTTTAAATTCCCAGCATTTCCTAAGGATTCAAACGATGGCATCCTTTTAAAAACATTATATCGGCTTATTATTTCATTTGCATTACACTCAGAGTAAAAGATGGACATGCAAGCCTAGATATTACCCATAAATGCAAAGTGGCTTGACATTTAAAATAAATATCCCAAAACCCCAGTAAGTATTTGCTCACCACATATTTTCTAAACCATATTGAGAAAAGCTCACTCAAACTTCTGGGACACCCTTGGCCCTTACTCTGACTCTCCAAATGGCTCTCTTGAAGCCTCCCTGTGTGCCTTCATCCTCCCAGAGCTAGTGGGTATCCCCTCCAAGGAACGTTGTGTGGCCTCATCAGCAAAAAGGCAGCATACCTGTGGTTTGGTACAGAGTGAACTGGGCCAGGAATCTGGGGAGCAAGGCTTTATTCCCATCATTGCCAGTCACTCTGGGATCTTGAGCTAATCAAATCGTCTCTGTACTTTAATTTATACCCATGCAAAATGGAAAACATAATACTGTAGTGGTGCTCTAAACACGCACAGCCAAATCTGATGGGAACAAAACACTTAGGGTATTTCATTTGTTTAAAACTCAAAGACATGACCTGGAAACCTCCAGTCACAGAGCCTGGGAGCTCTTAAGGAAGCCTAACACCAAATAAGATGAGGAGAGTTTTACTCTATTTTGGATCTGGGCAATTAGATCTGGCCAATATCTCTTCCTGTGGAAGGCTGTGATAAACAGAATGTTGAGGGAAAGCTGACCAAAGGCTAGACTGCATGAATATTACATGCAGAAAAGCTCACCATTCACCTATTTATGCCCATAATATCACATTAAAATACAGCAGAGTCTGATGTTGCTTAAACTCTTTATTAAGTAGCTTAAACTCACTATTAAGTGGCATATTCCTCCACAATGGAAGGTTTCGTTTCAACTTCAGTTCAAGGAAGTTTTTCAAATCCTGACTTTGAGTAGGCCATTGTCCTCCCACTGAGGGGCAATTATAATGTAGTTGCTCACAATGCAGAAGGAAGATAAGCACAGTGAGGGGAGGCAAGAAAAGTGCCATTAACCAAACCCAAATAGTCATAGAAAGTTTAGGGAGACCTTTCTGGTTGGAGAAATAACTAGGAAGTGGTATTTGAAAATAGCACTGGAAAGATTCCAGTAGGCAGAGGGCACAAATTCCAGGTGGAGGAAAATGAATGTGCAAAGAAAGAATGTGTAAGAAGCAAGAAATACTTGTTTGAGATGGGGGAAGGGCAAGTAGTATAGATCCTAAGAACAGTTGGTCTCAAACCTGGCGGCATGACTGAATTAACTGGGAAGCTTTTAATAAAAACACAGATTTCTGGGCTCCTTCCCAGACCTTATGAATGAGAATTTTTGAGAATGGAGATCTAGATTAGCTTGCGTTTTTCCCGTTCCTGTTCTCCAAATGATTGTAAATGGGCAACTAGGTTTGAAAAGCACTGGAGTTAAGTTTTACCATACTCTGAAGAAACTTGCTCTGGTTGGCCATGTTATAGAATTGTGTTTTCCAAATGTAGTTTTCAAAATCAATTTGGTGAATTTCATTACATACTTAAAAAAAAAAATCCAAAATATCAGAATGTTTTGTATGCTTTAAGGTTAGGAACTTTTTGTAAACGATTTATTTCTGTTGTTTGAAAGTGTGTTTGCTTACATAAATGTTTGTGTTCTAGTTCTTTATATATTATAAAATGTCATTTCTTACTGATTACTTCAATCAAAGAAATGAAAGATCCGATTATAGAGAACATTGTATATATTTTGGTTGATAATGGGGAGCTATGGAAGCTTTTGATCTAGGGAATAAATAACATGATCACATTTACACTGTTGAAAATTATTCAGGCAACAATGTATAAGATGGACTGAAATGAGAAAAATAGGAATGAAAGATGAATTAGAATCTGTATCTATTACCAATTTTAAAATCAGACTGATTAAAATACATATGAGTTCTAAAGTTATTTATACTTCTAATTAACATAATTAACATTTTTCTTTACTAGGTCAGCAGGCACGTCAGGGTTGATCAGGAGTTTCAGTTATTTATGAACAGCAACTATTACTTAGTCTCTATTAGTCCAAAGGTTGTGATTAAGTGATACACTTTATTGTATGAATTCTAGGGGGAGGGAAAATAAAGGGAAATACCTGGAGGTGTGTTGTACACAATTCAAAAAGTGGGGTTTAGTCTAGGATATTCATTAAATTATAGACCATGAAAGGATTTGAATAGACTTCTCTCCAAAGGAAATGTACAAATGACCAATAAGCACATGAACATCGTTAGTCATCAGGGAAATAAACACAAATAAAAACCGCATTGAACACATGCTACAACATGGGTGAACCTCGAAGACATTATGTTAAGTGAAATAAGCCAGTCACAAAAGGACAAATGCTACAGGGGTCCACTTGGATGAGTAGTCAAACTCATAGTGACAGAGTAGAATGGAGGTCACTAGGGGCTAAGGGGAGAGGAGAATGTGGAATTATTGTTTAATAGGTTTAGTTTAGAGTTTAAGTTTAGCAACATGAAAGAGTTTTTGAACGGATGGTGGTGATGATTGCGTGACAATGAGAATGTACTTCATGCCACTGAGCCATGCACTTTAGAAATAATTAAGATGGTAAATTTTGTATTATGTGTATATACCACAACTTAAAGTTGTTGTTTAAATCACAATAAGACACTACTTCAAGGGCACCTGGGTGGCTCAGTTGGTTAAACATCCAGCTCTTGATTTCGGCTCAGGTCATGATCTCGGGGTTTTGAGACTGAGCTCCACGTCAGGCTCCAGGCTGGGCATGGAGCCTGCTTACGAGTCTCTTTCTCCCTCTCCTTCTGCCCCCTCCCCCCACTTGTGTGGTCTCTCCCTCTCTCTCTCTAAAAGGAAAAAAAGATAAAGATACTACTTCACATCCACTAGACTGGTGATAATCAAAAGACAGATAATAACAGATGTGGAGAATTCGGAACTCTGATCCACTGCGGTGACAATGTAAAATCATGCAACCACTTTGGAAAACAGTTTGGCATTTCTTCAAAAAGTTATATGTAAAAGTTAAACAGAAAGTCCATCCCTAGGCATATTATACCCAAGAGAACTGAAAACTTATGTCCACACAAAAACGTGCACAGGCTTGCTCACAGCAGCATCATTCATAATAGTCAGAAAGTGGAGACAACCTGAATGTCCATCCACTGATGAATGGATAAATAAAAGACTTCATAGAATGAAGTATTATTCAGTCATAAAAAGGAAGGGAGTACTAACACATGCTACAAAATGAATGAATCTTAAAAACTTCATGCTGCGTGAAAGAAGCAAGACACAAAAAACTGTATGTTGTATGACTCCATTTGTATGATGGATCCATGATAGACTAATCCATACAGACAGAAAGGAGATGTGGTTGACAGGAGCTGGGGGAAGATGGGAATAGTGGTTAGTATTAATTAGCATGATTTCTTTTTGGTGTAATGAAAATATTCTGGAGCTAAATATTGGTGTTGGCTGCACAACCTGTGAATATACTAAAAACTACAGAACAGTGCACTTGAAAAGAGTGAATTTTATCTCAGCTTAACGATGGAATACACTTTACCCTAAGTTCATACATAGGGGCATTGGGCACTGTGATGAAGCAAGCATACATGTTACCTGAAAACCTGACTTGATCATTTCCTAATAATGTGGTCATATCGTGTGCCCTGAAACAGATTACGTGACTGCTCTGTGGAGTAGTTTCGTCATCTGAAAAGTGGAGGCAATAATACTGCCTACTTCATAGGGTTAGGCTCTGAGGATTAATGAATAAATCCAAGGAAACATTTTAGCACAGTGTATAGCACATAGTAAGAGCTCAATATTAGCTAGTATTCTTTTTCTTAAATACTATTTCAGGTAATTTCAGAAGTGCTGAAAGACATAGAACACTGTATGAATCAGGAAGTCATGAGGCAGGGGGCATTACAAGTAAGGAAGGGAAAGAGGATTAATTCCTTGTAAGTAAAAGGGAATATTGTAGGTGAACCAAGCTCTTTAACAATCTCTCTGCTTTCTTCTTCCTTAGCACTTATTACCTTTCAACATTAAATGTTTGTTATTTGTCTCTCTCTCCCAGGAGAATGTAAACATTATCGGTGTACAATTTAGCTTTGTTCAGTGCTCTTCCTGGCACCCAGAAACAATGCAGGGCTCACAGTAGGTGCTCAATAGTATCTGTGAATGTGCAAAATAAAGGAATGTTGGAAGGCGACCAGGGAGACAACTATTGAGACAATGTTGTTTTTAGTTCCTGTTCAAATCTGGGACAGGGATGGGTTGCTTATTATCCCCAATTCCAGAGCTGAGGCTGGGAAGCTGGAGCCTCACCAGTTCATCACAGGTTTTGCCATGAACTAAATTGTGTCCTAAAGTTCGTATGTTGAATCCTTAACCCCCAGTATGATGGTATTTGTAGATTGAACGCATGGGAGGTAATTAGGGTTAGACGAGATCATAAGGGTAGGGCTCTCATGATGGGATTGGTGACTTTATATGAAGAGGAAGAAAGAAGAGATGGCTCTCTGCCTTGTGAAAAGACAGACAAAAGCTAAGAAGAGAACTCTCTCCAGGAATGGAATTGGTCAACACCTTGATCTTAGACTTTCAGCCTCCAGAACTTTGAGAAAGAAATGTCTGTTGTTTAAAAGTCACCCACTCTGTGGGATTTGGTTTTAGTAGCCTGAGCAGAGTAAGACAGGTTTCCTTTTTTCCATGGAGACCCTTGAGTGTGTGTTGCATGGGGAGGTGGTGAACAATGCCTTTTAAACTCCTATACTTTCAGAGGCAGTTACAAGGAGTGATAAAACCTTTTATACTCACGATTTTTCAGGAGGGGAATGGATATAAATGCAAGGAAACTAGATTTTTCTGTCTTGCCTAGGACTGGCTCTGCTATCTTCCATAGTCCGTATTATTTTTCTAGTGCTTACTGATTACAAAATGTGAAGCTATTTTGGCGCCATCCATCTGGGTAAATGAACAGGTTAGTGTCTGGCAAACTTCTCAACTGCTTCATTTGGCTACTGAAAGGTTTGATTTGGAACTAGAAAACCTGGGTTCCCAGACCCAATTTTGATCCCTATTTGCTGCACGACTGTAAACAAGTTATATAGGACAGACACTTGATTTTCCAGATCATCACCAGCGAAATTAGTAAAACCTAATCCACTCTTGTTCACATAACTCAGAATATATTCAAATATTTTGTCGACTCTAAGGAGTAGTAGAAAAGCAAGTTGTAATAATAATTACTAAAGTCAGGGCACCTGGCTGGCTTAGTCAGAAGAGCATGCAATTCTTGATCTCGGGTTGTGAGTTTGAGCCCTACGTTGGGTGTAGAGATTACTTAAAATCTTTTGGGGCACCTGGGTGGGTCAGTCCATGAAGTGCCTGCCTTCAGCTCAGGTCATGGTCTCAGGGTCCTGGGATTGAGCCCTGTGTCAGGTTCCCTGCTCAGCAGGGAGTCTGCTTCTTCCTCTCCCTCTGCTACTCCCCCTGCCTGTGCTCTCTCTCAAATAAAAAAAATTAAAAAATAAAATAATAAAATAAAATCTTTTTAAAAAATGATTAAAGTCAGAGACACCAGGGTGGCTCAGTCGGTTGGGCGTCCAACTCTTTGTTTTGGCTTGGGTCATGATCCTGGGGTCCTGGGATTGAGCCCTATGTCAGGCTCCATGCTCAACACAGAGTCTGCTTATTTCCCTCTCCCTCTCTCTCTGCTCTTCCCCCTGCTCCAGTGCCCTTGCTCTCAATCTCTCTCTCTCTAAATTAATTAATTAAAATCTTTTAAAAAATTACTGAAGTCAATAATAACCATTTGATAACACCTGCCAAGGGTGTGGGAACAGGCACATTCACACACTATATTTTCTTAAGTTTATTTATTTAAACAATCTCTACACCCAACCTGGGGCTTCAACTCACAACTCCAAGACCAAGAATCACACGCTCTACCAACTGACCTAACCAGACACCCTTCATTCACACACTTCTGATAGAAGTGTAAGTTGGTGCAGCTGCTACAGAAGGCACTTTGACAATATTTATCAAAATTATGGATGCGCATATTTTTTGAACTTCTAGGAAATCCTAGGTATACTTCCACTTGAGGAAAGTGACATAGTAATTCATTGTAGCTTTGTTTGAAATGGCAAAGAATAGGAAGCAACTAAGTGTTCATCCGGTAGGGTAATGAATAAATAAGTATGGTATAGCTATACCGTGGAATATTATGTGGCTCTAAAAAAGAATGAACTACTGAAATGGAGTGATGTATAAGAAGGGGAAACAGCAAGGGGAAGAATATCATATATAGTATGCTACCTTTTGTATAAAGGGGGGGGGAAGGGAACATCTGTTCGTATTTGCATGCATATGGATAACCTATGTCTAGAAAAGCACACAGGAAATTGATGGCACCAATTGCTAGTGAGGGAGAAATGAGTGAGAGGGAGCATTTCAACTAGATACATTACTTTGCATCTGTTGAGTTAGGAATCGTTGAATGAATAACCTATTTTGAAAACAATTTAAATGATAAATTACATGGTCAACTTCATTCTGAAAAGACTTATTTCCAGAGGATCTGTGAATCAAATCTAGTGTTTTAATGTATAAGCAATGTGCAATAACAGAAAATAATGTAAGTAAATGTATTCAAAATATGGAATACATCTAAATTGTTATACATTTAACACCTTCTTCCCTAGAATGCTGTACTATTACTTTGGAACCCATTGTTTTTATGAGAAGATACTCTTTAAAAGTTTAAAGAAGAAACTGCCTTCTTCTTTAAAAGTAAAAATTTAAAAGTAACCGAAGAAAAAAGGACTTAGACATTGGGAATCACAAGTTAATTAGCTCCTCTTTGTTTCCCGTGTTCTCTGATTACCTCCCTCTAGCAAATTTTTTTAAGTTTATTTATATACTTAAGTAATCTCTACACCCAACATGAGGCTAGAACTCACGACGCTGAGATAAAGAGTCACAAGCTCTTCCAACTGAGCCAGCCAGTTACTCCCTTCTAGCAATTTTTTAAGAATAAATTGCAGTACACTATTTTAAAACTAAATATTAAGTCAAATAGAGGCCCACTCATTTCAGAACATTAGACCAGAAGTTTTGATAAGAAAATCATGTGTGTAAGTTCTTCAGCACTTAAAGAACTTAAACTGACATAAGGAAAGGAACTTATACAAACTTCAGGCATGAGAAGAGCTGGGTTTTTATACATGAAAAAAGAATAGGAATTTTGAAATGCAAAGATAGCTGTTGTGAAAGACTCACTTTTACAAGGCAGGTGTGGTAAATTGCAACATATGGCATAGATACCACCCATCCTGGTATGTATACACCTTTATAATGTGTCTTTGCCACTCCTTTCAAGTCTGTTTGCCCACGCCTGTGAATCTGAGCTGGACCTGTGTCTTGCTTTGATCAGTGGAACGTGGCAGAAATGATGGTATGTGATTTCTGAAGCTACACCTCGAGAGGCCTTGCAGCTCCTGCTTTTACCCTCTTGAAACTTCACGCTAAGAACACATAGCCTACTGGAGGATGAGAAGCCACCTGGAAGAGAAACAAGGTGCCCAGCCCACGGCCAGCACCAACTGCCATTCACGTGAGCAAGGCTCTCCCTTCCAGCCCAGCTGACCCTTCAACAGGATGCTCCTCTTGAACCACTAAACCCAGGTGAAACCAACCAAGGAACAGCCGAGTCCACCTGCAGAATTGTGGGCAATAATAAATCATTTTACATCATTAAGTTTTAGGGTTGTTTGTTACCGGGAAAGAGTAAGCCCATTAGCAAGGTACTTTCATTTTTACTGGGCACAAATTATACCCTCTGCCAGGCAGGTTCCTTGTTTGTTTTACACCATTGCTGGTATCCCTACACCGTGCCTGTTATAGTCCACCGCATACACCATAGGCACTCAATAAATACTTGTTAACTAGCCCCAACACACGTATTAGCCTTTGGGTATATTTATATTTCTAAATGTACTAATTTACTAATTTGCAAACTGCTGAAAATCAACGTAATTATCATCAACAATTTGTATTGCTCTCATATCACAAGTGAAACAATAGAACATATAATTGGGATATTGCTCCCTGGCTGCGGTGTATTGTAACAACTGTCATAACAATGCTGGTAGGATTATACATCGAGTTAGCCCACAAATGTGGGTTAATAAATGAACCAGTGGACTTCTGTAAATGAAACCCTAAGACCATTTTTTAAATTGCCACTAAAATTGTACTGAGTAGAGTCATAATAAACAGATCAATGAATCTTGGCAATGGACCAGACATCCTTCCACTGATAAACTAATAATCCCTTGCAACTTGTTTACATAGCTGTCTCACTTAATACCGACATCACAAAAACGGATCCAAAATAACAACAATAAATATGCTGCTCGGGAAGAAAAGCAGAAGCAAATGAGGAAACTAGAAAATACCAATATAAAATCAATTATCTCAGTGATAAGGAATTTCACAGGGGCTAGGTTACTTTTTCAAGTTGGCCATCATTCTGATGTCAAATCAGAAGACACTTGGCATGCCACCAAATTTTATTCCAATAATGGAGCACTAATGTGCTTGACCAACAGAGGCTACACTGCTATAAAGCACTAAAACACACCCATCTGAACTGCAAACTATCTAGGCATGTATTTATTCCAAGAGGCTCTAAGATGCATTGCTGTTCTTTTTAATCCTCAGAATATCAGGGAAACCACACATAAGAATTTGGACAGGCTTGAGAGATGCAGGGTTTTGACATTGGAACAGAGACTGAAGTAGAGGGGTCCACATTCAGATTATATACTCAAGATGCTCCTAGTCAAAGGACTCCCACAGAGCAAAGCTGGAGGGGAGAAGGAGGGTCAAGTCTCCCAAGTGCTCTTCCTCTGTCCCAGAGGCTCAGCTTCAGCTGGCCGATCCTGAAAAACACTTGATTTCCAGGGACGGTGTCACTGGCATGTGGAGAACAGAGAATACTAAGAAACTGATTTCATTCTTAGTAAACTAGTGACTTGAAGGGTGCAGGTTCTCTCAGGACTCACAGAACTACTCAGCTGGTAAGTAAAATTTGTCTCCAGAAAACCTGTGATCAGTCACCCCTCACAACTGACGTTAAGGTCCAAGATGGGCAAGACCTGAACCATGAAACCCCAAGGCAGCTGTATGAAGACCTCAGACTTGCAAGAAAACACCTGAGTTCTGCTTCTAGTGCTTCTGTGTGCAACCCATGATCCTGACCAGTAACTGAACCTCCCAGAGCTGGATTTCCATGATCGGTTTTTAACAACTGCCCCTTTACCTCACAGCCTCCTTCCCATCACCATCCTCCAGTTAAAGAAGTTACACCCACACAGTGAGTCTCCTTCCTGTCCATGGGGGAGAGTGGCAGGACACACTTGTTGAATAAACACAGAGAGAAAGAACCACTTAGCAGGGAGTGGGAGTGTAGAGAAATCTGACTTAGAAAAGCTCTCCATCTCCCTGGCTGCTCTTGCTTTTCCTACATTTTTGAGTGTTAAATACTTGGGAGGCCCTTTTGGGACCTGGAAACTGCCTTTGACTCCAGAGAATGTGGTTTTATAGTCTTTTAATTTTTAATTTTTTTTAGAAGAGCAAATACACTTTGTGTTTTATAAGTGAAATTATCAAAGAATTGAATACTATTGAACATAAGTCGTTTTTATCTACACCCCACTCCAGCCCCTGTTATTATTTTGGTGCATATTCCTGACTCTGGAGAAGGACCAGAGACAAGAAGGACCAGAGACCTAACTGATCGAAGTTGGCTGGACTCTTTGAAGAACTGGAGATAGGGTACTCTTGGTCATTTAAATGTAGTTTCAGGGTTAGGAAGCAGGAAAGGGTTCTGGATTAAAAACCCTAATTAGTAATAAATACCTGGCATGGTGGCTGGCAAATCCCTCGAGAAGAGGAAATACTCATCCAGTTAAATGGGTATCATTCTCATTAACCCTGATGCTAGTGTCAGTAACTGGAAAATATGTTTCCCTTTCTATTTACCCAAAGTCCCAGTTCAGGCCCCTACCTTTTGCATTAAATTTTTGCATCCACTTACTGGTGAATTTTAGCCTGCAGAGAAATGAACATGTTGCCTTATACCCAGTGACAGTTAAATATTTATCAGGTGAATAAATGACAAAAACCCTTCATTGGTATCAGCAAATGTAGCTTGAGATGAAACTAATAAAACATCAGATTTGGGGTTAAAAATCTTCAACAGTGCATTGAGTGCATTAAATAGTGGAGTCTTACATCAAGAGAGACATGTTTAAAATAGAGGTTACTTAATGATGCTTAGAGGAATTTGTATCTGCTTATTTTACTATAACAGGAAAATAAAAGTATTCATTAAATGTCTGCTGAGAGATTGTTGAGTATAGGGAATGTATGTTTTCAGCTTTGCATCCCTCAGCACTGAGCACAGTGCCTAGCATATAATTGGCACTCAATAAATGTTGGTTGAATTATTGAGTGACCAAAGAAAAACTCCATTGAAATGAGTACCTGGGACCAACTGAGAGAAGTTTCAAAGTATGTGGAATAAAGACTATTTCAATATTTCACAGCTAAAATATTTTCTGTAATGGTATAAATTAATTTGGGAAGTATGGTCAGTGTCTGAGCAGAAAATAATTAAAAGTAATTGTTATTTTAATTCCCTTTTGGTGAAGTACTTTCTTTAAAACACCAGTAAATTACCATTTTATGATTGTGATAGAATTTCTAGAAGAATAAAGAGGAGTGATAAAAATGAACTATATTTTTTTTTTGCAAAGTAGGCTACTTAAAAATTAAAATCAGTTTTGCATTAGAATGTTACTTAAGTGTTTTAAAATCTTCATTGTCTGCCTTTCTTTTTTAGTGCAAGAATAACTAAACTGAAGGAATTTTTAGCAGGAGTGTCATCATCATCATCTGAACCCTTTGGGGGGAATGCCCACAAAATTAAATTAGGTGTTCTCTGGTTTTGACTCTTAAGCTACAGAGAAATAAAATTTAGAGACTATTATGTACTTTTTTAGAAAATGTAATTTAATTATTTCCTTCTTGAACTTTACAACATTAAGGAACTCCAGCATTATGGTATCAGTGAAATATCTTGGTATGAGAACAGTTTAAATATTTTCTTATATTAACAAATCAGTGCTCAGAATTAAAAATAGTATCTGTTCTCAGTTTTCAAGTTACAAAGCATTGAATGCCTACTAAATTCTATTTCTGTGATGAACACAGGTATACTTGAGCCAAGGTCCATCCCTACCGGAGCCTCTTTGCTTCATGGGGGGGGGGGGGGAATGGAGGAAGACACGCAAAAGTTGTCATTAAAACCTCATAGTATAGCGCCACCTGGGTGACTCAGTAGGTGAAATGTCTGAGTCATGCTTTCAACTCTCTGTCCTGATCTCAGGGTCTTGATGTGGATCCCTGCATCAGGCTCTGCGCTCAGTGTGGAGTCAGCTTGAGAGTCTCTCCCTCTCCCATCCCTTCTGCCTCTCCCCCTACTTGCTCGCTTGCTCGCTTGTTCTCTCTCTCTCTCTCAAATAAATAAATAATTAAATAAAATCTTTTTAAAAAAGCAAAAAACACCTCACGGTATAAGTCAGTTATTGATGTGAGTAAATAGAGGCTCCTTGCTGTCCTAGAAAGAGAGGTAGCCCAGACACAATTTGTGTTCAAATTCAGGTTCTTCTACCAACCAGCTATGTAACCTTGAGAAAGTTTATATAAGCTCTGCAATGCAGGGTTCTCCTTAGGGAAATGGCTTTAAGAACACTGGCTTCTTGAGACTGAAATCATTACATTAGCTAACAAAGGAAAAGGGTCTGAGAAAACTAGCTAACGCTCATGAGTGCTGTGTTCCAAGTATCATGCTATTGATATTTCACATACTACTCAATATCCATTTTCAGAGGAAGAAATCAAGGCTTAGAGAAGTTGGCTATTGCTTTGAGGTCACACAGTTATTAAGTGGCCTGAGTGGGGCTCTTCTAGATTTGTCTGACTTACGTATGTCCTTAACCACCACAGTTTATTGCCAACAGTTTCCCATCGAGTAAGAGAAATAAGGAGCACACAAATAATAACTCACTGTAAAATACAGTAAATGCAATAAAAGAGGTCAACAAAGGCAAATGGGAGGATGGAGGTATTATTTCCAGCTAGTGGATCTTCATGACAAGGCTCCTGATAAGAGCTGAGTTCAAACAAGGAAAACCAAAAGATGTGGTGGGTTTAGGGAGTCTGGAAAAGTACTTGAGGTACTTCGCTGTCTCGGAGAAAGCATGCACATTGCCATTCTCAATGGACCTCATGCCAATTTTCCATCCCTATGGTGTAAAAAAGCCTGTTCGAATCAATAACTCAACTTCTGAATTCTGAAGAAAGATTCGCAATCTATTCTTCAAGATTTCTTTTCCCTAACATGCCAGGGGATTGGGTACATTCTCAGGAGTAGCAGAGGCTTGCAATAGCATTGATCCTAAAAGTAGTAATTTTTCTTCACTCCTGATTTGGGATAACTCCAGGTTGACTCCTACTTATGGGGCCAGCCCAACAAAGCCTCCCTGATTCCCTTTCAATTTTTGGCCCTCTGATCCATTCGTTTAGGGCTTCTTTCTGCGGCACTGCTAAGAGTGATAATACCCAATATTGGCTCCAGGTGTTAACTTATCAGTAAGTTGTGGCCTTCCAAGTCAAGCAAGTAATGAAAAATGATTTGCCAGCAAGGACCATACATACCTTCTCAAAGTGTATCATGTAGGCAACTATCTGCCCATTAATAATATGACCAGCCCCAATAATAGAAGACATAGATTCCACCCCTCGACCCCCAGCCGAGCAATACAGTTAATCTATACCACATTTGTTAAGGCTTTTTTCCCCCGCTCAAGTAGACCGTAGATTCTGACATCTAGCCCTTTCTTTTGGAAGGATAAACCCAGGATTGTGTAATCTCAAGAATGGGACCACGCTGACCTGCACTTTTTACTCCATTATCCATTATTGAAAGTAGGGATCCTGCTTATTGTTCTAATGTTTTTATGCCCAGGATGACTGAGACGTAGTAGGCACTTAATGTATGTTGCATGAATCTGCTTAGCCAAGTATTCTTAGACCTATATACCTTTGTGCTTTTACTCTGTATGCAATGACAAAAAATGAGAAAGCCCTGATATCCCTTAGGTCTACTTTATCCAACTAGGTGTGTTTAGGTACAGGCAGTTAAGAAACCAGTCATGTACTATCATATCTCAATTATCTATGTTTAACTATAGGAGATTGACAAATCAGATACATACAGCTATGTATGCTGTTATATATAAGAGCAAGGGGACACTATAGATAAAATACTTAGAGAATTCTCAAACCACTTTGTTTTCCATTCTCTCTCCACCTGCATTTTTTATTCACTAGTTATTCGGTCTATTTGAAGAAAGCTATCTTAATAGTGTTACACACTAATTTTTTCTTAGCATGGAAGCTTTTTGACTGAGGCAGTTGAGGATTACCATCGGTGGCAGAGACAGCACAATGTCTACTTCCATGATGTAGAGTTGTCCCTGGACACCTGGTTGCCAGGTCAGGGACCACATACATTTCCCAGCTCCTTGCGTCTAGGTGAAAATGTGATTCCACCCAAGACATTTAAGAAGTGGGTATGTGTCATTGTTGGTGGGAATGCAAGTTGGTACAGCCACTCTGGAAAACCGTGTGGAGGTCCCTTAAAAAGTTAAAAATTGAGCTACCCTATGATCCAGCCATTGCGCTACTGGGTGTTTACCCCAAAGATACAGACGTAGTGAAGAGAAGGGCCATATGCACCCCAATGTTCATAGCAGCAATGTCCACAATAGCTAAATCGTGGAAGGAGCCGAGATGCCCTGCAACAGATGACTGGATTAAGAAGTTGTGGTCCATATATACAATGGAATATTACTCAGCAATCAGAAAGAATGAGTTCTCAACATTTGCTACAACATGGACGGCACTGGAGGAGATAATGCTTAGTGAAATAAGTCAAGCAGAGAAAGACAACTATCATATGATTTCTCTCATCTATGGAACATAAGAACTAGAATGATCAGTAGGGGAAGAAAGGGATAAAGGAAGGGGGGGTAATCAGAAGGGGGAATGAAACATGAAAGACTATGGACTATGAGAAACAAACTGAGGGCTACAGAGGGGAGGGGGGTGGGGGAATGGGATAGACCGGTGATGGGTAGTAAGGAGGGCACATATTGCATGGTGCACTGGGTGTTATACACAACTAATGAATCATCGAGCCTTACATCGAAAACCGGGGATGTACTGTATGGTGACTAACATAATATAATAAAAAATCATTATTAATTAAAAAAAAAAAAAAATAAAGGCTTAATACAAAAAAAAAAAAAAGAAGTGGGTATGTGTTGTATTGTGTTCTCCATCCTCTCTTTTCCCATCAGTGGGCTGAAGGCACATCAATCTGAAGCCCTATGAGATAGTAGAACCACAATGTGGAAGGACCTTTGTCTCAGGGTTACCATGTAAAGAAAAAGCCAGCTGTCAACCCATTGTGTTATGTGAACAAGGCATATATTTTCATTGTCTGCAGCCATTGAGTTTGTCTGCCATAGCAGTGAGCATGAATCGTGTGTGGTCTTTTTCTTCCACCCACTCTCACGTGAAGGTGAAGAGTAGCAGTTCTGACACTTTATCTAAGGCGTATCATTCCTAGCTCCATGACAGAAAATGGAATATGGAATTAGGGGAGTGTCAGATGGTCTGTGTTCAGGCCCTCGGAAAGAAGTAAGAGGACAAGCCTAAATGGTGACATGATATGCTGGGAGGGAGTCATGAGGCTCAAGGGAGGGAGATTGCTGGGGTGTAGGACAAAAGGGGAGCAGATGAAGTTATCTCTGAGAGAAGCTGGAAGATTGCACCATGATTAATCCAGTATATTTTAGATTCCAATTCTTAGGGGGAGGGTTCCAAATGGAAAGAACAGAGTAAAGGCAAGGCCTCAGAATGGCAGGCTGAGAGAGAGTGAGGCTTCCTCGTATGGATGAAGGGTGTACTCAAGGTTGTCCAAATGGGTCCAGCCACAGAAGAGCGGGAAATGGGGCTAGTGGGACATCCACCTGACAGCCAGCTGGGATGTAGAATCCCAGAGACCCAGAGGGTATGGAGCCAGTCCAGATAACTGAGAGCCCTGATCAAAAAAAGGCCAGGCAAATATGGCTTATCTTTTTGTGATGGTTTTTAGGAATCTGTTATCTGATAATGCATGGAAGCACCAGCTGCTGACTTCAATCCTTGGAAACCCTCAGTAGAAAATGATTTCTACATGCCCCTGGAGTAAGGTCCACAGACATAAAGTTTGGCAGACCTTTACTGGCTTCTAGGAAGTGAAGGGTAGCTTTCTTCTGGGTACTTATTGCAAATACATGGGTTGGCCCAAGGACCCTGGGCAGGAGCTGACACAGATTCCCTGGCTCTGGATGAGGAGCTCTCTTAACCAGCTCCACAAGACCACGCATCCTACAGCTTCAGCTGGGTACCAGGAACAAAGCAGAGCTAAACCAAAAAGTACTGGCCTAGTTTACCTATGTCCACAGTAAAGATATATGGCTAGAACCTCAGAGAATTAGTTAAGGCACTGAAGACTGAAGTGAGCATTACTGTTTGAAACATTCCCCTTCCTCTCTTTACATACATATAAATGTGTATTTGCAGCAGACTTTACCACAGATTTGGGAAGATGAAGGAGAACAGTTATCACGGGAAGTGTGGGCTTTTCTGTCTGGGTTCCAGCCTCCTACTATTTTACCCAAATCCTTTCCTTTTTCATTTCTTTTTCCTCTTTCTTTCTTTCTTTCTTTCTTTCTTTCTTTCTTTCTTTCTTTCTTTCTTTCTTTCTTTCTGAGATTTTATTTTTGGGCACTTGGGTGGCTCAGGTAGTGTGATCTCAGGGTCCTGAGATTGAGCCCTACATTGGGCTCCCTGCTCAGGAGGGGACCTGCTTCTCCCTCTCCCTCTGCAGCTCCCCCTTCTTGTGCTGTCTCTCAAATAAATAAATAAATAAAATCTTTTTTTAAAAAAGATTTTATTTTTAAGTAATCTCTACACCTACTGTGGGGCTCAAACTTAAAACCCCAAGATAAAGAGATCTATCTGCTGATAGATGAAGAGATCTGTCTGCTGATAGAGCCAGACAAGTGCCCCTTGTTTTCCTTTTTCTTACTCAGTATCAGCCCGGTAACAATATACAGTTTTATTATGCAAAATAATCAGCTCCTACTTCTCAGTTCTCTGCCCTTGCTATGTATTCATGCATACTGAAAGCCTTATCCTCCCCATGCCGGCCTGCTGCATTTAGGGCCATTTGTCCTAGATTTCATTCCCCCAGCCCCAACCAGCTTCCATAGAGGGAAGGCAGCAGTATGGCCAGTCCTTTCCCAGTAAGGTCTCCAGATGTAGCAAATAAAAATACAGGATACCCAGTGAAATCTGAATTTCAGTTAAACAATAACTGATTTTTAATATAAGTATATCCCAGATACTGCATGAACACGTATTACACAAAAATGTATTCGTTGTTTGTCCAAAATTCACATTTCATTGGGCATCTTGTATTTTTATCTGGCAACCCTATCTCCTCACTGCCATGAATTAAGCCAGCTTCCTTCATAGGTAGAATGTGTTATACTCATTTGGAGTTGAAAAGCTTTTTTTTTCTTTTATTAAATTTAGCACCTAGAACACCTGGCATGCAGTAGGTGTTCAATAAATATTTGTGAACAAATGACTGAATAACTGCCTTTTAACCTTTGAGGCAGATTAGAATGGTTGAACAATATGTCTTTTCAGTGCAAAGCACTGGGACTGTGGGGATGGGGTGAAGGTTGGGACAGAACTACCTTTCTCCCAGTCTGTTTTCTCAAATGTAGTTTAGGATTAGCCATTGTTCTATTTTGAATGATTATATTTCTTGATGGAAAAATCATTGGCATGGACAGGACCTCCATGGTTTAAGGAAAAACTTGGAATTAATTTAAAGTTTGACTATTTAGGATTTGGGGGGGATAGTATTTTTAAGTGTCTTTTGTTAAGATAATATATCAGATAAGCCTTTGTCTTAATTTAGAATATGATTTATAGCTTTGTCAAAACTATTAAATTCTAAATTTTTTTTAAAGATTTTATTTCTTTATTTGACAGAGAGAGAGACAGCCAGTGAGAGAGGGAACACAAGCAGGGGGAGTGGGAGAGGAAGAAGCAGGCTCCCAGCGGAGGAGCCCGATGTGGGGCTCGATCCCAGGACCCTGGGATCATGCTCTGAGCCAAAGGCAGACGCTTAACGACTGAGCCACCCAGGCACCCCTAAATTCTAAATTTTGATCCAAATTTTCTTATTTCTCTTTGTGTTATTTAACTCCCAGATAGTAAGTATTTAATTACTGTTAGAAAGAATGAAAGAAGGTAGGGAGGGAAGAAGGAGATGCAGTAATTAATATGGAAACAAAAAGAGAAAAAGTAAATATATTGTTTTTGAGAAAAAACATTTCTGAATAGATCCAAAGGACCATCAACAGTGAATTCTCTCATTCCAACAAACATTATTAAAAAGTTCAGAAATTCAATTCAGGAAAATTTATATCAAACATTTTTTGAGTGCCAGCTATTTGCAAACTCTATACTAAGCACTATTATATAGATGAAAATAATTCATTTTTCTCCAAAAAATTTACTTTCTAATGTTTGCAGCGATGACAGAAGAGGGAAAGAGGAGAGGAATGTGTAGTTAATAAGCTTAATTCGATGTCAAGTAAAATGTGTCATAAGAAAGGGGGGGAAATACAGAATGAAGGAGATCATATTTAGTTGCAGATATCAGGAGAAGATGTACCATTTGAATGAACTTTGAGTGGAAGGTATTCTAAGTTAAGACAACAGGTTGGGGGGGAGCCTGGCTGGCTCAGTCAGTAGAGCATGTGACTCTTGATCTTGGGGTCATGAGTTCTAGCCCCATGTTGGGTATGAAGTTTACTTAAAAAAAAAAAAAAAAAAGACACAGAGGTAGAAAAATCCAAGGTCTATTTGGGGAAAAGAAAGTGCGGACATTTTCTATGGATATCACAATGATAACCCTATAGACTTTTATTTCCCCAAGACTGATGTTAGCAATATAAGAATGAAGCCAGATTAAAAGGCAAATTCAGCCATCTCAGAGTTCTTTTTTGAAGGAAACCGGCTACGATTACATACATACACACTTGTATACACACACTCACATATAACATGGATTTTTTTTTCTTTTTTTTTTTTAGGGTGGGGGAGGGGCAGCAGGAGAGAGAGCAAGGATCTTAAACAGGTGGAGCCCAGCATGGGGCTCAGTCTCATAATCCCAAGTTCATGACCTGAGCCGAAATCAAGAGTTGGATACTTTAACCGATTGAGCCACCTAGGCGCCCCACACATAACATGTTTTAAAAGTGTTTTTCTTCGTTGTCCAAAACTATCTGGCACCACAGCACTTGAATTGCTTTATGCCAGTTCTGTCTGTGAGCTCTGTCCCAGCAGTGGAAGTTCGATCACATAGGACCTCTGCAGTTGGGTTCTGGGAACATCTTCCATGTGCTTTTTGTTAAACAACATGTCAGAATATCAAGAGAACTGAGTTACAGTGCTCAGCATTGAATCTTTAACTACATATGCCTCCCAGCTACAATTTCATGTTTTTTTGCAGGACTAATCCAGGCATTACATTATTGTCAGTGCCTCCCAAAATATTCCTTGCCAATTATTCTGCTTGTTTTCAAAGGTTCTCTTAGTACAGGTATTTCCTGTATTATTTCAAAATTAATGATAAATGATAGGCTTTTGAAGGTTTAGAGAATGAATTGTGGTCCAAGAAACCCTTTTTTTTTTATTGGATAGGCATTGCCTAAACTGTTCCAACAGTTTTCCTCCTCTCAAGTTGAAAAGGTAATTATTTTTTTCCATACTCATACGTTCTTGAGGACTTAAAGAATATATTTTGAGAAGTTCATTTGCAGAATATATTTTCAGAATGAAAACATCACGATTATTCTTTCACAATGAGTGAAGGTTTCGCTTTTACATTTATTTAGTTCTGAAGCATTGTCTCTATAATAGCAAACATCCTCGTACTTAATCATTTTAATATGTGTTACTGCTTTTTTTTTCTTAAATTGCCCAAAGACTTAAAAGAGGAGAAACATTTTTGAATGAAAAGTACCCATTTTAGGAAGGATCGGTCAATTTTTTCAACAGCAGCATTGTTAGTGATGGGATGGTCTGCAGAACATTGGTTTCCTTTTATTTTTTCCTTTAAGGAAATGATGGCAGTTCAAGAAGTCATAAGATCAATTAAATAGTCCAGTTTTCCATGTTAAAAGGCTACCCATGCAAAAACTGAAAGGCAAACAATGTTCTTGGGTTTAGCATTGTGAAAAAGACACATGCACTTGAAGTGTAAAAATTATAGTTTTATTCTTTGCCAGGGTAAATCATAATGAAGACTTTTTCTTTTGAATCCTGAAGATATTCTGTCTTATCCCTAGAAGAGTGCCTGGGACTCTCTGTCTTCCAAAGCTCTGTGCCTGGCTGGGGCCTCCTCTGACTCGGTACAATATGCTGACAGTTAGGATGCTCTTTCTGGCCGTGACTGAATGTGACTGGCACCACTTGCAATTCCTGCAAACCTGGGCAGAGAACCAAAAAATCACACCTGGCACTCTGGTCCTGTCCAAGGAGGATGAAAACAGGGCATGTCGAACTTCGACTGCCAACACAACCAAGGCTGCCTGGCCCTCCGCACGCCTTTGTTCTGGTCCTTAAAGAACACAGAGACCCAAGGTCACACCCAAATTTGACAGAGATCCTCCTCTTTCTTCCCCCTGGCCACTGCTACTGCCTCTGAAGTTGGAAAGGTAACCTTATGTTTGTAGCACTTTTTTTTTTATTTTAATGTTTTTTTATTATATTATGTTAGTCACCATACAGTACATGCCTGGTTTCTGATGTAAAGTTCGATGATTCATTAGTTGCGTATAACACCCAGTGCACCATGCAATACGTGCCCTCCTTACTACCCATCACCGGTCTATCCCATTCCCCCACCTCCCTCCCCTCTGGAGCCCTCAGTTTGTTTCTCATAGTCCATAGTCTCTCATGCTTCATTCTTCAGACCACTCGTTCTACGTTAGAACTGAGAAAGAAAAGTTTATGTGTGTTTTTGGATATCTACATACACGTACACATTTATACACATATGTATATTCCAAAACTAAACTTCAAAAATTAAAGGTATTATTTTTAGGATTTCATTGTGATGTTCTGTTCCTTTGGGCAACAATTAGATATTTTCATACATTGGTGCTATTGCTGTCCTTACATTTATTGAAGTTATTGAAGAGCTCATCACAACCACCTGGTGGGTTGGCAGGTTTACGTGCTGAGAAGTAGGAGGAAAAGAAGTAATGATTAAAAAGACATTTGAGTGCTATTCTTGACTCTGGCTGGTTTACTTTGGACATCCTAACCCCCCCCCCTTTTTTTTAGGATCTAATATTTGGGAGTATGCTTGAGAAAACAGAGCTTCAGGAAGAGCGGAGACTGACCTCTCTTTGACTGACTCACTCTGACTTTAAAGCAATAGGTCTTCACAGAACATAGTGAGAGTTCAAAGTCTGCTTTTGTTTTCCCCATATTTCTTAGTATAGAAGAAAAGCGAGACTGTAAGCCATGCATTTGTTTAATTCCTCCCTTTATTGCAATGGAATAGGCACTGCACCCTGTTGTCATACAACAAAGCGTGCTAAATCGCATTGTTCCTCCTTATGGCCCATCTTGGTGATCCTCCAGCCCAGCAAGCTGTAGAAATGCAGTGAAGACTATCAGGCCGACCAGCTCCACTAGCGCGGCTTTCAGAAAAGGGATAGGAACACAGACTATTCTGTGGTGGCAGAGCCCCATCACAGAAAGAACGCAGTCTTGAATTAGAAACCTAGACAAGGTTTTTGACTTTTCAGAGCGTAAGCTGCTCCCAAGAAAATAGTGATAATGCCTGCCTTATGCTGTCTTCATTATGATTAAATAAAATTATGACTGTAAAACGACCCACATTGTACTTGGCACATAGTGGGCACTTGGGAACTTTTCACGGGTTCTTGGGTTTAATCACCAAATCAGTCCTCTCTCTTCTCAGGCCATTTCCAAAGTGCAATTTCAAAGTGCAAATTTCGTTGTGTCCAATTTCCTCCTCCTGATCTTGCCGTTATATTACCTTGGGACATAATGATCAGGGCTTCCTTGCTACTTTCCAGATCCCCAGTCTTGAAACATGATAAGTTTTCAACATTCTGCATTCCATTTTTTATCCTGCAACTCGTGACCTTGGTCCCACAAGGCCCCATGGTTCTCCTTTCCAGTTTGTCTCCTGCGCTTCTCTGCTGTTGCAGGAGGAAGACCAGACAGCTTCCTGAATCAGCTTACCTGCTCTGTAGCCACTGTACCAGTTCTCCAAACTGGCTGAACATTGGGAACACCTGGAAAGCTGTTTGTACGACAGGTATATGCCGATTCTGAGTCTGTGGCACACGGGAATTATGCGGTGATCTGTCACACACGTAGAGGCACTAAATCCTCTTCAACTCAGAGATAGGAGGAATACTCATTCTTCCTTTGTTTCACTTTGTAAGTCTTCTAAGGACCCTGTTTTCTTCCACTTTACTCGAAGTCACTGTGTATAATCTTAGTCTTCTGGTTCGGGTGACAAACTAACCCCTTCGGCATTTCCCTTGAGCCTCCAGTTTGCCAAATCCTACTGTTGTTCTCAAAAAAACTGCCTCTAGCTCTCATGTTCCTCTCTTTTCTACCTCTTCTCTAAACTTGAAGGAGCTCTTCATTTTCACCTCCCCTGGATTCCCTTCAGTCTTCCCTCTTCACCAGAAGCCTCCTGGGGGATTCTTATCCCTGAACTATCCTCAGTGCCTCACATCACCCCTGCCTTGTCATTCCTGCTGGCCTTGGTTGCTAAAGTGACATCTTCTGATTCGCCTCCAACCGCATTCAAAATCTAGCAGGAGGAGCTGGTTGCCTGCCCAGGCCCCAGCCCTGGTCTGATCTTTTCCCCTCTTGGCAGGACTTGCCCCCAGGGTGTGGTGACAGAGGGCTTTGCTGCTGTCCTGTCCACTGCCGCTCGCTGAGGCCTGCCAGGGCTGCTGTAGGATCCAGCTGCTAAGTTCCAGGCCCTGGGAAGCCTGTCGAAGCCCTTTGGCCTCTGGACCCAGGCTGGAGCCAGCCGTCTGCAAGTGTGGTTCTGTGCAGCTGAGGTGAGGCTCCCTGACAGCCCAGGACATAGGGCTGAGGCAGGGCTTTCAGCTGTGACTTGCCAGAGCTTGAGGGAGATGCATAGGAATGAGGGGGGGCGTCAGGGAGGAAAGGCTGGCATGGGGGTTACCACCTCCTTTCTTGTGACCAGGATGTTACTTCTGTAAGAATGTCTCCACACTTCCAGCCCTATGTTCTCACCAAACCGAAGTTTGTGTCTCTAATGCCTACTGGACACCTACCTCCAATCCCCACCCTATTTCTGGTATCTTATTGTAAAACAAAACTCATCATCTCTTCTCCCAAACCTCTCCTCTACTTCACATTTCCTTATGTTAGTGATTTTTTCTTTCTTCTTCTCACCCAGACTTGAAAATATGAACTTGTATTGACTTTCTCTTCTCCTCTTTATATACCTATCTATGACCTGTTCCTTGTAATGCCTCATTTGAAATGTCTCTTTTCCTTTGCATTGATTTATGGGCAGTAAGCCACAAGAAGTCAGTAATATTAATATTAATAAGTTATTATAATTAATAATATAATTAACACTATATGTTAATATTAACTAATATTTTTAAAAGATTTTATTTTTACGTAATCTCCACATTTAGTGTGGGGCTTGAACTTGTAACTCCCAGATCAAGAGTCGCATGTCTACCCACTGAGCCAGCCAGGTGCCCTGCTAATTGTTAGCATTAATACATATAATATCTACCTACCTACATATATAAGATCATTATACTATGTTCTGAAAATTCTACATAAGTCAACCTAAAATGTCAATGAATTCTCATTGCTTAAAAAACTAAAACCTCTTGATTTCCTCAATTCCATATTCAAAACCCATCGTAATTCGGTCCTTCCTTGATCACATCTCCATGATCCTCCCACTGTTACTTGGAGGAGAATTGTTGCTTCCACAAATCAGATCTCTTTATTTTTCATTTATTCAACAAATGTGGACTGAGCTCTTTGGATAGTACATTCTGTGGGCACTATTCACTAGACACACTGTAAACACTTCTGCTTCCTGACTTTGTTCAGATCTACCCCCTTGCCTGATCTGCCCTCCCCACCTGGTTTTCATCTCAGGCTTAGGTCAAGCCTCATCTGCACTTCCAAAGCTTTGCGGGCTGCTGCAGACCTCTGGCTTGCCCATGCTTTTGGACTTTTATACTCTCCAATATTTGTGTTACTCCTTGGTACCTACCTTCTATTCTCCTTTATTTTGTCTCTTTATTTAAGTAGACTTTGTATCAATATCTTCTTTACTTATGTGTCTCTCTAACAGGACAAGAAGTTCCTTCAGGTCAGTAGTTCTCAAATTTTGGTCCCTAATCAGCATCAATATCACCTAGGAACTCGTTAGAGATGCAAATATTCGGGCCTCTTCCCAGACCTACTGAGATGAAATTCTGGAGAACCACAACTCTAGGTCATATGGATTTGAGGATGAGATAGTTTTGGTCTGCCTCTTTATTCCCCAAGTATACCTCAAGGTATTTGGAATCCTTTTCTTTCTGAGGGCGTATTTGAAAACCTTTGGAAAACTCTAAACCTTCCTTGCATACATACGTAATGGTTTATTTTTACCTTTTTCAAAAATTACTTGAACCAACTTTAAAAGATGATAAAATGGAAAAGAGGAACAAAGGAAAGGAGGAGGCAAATATGCTAACCACAAGAGTTGTTATTATTCTCATAGCATCTCAGATCTTGCTGGCAGCAAGATAAAAAAGGGAAGTATAATATCTTCTTGTTTCGTTTATACCAGAGGAGGTCAAAACTCTACTAAATTAAAAAAAAAAAATCTCATATGGAAGCTTCTAGAGGGGCCAGTTAGAAAATTAAATGATAAAATCCAAGAGTTTTATGACCTAGGCAGCAATGGTTTTCACATGACTGGTTTATGTTTATTACCACCCTTACACAAATTGTGCCGATGCTTAGCATGTAAGAAAGGGGAGCTATAACTAAACCTGTGTCGAGAACTCACTCTTCCATTTCTCATAATTTTGTGGCTTGAAGGGAAGAGTTAATTTTCCCCAGATGACCACCAAGAAATTAATGTGGAGTGTTGTCTTGAAATGTGGCCCATACCCAGTGGGCCCTGTTGGAGACCGGAAGGGTGTGATGAGGAGGCACTCATGTGTTATCTATCGATGGAAAGAATAAACATCTTCATATCAAGTAGAGGACTGGGGCCAAATGCATGGGACTGGAACAGGGAGACAGAACACCGGGGAGATTAGACAAATCCTCCCAAGTACTGTCTACCATGGGGAACATTTTATAAGAAGACAAGGGCTTTTACCACAGAGATAGTTGCTCTTATTCGTTGCTTGCTAACAAGGACATAATAAGGCTTTTTTAAAATTAAGAACTTAAACCAATACCATTACATAAATTCAGAGCTGATTTTACATAGGACTAAGACACAAGAAAATTTGTCTTCACTAAGACGCTATTGACTCTGGGTATGACCCTCTGTATTCACAATCTAGATCCCCTTCTCTCCTGTTTGACAGACTATGACACAGGGACACCAGCTTGGGGAAGATGGGAGCTTAGTGTCTAAGCACTGAACAACCCTTGACTAGACAGTGTTTTTGCCTATTATAAGTAACCTTGCACAACTAATTTTCCTGAAGACAGCACTATAACGAGTTTCCCAATATTTGATAGAATAAGTAGCTGATAAGGAAGAAAGATCACAAAATTTAGAGTCGGGATTCCAGACTGTCATTTTCCAGCTGCACGACCTCATAAAATGAAATAATGCGTGAAAATGCTTGGAGAACTGAAAGTATTTTGGTTATTTCCTATACATGGTCAGGAAAATTAACCTTTTAAAAAAAAAGTCAGATACAGTTCACACTAAAGTAAGAACACTACTTTGGAGGAGTTGTACGTATATTTCCTGATGTGTGCTGAACCCAACCCAACTTTCATGGTATTGTCTCCTGACTGCCTGTACCTCCTAGATGCTATGCTAGGTTAACAACCATTTCACAAATGAGGATATTGCAGCACCCAGATGTTAAATACTTTATCCAAGCTCACGGAAAGACGAGGTTGATTTAGACAGGCCTTCCACTAGAAGCAGAGAGAGGAATAATATTAATAACAGTGCAACAATAATAATAACAACAATAGCAGCAGACTGAAATCCTGGTACTTTGGCACATATTTTACATATATTATCTTGTTTAATTTTCCCAACAAACCAGTGGGGTGAGTATTAGTCACTCAGTGTTTTTGTTTTCGGGGATTTGTTAGAGGTGGGGGGAAAGGGCAGAGAGAGAATCATAAACAGGCTCCATGCTGAGCATGATGTGGGGCTTGATCCCATCACCCTGAGATCATGACCTGAACTGAAATCAAGAGTCGGACACTTAACCGACTGAGCCACCCAGGCGCCCCTAGTCACTTAGTTTTAAAGTTGAGGAAAGTGAGATTCAGAGTCTTTAAGGAATGTGCCTAAGGAAATTCAGCTAGGTTTGAAATCCCATCTGTCCTTAACACCTTGATTTTCACACTATGTTCTGCTGCCTCTCAGAGTAGAGCAGGGATACAATCCAAATCAATGAATTCATCAATATCAAATTTCTGGAAAAAAGTTTTCCCTAAAATTTAAATAAATTTAAGCCTTTATCAAAATTTAAGTACTGAAAAGAAAGCAATCTTACGCAGTTGTTCCCCTCAAACTTTCTGTGGTGACTTAGGTTTATATTGTATTTAAATGGAATCTAAAAGATCCCAAGATCTGTAGTTTAAAAAAATCACTAACTGCATTATTCCCACCAAAATAGTATTCATTTTCTTTAATATAAAAAATAAGTTCACCTGATTATTCCTTCTTCTGATCCTTCTCTTACTCTCTTTAGAATACTATATTCATCTTCATATAAAATGATCCAGGTAAAGAAAATAACCGAGTTGAGAAAAGGGAATCCTTTTGTTTTCTGGAGTGTGGTTGACCTGATTCCCTGAAAAGAATGTATAGAAGATTAAATGTATATATTTTACCCCGATTGTGCTCCATAGTTCCTACCTCCCAACAAGACTAGCTACATAATTTGTAGGGCCCAGTGCAAAATGAAAACTAGGGTGCCTTGTTCAAAAAGTAAGAATTTCAAGGCACCTGGGTGACTCAGTTGGTTGAGCCTCTGACTCCTGGTTTCAGCTCAGGTCATGATCTCATGGGTTGTGAGATCAAGTGGGGCTCCTCACTCAGCGAGGAGTCTGCTTAAAAAGATACTCTCCCTCTGTCCCTCTCCCCACTCATGCTCTATCTCTCTCTCTGTCTCTTTCTCTAAAGTAGGTGAATAAATCTTTAAAAGAAAAAAAAGATAGCAACAGCAGATCATAAATGGGCACACGAGGCTCTTGCACGTGAGGGGTCCTTATGCAACTGTGTGGCTCACCGGCTCATGACGCCAGCCCTGCCACTATATACCTTTGTAACTCCAGGAATACAGCAGTAACAAACTTAGCTCAGTGTAACCAAAGGATAAATAATCTTGGTGAGCATAGCGTTAGCCCTCTTAAATTATGCCTGACTAAGGAGTCCACAGAAGGATATCTGAAGCTTTTGTTATCAGATTCACTTTAGGCATTTTGTGTCTGGAACAACAGCTTGCACAGGTGTATAATTGTTGGAAGTTATTTCCTTGTAAAAAGCCAGTCAAGTGTTTTATTTAAGTCAATAGTCATATGGGATATTTTCTAACATAAATGTAATAAGGTAGAATAACAATATTGATTTTTTTTTTTCCTGAAGAAAGAGTGTATTTGTATTTGGCTAATGATCTTTTTTTTTTTTTTTAAAGATTTTATTTATTTATTTGACAGAGAGAGACAGCCAGCGAGAGAGGAAACACAAGCAGGGGGAGTGGGAGAGGAAGAAGCAGGCTCCTAGCAGAGGAGCCTGATATGGGGCTCGATCCCACAACTCTGGGATCACGCCCTGAGCCGAAGGCAGACGCTTAACGACTGCGCTACCCAGGCACCCCCTGTATTTGGCTAATGATCTTGGTAGCTACCGTTGCTTAGTGAATTAGCTGGAATCTGACCCAGAAGGAGACTGAAGGGTCTGGGTAGGACATGAAACACAGAACTTCTTTTGGGATTTGTCTCTGTTTCTGCACATATGATTCATCACAGACCACTGAAGTAAGGAAGGACATGGGGGAAGGTGAAAACCCAAGAATAGTACATGGCTTCTAAGTGGAATTATAGTTATTTTAAAAAATATATTAAAAATTTGCAATTTTCTGGGGCACCTGAGTGGCTCAGTCAGTTAAGCATCTTCCTTCAGTTCAGGTCATGATCCCAGAGTCTGGGGATAGAGCCTCGCATTGGGCTGCTTGCTCAGTGGGGAGTCTGTTCTCCCCAGCTCCTCCCATGCTTTTGCTTACTCGCTCTCTCTCCCTCGCTCACTCTGTCTCTCAAATAGATAAATAAAATCTTTTAAAAAATCTACAACTTTCCAAAGGAGATTTATTCTAGAAAAAGACCTTAAATAGTTAGAATTATTTTAATTTATAGGAAAATCTAAAAGATCCCCATATCTGCTAAGATTTTAATTACTGACAAGTAGAGAATATAAAAAAAACATAACTTTGAACTATGTCTTCTCCCTTCTCATCTTCCATGTAGATTTTTACTCAAGGCCCTTAAAATAGAAAATGGGAGAGGGGTGCCCGGGTGGCTCAGTCAGTTAAGTGTCTGCCTTTGGCTCAGGTCATGATCCTGGAGTCCCGGGATCAAGCCCCCACATCTCTCCCTGCTCCATGAGAAGTCTGCTTCTCCCTCTGCCCCTCCCCTCCCCCACTCGTGCTTGTTCTCACTCTCTCTCACTCTCTCAAATAAATAAAATCTTTAAAAAAAGAAAGAAAGAAAGAAAAAGGAAGAAAAAACCAACCATAACTTGAAAATGCAAAAAGACAGACACTTCATGGAACCCTGAAAAATAAATAATCAATCTCTCTGGTTTAAAAGTTTTAAAGGAGTGATCAGTTTTCCTTGGGTGGGTCTAGGGTAGAAGTGGAAAGAAAGAATGCTAGCAAACTGTTGCCTAGAGAAATGATCCCTTCCTTTGCTGTGATTTTTATACCAGGACTAATGGTCAAGTTGGCTTGTTAAATGCCATCTTGGGGGGCACCTGGGTGGCTCCATCAGTTAAGCATGTGACTCTTGGTTTCAGCCCAGGTCATAATCCCAGGGTCCTGGGATGCAACCCCATGTCAGGTTCACCACTCGGGGGGAGTCTTCTTGTGTCCCTCTCCCTCTGCCCCTCCCCCTGCTTGTGTGCTTTCTCTCTAAAAATAAATAAATAAATCTTTTAAAAAATGCCATCTTGGAAAGCAGAACAAGGTGCCTTTGAAAGTGTGGAATACAGTCAGTAAGATCAGCAGTGGATCAGGCAGTACAAGTTTTCAAATTTAGTGAAAGAGAAAAAACAAAGGGGTACTTTTAGAAATAAGGAACAAAAAACTGAGGGAAGGATTCCTGCATACAAAAGCAGACTGCTCAGGGAAAAGCTAAGAAATCATCCAGAGAAAACAATTTAGGGGAAAAGATTAGAAGAAAAATATTAAATATCCTAAGGGGATAGAGTGCATGTCTCTACAGGTACCCAGTGCAGAAACATCAGCTTGAAGTACTCAACCCAAACTGAGGTTGGGTCTTTAAATGCAGAGTGAATTAGGTGATTCAGAAGGACAGTTTCCTGGAATTGCCATAAAATTGAGGGAAAAGTTGAGTCTGGACTTATATTATAAAAATTATATACCTTTGTTAGTGACTTTGTTTTCCATGTTTGTATACAATATTTATCTTATATATATTCATTCACCAGAACATTCACTGGGCATGTACTAGGTGCTGGGCTAGACTTGGGGATGTGAAGGTGCATGGGAGTATAGGGAAGGACATCGGCTCCTCGTCTTAGATTCTCAGCTAGAGCTCTGTAACAAAAGACAGATTAATAAGAGAAAAGCATATAAATTTATTTAATGTAAGTTTTATGTGACACAGGAGCTCTCATAAGGAAATGAAGACCCAAAGAAATAGCAAAACCTAAGTGCCTATATATTAGGTTGAACGAAGAGAGGCAGTTGTGGAAAAGTAACTAAAATATATGGGAAGACTAAAGAAGAGTGTATTTTAATAAGGTCTGTTTGTACAGAATTCTCTCTGCCTTAGCTCCTCACCTCTGGTGATGAGAATGTGTCTTTCTCCTTGGTATAGGGAGGGCATCTTTCATACGAGATTTTTACCTCTTGCTTTCAAGAAGAAAGGGTAGGTGTCTTTCTTGCACCTGCTGTTTTTCAAGTGCCTTTAGCTCGAAGTAATCCTTATGCCACGAGCATATTTTGAGGTGGCAGAGTCTGCCTCTTTCAAGGGGAAATGACATATAAAGCTGTAATGAAAAAACAGTGTGGTGCAGTGCTATAGAATGGATGCACATGGCACTGAAAGAGAATCCTTACCCAGAAGAAGCCATGTGAATGCACGTGTGGAAGGATGTTATTTGGAAGACTTCAGTTATCGCCCAAGACAGAGTGGTGTGGAATGAGTAGGAGTTGGCCAGGCTGGCAGTAGGTAAAGGTGGTGGTCGAGGTGGTGAACAGAAGCAAGCTGAGAAGGCACAGAGGTGAGAAACAATGTGCTCAAGGTGTGAGCTTGGAACTGCGAGCAGTCTGTTGCTTTTGGAGGATGAACTGTTAGGCAGACACTGACGAGATATGGTCTCAGAGAGGAAGCAGGGCTTGTTGGAGGCATGGAGATATGGAAGCATTTCAATAGGTTTTTTGTTTTGTTTTGTTTTGTTTGTTTTGTTTTTGAGAGGGAGAGGGAAAGAAAATCTGAAGCAGACACTGCACTGAGCACAGAGCCTGATGCAGGGCTCAATCCCATGACCATGAGATCATTACCTGGGCTGAAACCAAGAGTCAACGCTTAACCAAATGAGCCACCCAGGTGCCCCTATGAAAGCATTTCAAACAAGGATGGGGGGGGGGAGTCCTGCTGAAATTTTTGTGTTAGAGAGTTTACTTTGGCTGTGCTACTGAGGATGGGTTTGAGTAGGACTCATTCAGCGCTGGTACCCTAATGCAGGGAGAGATGGTAAAGGCCTAAAGAAGACAGTACCATTAGCAAGCAAAATTAGCAAGACTTAGTAAAGATTAGATATAGGAGCTGGGTATGGGGAAAGGGAGGATAAAACAGAATATGACTCCCAGGTTTTAGCTTAGGTAACTGGGTATTTATGGGTCCCACAAACTAAGCTACAAAGTACAGAAAAAGGAACATGTGTGTCTTGGTCAGGATCCCCCCAGGAAACAGAAATTATGTTCAGGTTGGGCAATTTGAGGAGGGTTTAGTAATGAAGTTACTTACAAAGATGTGGGTATATGAGGAATAAAGTAGCCCCTTGGGACTAATAATAGTAGGGTGGGGAAAAGAATGCTGTGATCAATCCAAGACCTGGAGGGACAGGCTAGTGGAACCTGGAGACAGGTTCTGTCTGTCTGGTAGAGAGGGCTATCTGACAACTGTGGCCTCCATCAAGGGACAAGGGAAGCATCCAGTTTATTGCAGCCCTGCAGGGAGGTGATGGAAGAGAGCTAAACATTGACCTCATTTTGGACTCTCCCTCTGATCTCCTGTTGGGCTCTCTCATTGGCCAAGCCTGCCTGGTAGTGGAAATAGAGGGCAAGAAAGCCCACCAGTGCAGACAGGTGGAGTTTGAGGTTTATGAGGGCTATCTAGGGGCTCTCTAGCAAGGAGCAGGGAGAGAATGGGCTCAGAGGCAAAACTGCCTTGTGTTTGGTATTCACCACTTACTAGATGTATGAACTTGGGCATATTTCTTAACTTCTCTGTGCTTTAGTTTCCTCATCTATAAAAGAGAAGATAATAATAATACCTACCCCACAGAGATGTGGTAGATTATAAATGACTTAATACATGTAAAGTATTTAGAATGGTGCCTGGCACATAGAAAGCCATAAATATAAATGTCTGCTGTTATTACCTGTTATCCATATGGAAATGCCAAGCCAGCAGGTGAATATAGGAGTCTGAAGGTCAAGGAAGAAGGGAGATTAGATTCAGATAGTTATTTATTTATTTATTTATTTATTTATTTATTTAAGATTTTATTTATTTGACAGAGAGAGACACAGTGAGAGAGGGAACACAAGCAGGGGGAGTGGGAGAAGGAGAAGCAGGCTACCTGCAGAGCAGGGAGCCCGATGCGGGGCTTGATCCCCGGACCCTGGGATCATGACCTGAGCCAAAGGCAGATGCTTAACGACTGAGCCACCCAGCCACCCCCTAGATTCAGATAGTTTTGAGGGAAGTTATGATACTGAATGAGATCACCCAGAGAGTCTAGAGTAGCGCTGTCCAGTAGAAATGTATTTTTAAATACATATATAATTTTAAATTCTGAAGTTAAAAAAAGAAGAAATAAAGAACCAATAATATTTTTAAAAACTAAAGGGAAATAATTGAAATTAATGTTGATAATATATTTTATTTAACCCAATATATACAAAATGTTAGCATTTCAATATGTATTCAATATAAAAACAATGAGAGACTTTTCTTTCTTTCTTTCTTTTCCTTTCTTTCTTTCTTTTTTTTTTTTTTTGGTACTAAGTCTTCAAAATTTGGAGTATATGTTCCACTTATAGCACATTTTAGTTGGGACTAGCACATTTCAAATGCTCAAGAGCCACATGGGTCACGGCGCTGGACAGTGCTGGGCTAGAGTCAGAAAAGCAGAAAAACCAGGAAAGGTCTCTGAAAAACACTCATAATTAAGGCTCTGGGCCAGGGCAGAGAAACCAGAAAGAAAGAAGAAAAGTTTTAAGAATCCCAAGAGCGTGGTGCTGCAGACATCCAGGTCATAGAGAGTTTTTAGTAGTTTTAGAGTTTCAGATAAAGCAGCCAGTCCGGTAAGAACAAGTCTGTAAAATGCCTACTGAATTTGGCACACCGAAGGTTGCTGGTGACCTTGGAGGGAATTGTCTTCATAAGAAAAATGGTAGTCAAAGATGGGTAAGAATGGGTTGTATAACTGTGCTAGAGGGAGAGCTGAGGTCATGGGAAATTTTAGAAATTATTAGGGAGGAAGAGCACATCCCAGAACTTCCCAGTCACATCTTCAAGGAAAGACAAGTTCAAAAGTGTCATAATCACTCACACACTCACTTCCTCACTGTCTATCCCTGTTTCTGGACATCAGTATCCTTTTACCAGTATCGTATTGTCTCATCCACCTCCTTTGCACTTGTACCAGAGAGATCATGTTTGGTCACAAGTATCATTAATACTGGAAATTATTTGTCTGTCTAGCAAATTTTTAAAGCAGCCAACTCGTACACTTGTTCGTTACTCCTCAACCTTCGTTTCCCTCTTTCTCCTTTCCACAAGCCTCTTATGTCCACATTGGGATCCCTGTGATTCTACAGGTGAAGCACGTGACCTGAACTGTTCTATCTCCTTTGACACATAGGTTGGTTCCTATGCAACATTTGACCCAATCCTAACAATTACAGGGAATCTGAGGTTCTAATGTTAGAACAAGGGTGTTCTCCCTCCCTCTAGATGGTGTGGCATGCAGATATGAGACCTACAGTGAGTATAGTTGTACTTGCTCCACGAGGAAAAGCAATCTGAGGATAAAGTGAACACAGAGACGGGCAGAGCCAAGAAAATCACAGAGAAATAAAGCCAGAGCCCTACTGATAAGAAACTAGTTCGAGCCATGCCTACAGTCTTTCTTGGGGAATTTTCTTATGTGAACCAATAAGTTACCAGTATTTTTAAATCCAGATTGAATTGCATTTTCTATTATTTGCAGCCAAAAATTATCTGTCCCAAAGCTTGGCGTGTGCTAGCATTTGTGCTAGAATCTTGAATCATTTTACTACTTAAAACTCTTTTTTTTTTAAAGATTTTATTTATTTATTTGACAGAGATAGAGACAGCCAGCGAGAGAGGGAACGCAAGCAGGGGGAGTGGGAGAGGCAGAAGCAGGCTCATAGCGGAGGAGCCCGATGTGGGGCTCGATCCCATAATGCCGGGATCACGCCCTGAGCCGAAGGCAGATGCTCAACCGTTGTGCCACCCAGGCGCCCCAACTACTTAAAACTCTTAAATGCACCTCTTTGTCTATAGTGATGTTGGTAATTAGTATAATGACATACAGGACAAAATCGAAGCTTCTTTTTAAGGGGTTTCAAGGTCAGCAATGCCCCCCATAACATATAGCCTTGCCTTCCTGTTCAGATGCATCCCCCTGTGGCACTTTATCCTTTGATAGTAATGAACTATTTATAATTCTCTGAACACATTCTGGAGGTTTTAAAATATGGCCACACGTTATTTGAAATTCCTCCAATTATGATGTGATAAATATGTCTCATTTCCTCGAATCCTTATGACTACACTGTGAGCTAATGACTATGTTGACCAAGAGATTATAGCAGAATGATGTTTAAGTGGCTTCCAAAACTAGATCATAAGAGCTGTGAAGCTTACTCCAGGTTTTTCTGGAATATTCACTCTCTGGAAGCTTCCTTCCCATACTATGGGACCCTCAGTCCACATGGAAAGGTCATGTGTAGGTCCTCCTATCCATAGTCCCAGTTGAGCCCAGGCTTAGAGTCATCCTGACTCAAGCACCAGAACGTGAGTGAAGAAACTTTCAGATGACTCCAGTTCTCTGGCATCTGAGCCACTCATAGCCATTTATAGATTTCTGCACTGTTTCTAGATGAAGCCCAAGACCTTATGGAGCTGAGATAAGCTGTTCCTGCTCTGTTCTCTCTGAACTCCTATTTCACAGGCCAATAAACATAATAAAATGCTTTTTATTTTACCTCCAAAGTTTGGGATCCTTTGTTACACACCAGTAGATAATTAGAACAGATTTCGGACTTCTGTTAATTAGAATTTGCATCTGTGCGGCAGTAATACCCTTTCTCTTGTTGCTCAGGCAAATCCTCATCTCTGCCCCCTCATTGAAGTCTTCCTTCAACTCTTCAACAGGCTTATGTTTTCTGTCTTCTGTGTTTTTATAAGTGCCAGCTTATAAATGATCTTGAAAATTTTTAATTGTCTGTGTCCTGTTTCTGCACTGGAGTATTAACTCCTTGAATTTGGAGCATGTCTTTTTGGCTTTCTGTCCTCAGGGTCAGACTGTAGTATCTATCACATAGTAGTTGTCTAATAAGTGTAATAAAATGATATTTTTTGCTAGAAGTATTACAGAGTTCAAGTACAGTGCTGTCAAGAACTGTGAAGGGTCTGAGATTTTACCCTGTGAGTTGGATAAATACCCAGTTTTTCCCTCCTGTGTTTCTCCTTTAATCTCACACTGCTACTGTCTCACAACACTCATGAATGACACCAGGGGTATGGGGATTTTTCCCCACAGCTAGCAAATCTCTGTGACACAAGATGGGTATCCTAGAATTTAACTCAATTATGACACTAAGTAGACATAGCATTAGAGTTCACAGGTTAAGGACTGTCCCACGAGACCACTGCCCACTTCAGATGCCAATTGCAAGTAGGAGGTCCCCAGGACCTCATCCCCCTTTGATTTGGTTATTTGCTAGAACTGCTCACAGAACTCAGGGAAACACTTACTAAAGTATATCAGTTTATTAAAGGAAATGATAAATGACACAGATGAATTGCCAGATGAAGAGATACATAGGGCAAAATCTGGGAGGATCCCAGGCTCAGGAACTTCTGTCCCCATGGAGTTGGGGTGCATCTCCTCCTGGTATATGGATATGTTCATCAACCTGAAAGCTCCCTGAACCCCAAACTATTGGGATTTTATGGAGGCTTTCTCATGTAGGCATGATCAATTATTAACTCCATTACTAGTCCTTCACCCCAATTAGCAGAATGTGGGGGGGACTAAAAATTTCAAGCTTCTAATCATGGCTTGGTCTTTCTGGTAACCAGTAGCCATCCAAGAGACCCCTCATTTTGTTCTAATAAAAAAGATGCTTCTAGCACTCTTATCATTTAGGAAATTACAAGGGTTTTACGAGCTCTGTGTCAGTCTGAGCGTAATGACCAACATAGATATATTTTTTTTCTGTTATTTCATTAGCCTGCCACAATTTCATGGATGTTGGCAGAAGATATGAGTCTTCATGGGGCACCTGGGTGGCTCCATCAGTTAGGCGTCTGCCTTTGGCTCGGGTCGGGATCCCAGGGTCCTGGAATTGAGCTCCACATTGTAGGGCTCTCTGCTCAGCGGGGAGCCTCCTTCTCCCTATCCCTCTGCGTGTTGCTCTGTGCTCTCTCTCACTCTCTCTGTCTGCCAAATAAATAAAATCTTGAAAAAAAAAGATATGAGTCTTCTTGATGAGAGACAAAAGAATATATTATTTCATGACAATAGCGGTAGTTAGATTGTTAGCATTTCTGCCCATTTTCCAAGCACCAGTTCCTACTAGGTATTGCACATAGGGCCAGGTAATGCCTGAACATGCTGTAGACTGAATTACAGAAGAACCCTGAGCTTAGGGAACCTGAATCTTTTATAAAGGTCAGTAAACCTATCTGCCCTTTGCCCTGGACAGAGACATTATCTTGATTATACTAGACAGTAAACAAACCTGCCCTCTGCTGTGAAGTAAGAGACTATGTCTTCCAAGGCTGTTGGCTCAAACATCCTTGAACACGTAGTCTGAAACAAAGGGAATTTGCTGGCAGGATGAACAGAAATGTGAGAGACCCATAGATATTTGTCTCCCCGAAAACTCAGAAGAGATATCAGCTATATTATTTATTTTTTAGGTCATGAAAATCTTCAAAGAGAAGGTGATAACTTAAGATGAATCTTGAGATACATGAGTAGACATTACCAGACAGATGGTAGTAGGATGTTTCATGAAGAAGGAGCAATTTGAACGAAAGTGTGGAGGAATGATGACTTTGGAAAATTGAACGTGGTTTGACTTGGATGCATTGTAGGTCATAAGGGAAGAAGGGGTCTAATGTGAGATGGATGAGGAGGTAAGCCAGAGGCAGCTCACAGAAGGTCCACTATGCCATGCTGACAGATGTATACTTTATCCTATAATAAACAGGGAGCTGGTCAAGGATTTTAAGCAATTCAGGCATGTGATCAGATTCCTTTTTAGAAAGATACATCTAGCTGAGACAGAAATGGCATTCTGGGCAGAAAGAACAATATGGATATAATGGAGACGTTAAAGTGCCAGCAAATTGAGGGAACTGTAGCAGATCTCTGAACATGATGGTCAATGCAACACTCATCAAAGTGAATATTTATTAAGAGTGATTTAACAGCTTTCAATCAGTTACCAGGTGCCAGTTGTTAAGCTGGGACATAACCTGGGGAAGTCTAAGGCTATGCCATGTTAAATTAGGCTAAGCTAATTTATGTCTGAATAATCCATAGTGAAAGAAGAGAGTTGAGTTGGCAATTAGGTGTTCTCTTAACTGCCTACTTTGATTGATTGTGATGGGCCACCTGGAACATGGTGTTAAGAAGTATTTTCAGCCCAATTCTGGGCTCAGTGGAAAAGAGGAAAATCCTTACATAGTTTTGCCTGTTACAGGCAAAACATGGTGAGTAACAATACATTTGCTGGCAATGGGTCAGGGGTAAGATTTGCCCAAAGCTTATTACTGACAAATCAAAACCTATTCAGGGGGCGGACCCTGTGGCAGGAGTAGTTGTATAACTATGGGGAGGTGACGTGGCACGTTAGGTGGCAGAAGTGCACAGACAAGATGGAAACCGGGGTGCTTAGGTTTAAATCCAAGGTCTAGACCCAAAATATGAGATAAGGGAGCCAAAGCCAGTTTGGGGATGGAGATGCTGTCAGATTACACCAAAGGGGTGAGTTACCAATGAGAGATTTTTTTTTTTAATGCAGCGATTTGGGTTCTGTTGCTCCAGACCCAGCAGTTTGATCCTGGCACTTGATGGCAATGAATACAAAAGGATGTCAGGGTCAGTACCTAAGGAGGTAGAGGGTGTGTCTTTTTTCTGGTACAGGATTCTCTAACTTTTCTTGCGAGTAAACATTTTCATAATGTGAATTTGCAGTATTATTCAGTAATATTTAATTCAGTTATGGAGGATAAAAAAAACATGGTATGGATGAAACTCAAAGTGTGTCAAATGGCTTGCAAGATACAGATAAAATCAATTAGATGGGTTAAGTATATAGATAGTACGTTATCTATAGGACATGTTAAAAAATAGAATAGTTGGAATATACAATAAAAAGGATAGACCAAAAAAGTGTTTATATATATATATATATGTATGTATAGAGATGTATATGAAGGAAATTACAAGGGTTTGAGGAGCTCTGAAAGGTACAAGGACCAAGAGGCACAAAATATTCGTAATACACTAAAAAAACATGGGGCACATGAAACACTTAATATTCAATACTGAGCACTCAATATTGAAGCACTCAGTATTAAATCAGCCGCTCATTGATGATACCATTCTGGTCCTATGTTACCTCTGCCCCAAAAAACTTACTCAGCAGGCTCGTTGGTATGCTATATTCTTTTTCTTGCATCACTCAAGCATGTGTTAGTTCTAGTCGCTTTCCATCTTCTAAGCCCCTTTGCTTAAACCTGATAGTGATTCTTAAATTACACCATCAGTAGAGAAGAAGGCTGATGTGGCAGAAAGACAAGAAATATGAATACCGTAACCCAGAATGCATATAATGGGGTCCCTTCAATTTTGGAAAATTCTCTGCCATTGTATCTTCAAATATTTCTTCTGTCCAATTCTATCTTGTTCTACTGGGATTCCAATTACAAGTATGTTATACAATTTGATATTGACCCATTGCTCTTGAATGGTCTATTCTATTTTTTTAAACATCTTTTTCCTCTTTGTATTTCAGTTTCTGTAGTTTCTATTCTCCTACTTTCAAGTTCACTGATTCTTTTCTTGGCTGTTTCAAATCTACTGAGAAGCCTGTCAAAATAATTCTTTATCTCTGTTTTCATTTCTAGCATTTCATTTGATTGTTTCTTATAGCACACTAGAGCTTTTAACACGTTAATTGTAGTTATTTAAGTTCCTTATCTGACAGTTCCAATATCTGGGTCATATCTGCATTATTAACTGCTTTGTCTTTTAACAAGAGTGCTGTTTTTGCGTGCTTCTTTGTGGTAAGTTTTGATTGAAAGCTGAGCATCTTGTGTGGGAAGTAGCATTCATGCCTGAAAGTAAACATAACCCCTTATTTTGCTAGCCCCTTAGTGTGGGGTATTAAGACAGTTAGTTGGGAGTTGAGCTGGGTTTGTGTTTTATTGTTGCTAAACCTACATTCAGTACAGTTTTCAAATCTTTCTAGCTTGTCTTGCACTTAGGCTGGGGGCTGGTTTGCTGGAAGGTTTTTCTCAGTGTCACCCCCACCCTCAGAATTAGGTCTTCCCTTTGTGCCTGCACCTCAGAGAGGGAACTCCCTCCTTGCTATTGCCCTTCCCTTAGTAGTAACTGCTGTTGCTTGTTACTCAGAGCTTGTTAGCCTGATGGTGGGAGCTGGGGACTTGAGTTCTCTGGTTCAATCTCAGTCTTAGAGGCCACATTTCTGGATCACAGGGGTGGGGACTTCTCAACACTCTTGTCCCTAACCCAGTGGTAGGGCAACTCTAAAGGACCAAAACATTTTCCTGCCCCTCTCCTAGGATCAGAAGTTTGTTTGCTTGTGGGTTTGGTCATTTCTCCCCGCTGCATAGGTGCCCTGTAGGTGACAGGGTTTGTTACCCTTTTCCCGGTGATTTAGGCTTTTAATTCTCAAGGGGAAAGGGACTAGGTTGGGCTTTGTGAAATTCCAGCAGTGTCTGCTGTTCCCCTCTCCCAGGCCTGTATTTTCTCTGTCTCTCCTACCTCTAGTCTTTCATGTGGGTACTGAGTGAGATCCTTAGAGAAAAGTTCACAAGTGTGTCTTCTTGTCTCTGTGGCTCCTAGGGATTATATAATTTTTTAAAAAAGATTTATTTATTCATTTGAGAGAGAGAGCACAAGTGGGAGGGACAGAGGGAGAGGGAGAGAGAATCTCAAGCAGACTCTGCACTGAGTGTGGACCCTGACATGGGACCTGATCTCACAACTTGAACTGAAACCAAGAGTTGGACGCTTAACCAACTGCACCAGCCAAGTGCCCAGGGATTATTTAATCTTATACAAGCTCACACTCAGCCTTTAGCAGTCCAGGAAACATTTTTAGCTAAAATAAATTCTTCTTACTAGATTGTATGGATGGCATCTCACATCTGCCCTGAGTAAGCAAGTGCTTGTGGCCCATCTCTACTTGGACATACCTGTTTTTTGTTAGATTTTGGGTTAGCTGGTTGCCTTGCAACCTCAGCTATCTGAAGCATTCAAGAAGTGATTTTGCAGATTACCCAATTTTTTCTATTGTAAAGGTGGGACTGTTGCTCTTTCCAGCTCTCTAAATCCTGAGTGGAAGTTTGCACCATATCCTAACAGCATTAACCTACCCCAGCTCTTTCCCCTTGATTCTCATTGTATCCTTTAAATTGATTTAATAAAATATGAGGTTTGAGCATTTTAATTTGATTGGTGAGCCTCTCTGTGCCTTAACAGCCATGAGACTTTGCCTGGTAAAGTACTTCTAGGCTCTCACTGTATCAGTGTAATTTTCCACACAGCAACTATTAGCTTGGTGTGGACAACTCTCCTCTCTGTTGAAATTATTTCCTGAGATCCTGAGTTTTGCACTGGGGCATTTTTACTCATGAGTTTATAGAGGTATTGAAGAGTAATATAATTTGCTACACTTTCACACATAAAACAATTTATCATTAAGACACCTCTATAGTTGTGTGAGCTAGTTCCTTATAATAAATCTCATTATAGAGATAGATAGACAGATAGATAGATAGGTAGGTAGATAGACAGACAGATAGATAATTTGTTCTATTTTTATGTTTCTCTGGAGAACCCTGTCTAATACAATAGATTATATTATTGTCACATCTAGGTTTAACTTTGATCTCTCTATTTACTCCTGTTACCTAGCACATATCCAAAGTCAGATTAGGAGTGTCTTCCTCATTATTCCCATGAGCATTTGAGTGGAGCATCCATTACTGTCAAGTTTAATACTAGTTGACACATATAATTATATACTTTATGTTTGCATCTCCATTATTAAGTCAATTTTTGAAGGGAAGGGCCTCCCCTTATTTGTCTTTTTTACCCCCAGTGTCTAAAACAATCATTAAGAAATGCGGTGAGGGGGCACCTGGCTGGTTCAGTCTGTACGGGGTGTTGTGAGTTCGAGGCCCATGTTGGGTGTAGAGATTACTTAAAAATAAAATCTGTAAAAAAAAAGAGAGAGAGAGGTGCCTGGGTGGCTCAGTTGGTTAAGCATCTGGCTCTTGGTTTCAGCTCAGGTCATGATCTCAGGTTCCTGGGATCAAGCCCCATGTCAGGCTCTGTGTTCACCGGGGGTTTGCTTGAGATTCTTTCTCTCCTCCTCCCTTTGCACATTCCCCTGCTCTCTCCCTCTCTGCGTCTCTCAAACAAACAAATAAATAAATCTTTAAAAAATAAAAAATTAATATTAAAAAAATAATAATAAAAGAAATTTAGTGAATGTTTATAAACTGACCATATATACCATCTGCTATGAAAGTTATTGTTTGGATCCTGTGATTGCGTATGTGCCTGGGTACCATAAACTGGCAAGTGCTTCTCAGATATTGGTTATTATTATCATTATTATTATTGGCAAAATTGGCTTTGGTGGAAGGGCTAACCCAATAATATGACTTCCATTTATATTAGTGATTCTGTGGCAAGGTAATTCTAGCAGCAATCACTTTTATGCATTGAATGCTTACATAGCACAGTGGCTGGCACACAGTGCTTTTGGCTATGGTTATCTGAGGTGTAGAGTGGCTTGCTCTTATAGCAGATCTCTGGGCCTTGACTTTTGTATTCCTAGGCTCTGACCTCCATATTCTGCCCAGATCTGTCAGCTCTCTTCCACCTTCAGGTACTGAAGCCTGCTTTTGTTCTTGTAAATGCTGCCGAGGTCAAGCTTTACCCAGCGCTGCCTACCTGGAACATGAGGCTTCAACTGGTTTCAGTGATGACATCTTCACTCACGTCCTGTCCACTGGACTAGAAACTGTTGCATGTTGGTATAAATTAAGATTAAGACTTTTTGGTAGAAAATGACAAGCTGATTCTAAAATGTATATGGAATCGCAAGGGACCCAGAGTAGCCAAAACAATTTTGAAAGCAACTAATAGAAGATGGAGAACTCACACTTCTTAATTTTGAAATTTGCTACAAAGCTGTAGTATTCAAGACAGTGTGGTACTGGCATCAGAATAAACATATAGATCAATGAAATAGAATTGAGAGTCTAGAAAAAAACCTACATTTATGGAATTGATTTTTGATGAGAGTGCCAAGACAGTTCAATGGGGGAAAGAACAGTCTTTTCAACAAATGGTATTGGGACAGCAGGATATCCATATAGGAAAGAATGAAGTTGAACCCTTACCTCATGTTTACAAAAATTGGTTCAAAGTGGGTCAAAGACATAAAGGGAAGAGCTCAAACTATAAAACAGTAAAAGAAAACATAGGCATAAACCCCTGTGATCTTAGATTTAGGCAATGATTTCTTAGATATGAAACCAAAAGTACAAAGGACAAGAGAAAAAAATTGTACTTCATCAAAATTAAAGCCTTTGTGCTTCAAAGGACACCATCAAAAAAGTGAAAAGACAAATCACAGAAGGAGAGAAAATATTTATAAATCACATATCTGTTAAGGGACTTTTATCCAGAATATATGAAGAACTCTTACAGCTCAACAATTAAAACAGAAACAACCCAGTCAAAAAAATGGGCAAAAGAAACGAATAAACATTTCTTCAAAGAAGATATACAAATGGCCAATAAACATGAAATTGTACTCCACATCCTTTGTCATTAGAGAAATGCAAATCAAAACACAGTGAGATACTATTTCCTACCAACCAGGATGGGTATAATCCAAAGATAATAACAGATGTTGGGGAGGATGTGGAGAAATTGCGACAATAATTAAATTGCTGGTAGGTTTCTAAAATAGGGTAGCCACTTTAGAAAACATTTTAGCTCTTCCTCAAAATGTTAAACATAGATTTACCATAAGACAGAGCCCTTGTACTCCTACATATATATCCAAGAGAATTGAAAACTAAGTCTACATAAAAACATGTCCACGAGTTTTCATGGCAGCATTATTCATAACAGCTCAAAAATGGAAACAACCCAAATTGCACCAGCTAAAGAATGAATAAATGAAATGTTATAAATCCATGAAATGAAATATTATTCAGCAATAAAAAGGAATGAAGTACTGACACATGATGCAACATGAATGAGCCTTGAAAACATAACACTAAGTGAAAGAAGCCAGTCACGAAAGGCAACATATCATATGATGCCATTTATATGAACTGTCTAGTCACACCCCATTTCCCCCTCCCACCATTCCTTAGTGGTGGGAGGGGGAAATGGGGTGTGACTGCTAATTGATAAGAGGTTTCTTTTTAGGGTGATGAAAATGTTCCAGAATTAGATATTGGTGATACTTATACAATTCTATGAATATACTAAAACCTTCTGGATTGTATACTGAAAAGGCTGAATTTTATATGTCAATTATATCTCAGTAAAGTTATTTTTTTTAAAGATTTTACTTATATATTTGACAGAGAGGGAACACAAGCAGGGAGAGTGGAAGAAGGAGAAGCAGGCTTCCCGCTGAGCAAGGAGCCCGATGCAGGGCTCGATCCCAGGACCCTGGAATCATCACCTGAGCCATGACCTCAGATGCTTAACAGCTGAGCCACCCAGGCGCCCCTTCGATAAAGTTATTAACAAAGAAAGCAAAAAAAGATTAAGGCTGAGATTTCCTTTCACTCCTTGGGGCACTCGAATTTGCACACCAATAAGAATTAGCTCCAAAGTGGTATTGGTTCACTAGACTTTTCCTCACTCCCCCACTCCCTTACTTCCCCAGACCTGATTCTCATGTTCCTATATACTTTATTGGCATGCCTGAGTCACAGTAGGTTAATGAAATATTACTTTGTCAATGAGCAACAGCATTTTCAGACTTGTGAATGAAATACCCACTATTAAGCTGCAGCAGTATGTTTCAATCTGTATCTAAACATTTCAATAGATTGATTACACTGGGTTTGTTTATTTGTTTGTTTATTTTAGAGAGCAGGGAGGGGTGAGGAATAGAAGGAGAGGAAGAGAGAGAATCCTAAGCAGGCCCTATGCCCAGCGCGTAGCCCAATGTAGGGCTCAATCTCAGGACCTTGAGATCACGACCCCAGCTGAAATCAAGAGTCAGACTGCACCACACAGGCGCCCCGACCCTGGGATTCTATTTTCAAACCATTAATGTCACTAGGTCAGATATGTGGAACAATTAAAAGGTGGACATGCAATAGTGTTTGCATAGAAACTCAACCTATTTTCTAAAGATCTTATGTTGATCGTTAAAATTCTCTGCACACTGCTACCTCACTACCATTGTCCCGAGGAAGTTTCTCTTTCAAGAAACGAACATAGTATTAAATGGAGGAAAGTAACTTGTCTCTATTTGAAAGTCCTTCAAGTTGGCTTTTAAAATGAGGACTTACATTTCCCTTCTTTCCCCAAGCTGTGTACCCACCAGGAGACATGGGGGTAAAGTATAATCAGGTGAACTTCATTCTTGGCATGTGCTGGAATTTCTATCCCACTCTTCGACAACCTTTATTTGAACAACAGAGAATATATTTCATCCTTTTTCTACTGGAAAAATACAACTGGAGTCTGAAATGAATGACACTGCCCATCATCAGGTATATCTGGAAGGCTGTAGTCTAAACTGTGAACCTGTTTAAAACGTACACTAGACTCCTAATTTCTGTTTTGGTCTTCTGAGGCCTGTTGCTAAATCCCGTTCTGCATTAAAAACACTAACCACACTCTCCACTTATCTGACAGGCTGCAAAGCAGTGAAGAATACAAATTCTGCTTGGATATCCCGTCTTCACTGTACATACAGCAGCCACACACAATGATGGCCAGTAATGACTAAAATATGGCCCTAAATGCAATCCCCTCCATGTGAATTGAATTAATTGATTTATTAGGTGCAAAATAGCCAGGTGGATTTAAGCTAATTAAGAATTTGATTGCTAATTGCCAACAAGGGGGGATTTTAAAAAAATGAGTAAGTTCAAAATGTACTTGTAGCACATACAAACTACAGGCTGCCTCTAGCAAGGAATGGAGTGGTAGTAAGTATAATGTCTGAGTAGAAATAAAATGGCCAACTTTCTCTGCAAGCCATGAGTGTTTCTGGTTAATGTCACCTCTTCTTAGTAGACACCCATAAGAAAACTGGGCATGACACACAGAAAGGAACATGTAAAGTTAAGTATCCTCAAGGGGTGCCTGGGTGGCTCTGTTCGTTAAACGTCTGTCTTTGGCTCGGGTCATGATTCCAGGGTCCTGGGATCGAGCCTGGCGTCCTTGACTCCCTGCTCAGCGGGGAGCCTGTTTCTCCCTCTCCCTGCCCCACCCCCCCCGTGTCCCTGCTCCTGCTCTCTCTCACTACTTTGCTCTCAAATAAATAAATAAAATCTTAAAAAAGAAGAAGTATCCTTAAAAAAGATAGTCAGACATATGAATTGGAAAATAATAATAAATCAAAATTACCTGCCCTGTTAAAGGTATGGCATGGGCTACTATAATATTTCATTATATATTTCTGTATTCATCCATGTATCTATCCTATATACCCATCTCTCTAACTACTCATTCAAAGGTTTGTTGAATATCTTATGTATACTTCCATAACCTGCTTCTTTGCTTGATACTCTATTCAAAGGATGTCAACATGCTAATAAAAGCACACCAGAACCCTTTTTTTCAAACGGATATTTAGGACTCATTATGTGCTATGCAATGTGGTAAGCACTTCACATAGATAATCACCTTAATCCTAGCAAAAAACTACAGGTGAAGAAAAGGAAAACTTAGACATGTTATGTGTCCAAGAACACGAATCAGCTGAGCGGTACAACTGGGATTGAAACACAAGCCTTTTATCTCCAGTGCTCTCATACTTACTGGTTTCCCTATGCTGCCATTTCATAAACCTTTGTAATTGCTATATCGTATTTCAATGTTTTGATGTACTATAATTTATGTCATTATTTCCCTATTTTGGGGTATGTAGGTTGCTTTTTTTTTTTTTGCTATTAAGTGAATATTGCTGCAGTGAGCACACCTATATATCAGTTTATTAACTTTTCTGATTATCTCTTGTCCATTTGTATATCTCCTTTTGGTGAAATGTCAATTTAGATGCTTTGCCTATTTTTAAATTGGGCTGTCTCTTTATCATTGAGTTGTAAAAGTTCTTTATTCTAGATGAAAGTTACTTATTGGATATGTGCTTTGCGAATATTTTTTCCCATTCTATAGGTTGTCTTTTCACTTTCTTGATAGTGTTTTTTAAAGAACTTCTGAGAGTCTGGAGTCTTACGTTAGGTCTTTGATGCATTTCGAGTTACGTTTTGTATATGATGCAAGGTAACTCATTCTTCTGCATGTGGACATCCAGTTGTTCCAGTACCATTTGTTGAAAACACTCTTCTTTCCCTATTGAGTTATCTTGGCATCCTTTCTAAAACCAATTGACCGTAGATAGATACATGGACTAATTTCTGGAATCTTCATTCTATTCCATTGATCTGTATGTATATCCTGATGTCAGTACCACTGTATCTTGATTACTTTGCTTTGTGGTAAGTTCTAAAATTAGGAAGTATGAATCCTTCAACTTTGTTCTTTTTAAAGATTGTTTTGACTATTCTATGTCCCTTGCCTTTCCATGTGACTTTCAGGATTAGCTTGTCAATTTATACAAAGAAGTCAGCTGTTATTCTGGTAGGTATTGTGTTGAATCTGTAGATCAATTTGGGGGAATATTACCAACTTAACAATATTAAGTCTTCCAATCCGTGAACATGGACTGATTTGCTGTTCATTAGGTCATCTTTCAATTCGTCCGAGAATGTTTTATGATTTTTGGAGTATAAATTTTGCAATTCTTTGGTTAAATTTATTCCTAAGTATTTTATTCTTTTTGATGCTAATATAAATAGAATTTTTTTCTTAATTTCATTTTTGGATTGTTTATTGTAACTGTACACAAATACAATTGATTTTTGCATATTGATCTTGTATCCTGCAACTTTCCTGAACACTTTTATTAGTTCTAACAGTTTTTTGTGGGTTCTTTAAGATTTTCTATATATAAAATCATGCCATCTGTGAATATAGTTTTACTTTTTCCTTTCTAATCTGTACATGTTTTATTTCATTTTCTTGCACAATTGTCCAGGCTAGAACCTCCAGTACAATGTTGACTAAAACTGGCAAGAGTGAATATCCTTGTCTTATTTCCAATATTAGGGGGAAAGTATCCAGTCTTTCAACATTAAGTATGATGTAAGTTGTAGATTTTTTATAAATGCCCTTTATCATCTTGAGTAAGTTCCTTTCTCTTCCTAGTTATTGAGTGTTTTTTTCATGAAAGAATGTTGGAATTTATCAAGCACTTTTTCTGTGTTTCATGAGATGATCATGTAGGTTTGTTTTTTAGTCTGTTGATAATGGTGTGTTGCATTCATTGATTTTTGAGTGTTAAACTAACATTGTATTCCTGCAATAAATCCCATTTGACCATGGTGTATAATTCTTTTTATATGTTATTGGATTTGGTTTGTTAGTATTTTGCTGAAGATTTTTGTATCAATATTTATAAGAGATGTTGGTCTTTGTCTTTTGTCTGGTTTTTGTATCAGGGTAATACTGGCCTCATAGAGTGAGTTGGAATTGGATCATAAAGAATTGGTATTACTTCTTCTTTAAATAGTTACCCATGAAGTCATCTGATTATTTCTTTAGATAAGAGATCTGGAAGTGGAATTACTGTGTCAAAGATATAAACATATACAAAACTTTTTGTTTAACTAAATTGCTTTCCTGGGCGGGGAGTGCCAGTCATACTTTCACTAGCAATATATAAGCTAGCACATTGTTTTACTCATAGTAGAACTGAACTGAATTTTATTGATAACTGGTACATCGCAACCCTGAAAAATAACATACACTAGTATATCAATCAAATAATTGTTTTGAATACTAGTTTAAAAAGATTGTATCTCTTGTTTATAATAATTAAAGTTTTGTGGGTTTCCTATATTGATTTTGGGCCAATTTCAATCATAATGAACTTTATATTCTCTAGATCCAGCTTATTTTATTTTTTTATTAATTTATTAATTTATTTTTTTTAAGTAATGTCTGTGCCCAACATGGGGCTTGAACTCACAACCATGAGATCAAGAGTCTCATGCTTTACCAACTGAGCGAGGCAGGCACCCCTAGATCCAGCTTATTTTAGAGTTAAATGAGTAATGAACACCTATATCTGCCTAGTACTTTTTATACTGCAGAGAATCTTTTTACCCCTACAGCAGAGCTAAAGTGCAAGAAACACTTACCTGATGTACTAAATGTGAATCTGATAACAGGCTAACTCAGTTTGTTGTGCTAGTTTTGCTAATAAATTGTGATAAAGGATTTATGGTTTAAAAATTATGAATGTTGGGGCACCTGTGTGGCTCAGTCGGTTGAGCATCCCACTCTTGATTTCAGTTTGGGTCACGATCTCAGGGTCATAGGATCGAGCCCCTAGTCAGGCTCTGAGCTGAGTGTGGAGGCTGGTTGGGATTCTCTCTCCACCACCCCCTCCCCCAGCTCCTTCTCCCTCTGCTCCTCCCCTGCTCTCTATCTCTCATAAATAAATAAATAAATAAATAAATAAATAAATAGGAATATTAAAAAATACTTGGCAGATTCTTGTATCATGCTTGTCTTATATAAGAAATTTCATATTTCCATTACAACTTCTCATGAGTATTCTGGATTCATTTCCCACATGGATGAATTAATGTACCTACTTCTATTCATTCATTTTTTCCAGCTTTATTGAGATGTAATTGACATGTAAAGTTGTGAAAGTTTAAGGTATACAATACGATGATTTAATGCCTATTTAAATTTAATCTTGATTATATACTAAGAATTTTCTGACCAACCAAGGCACTTGAAATAAACATAAAATGTGGACTTTAATTGTGGAATGTAGCAAATCTGAGTTATGTGTCTTGCCCATTAACCTTAGGGCTCATTCTTCTCTTGATGTACTCTCTCAACTGAGGGAAGCTCTTCCTCTTCATGAAAGGTCTTGAAGCTCATCACCCACTGTCCACTTAAATCCAAGGTCCATTTTAAACTTGCCAGATCCAGGTCAGTGTTTTCCTTCCCTGCTCCTTGTTTCTTAAGTACTAGGAAAGACACTCATAATAATGTAAGACATAGTCCATTCAGGGTGATCCCACTGAAAGTTTAGACAACTAGTTAAATATATTCTTTAATCACTGTGGTTGCAGAAGCTTGTATTACTTAAATGGCATTCTAGGCACTAGTCATTATAAGTCTTGCTTCATTACATTTGAGTATCTTATTTTCCTTCTCTTTTATTGCCTTTTACTTTGGTGGTTGTTTATGGCCCAGCTGGGCTCACTTGTTTCTTTATTTAAGAGTTCACTGGCTTTGTATCTGATCTTATCTTTAGTGTCACCACCTTCCCACCTCTTGCTGGTTGATTTAATATTCACAGTGACATTATCTCCAACTCTCTTGTGAGTCAATTCACATCCAACTTAGAGCAAGATACTGCATGAATTATACACGAAGCATTGCCAAATAGCAGAACAGATTAAATTCTGTTTTATTTCTTTTCTTGTGACTGGTTCCTCACCTCTTCGATCCCATTTCTGTGTGTGTGTGTGTGTGTGTGTGTGTGTGTGTGTGTGTGTGTATTTTAACGTCTCCTAGGTTTGACAGAATTTATGGGACATATATAGTTTTCTTCTCTAAACTTTGTTGTTCTTCAATGTTGGGTACTAAAGATCCAATTATTTCATATGTATTTTCAAACATAATTATTTCTTAAGTCTATAGCTTCTCTCTCACATTCACTGAGGAGTTCATTGGAGAAGGTGGCCCAAACCTTTATATTACAATGAAGGTTCTAAGCACCATGACCGATGTGCTTAGAGTGTGTATTCTTCCCTTTTCTTAACTAAGTTGTTTTGATTGGAAGTAAGAGAGACTAACTGCTCAAGTAGTAAAGAGAATTTATTAGAAGAATGTGGGAGTATCTGAAAGTACCCAAAGACAGCGGGCTTGCCCAGGGACTAAACAGAACCTGGAGAGCCAGCAGGTGTTCATGCGGGCATGACTGCTCTGCGCTTCCTAGCTCTACGCTTCTCTCTGTCCATATCCAGGTCAGCGGTCTCTGGCTCTCAGGCTATATGATAGAAAAGGCTCATCCTAAAGCTCCTGAATTTACTCTATCTCACTCCTATCAGATCTCTGTGAAAATAGTTGGTTTGGCCTCGTTTGGATCAAGTGTTCATGCTGGTCCAGTCATCTGTGACTGGAGTCCACCGTAGCCTGCGAGTAGGAATAGATGGACTAGTTCTCAATAAAAAGGTATCACATAAGCTAGACATACACCATTTGTTTAGTGTACCACCTACGTGCTAATTCTTGAATTACAGAAAGTAATCATTTAACAAACAACAAGCCATATCTGGTCTCCTTCAGAAATGTGTATAAGGTCGAGGCTTCATCCATATAATGGTGTTTGTTCTCTTAATTGCATTTCATCTGCCATGTGCACACTTACCCACATAGCCTCTTGGGCTCCTCCTTTTATTCATTTATATTCCCTTTCCAGATATAAGGGAAATCATAAATCATTTGCAGAATCTTCTGATTCATTCATTCCTAGATAGAGATAAGTAGAAGGAATGGAACTGCCCTAGTGAGATTCAGTTTCATGCTCTTCAAAGTTGATGTGGGTATTATTTCTCCAATAAGCGTTCTTAATGTTCTCAATAATACCAGCTGTTGTGATTTTCTTACTAACATGGTCTTTAGTGAATTGCACTCTCTGGTTTGTTACAGTACATCTGTGCGACAATGGAAAATTTTATGTAGCCATGAAATTGGGTTTGAATTTTGAGATAAGGTTTTTGAAGATATATCTATTTAGAATCTGGTGATAGCAAGGTCTAGGTCCCATCCCCACGTAATATGTTGCTAGAACAGTGTTTTATATTGACTTATTCATTAACCTTTTATTTATTACGATCTTAATATGAACAAAGCACTGTTGGGGCTAAAGAGAAGTAGGAAACTCTTCCACAGGCTGCTTACAAATCGAGAAAAGAGGAGATTTTAAGATAAGAATTTGGAAGATAAAGGACATGATAGAAACTATGTCATGGAGATCAAAATTAAAGGAAGCCTATCAGAGTGCAATGAGAATAACTTATTTTTAATTATTTCAACAGATGTATTTTTGCTATCCACATTTCCTGTATTTTAGCCATTGCTATATTTAACATTCTCATTTTGACACTTTTGAAACACTATTTACTCAGCAATTATTTCATTAGTATGTATTCATGGGAGTGGGGGAAGAAATAAGCTTACCCCTGTTATTTGCAGGGCCCGAGGCAAGAGTACAAATGGAGGCCCACATATCATATGTCTAAATGTTTAATTTCAAATTATAAATTAAGTTTTAAAATTTTAAGGTAACATTTTTATTTATTTCAAATGCATTTTACAGATAAAATTAAAGTTTATTTAAATCTCATTAGCTTTTTTATCAAAATAAAACTATTCTCAATTTTAGCTTTTCTAGCCTTCAATGTCCAGCTCAATGACAAGGTAGTCAGTATTACACTTCGCATATGTAATGTCTAGGCCTATTCCTATATATAAGAGCAATTGAAATTATTTAATTTTATGGAACTTTATTTAACTGCCATGTGCAACTGTCGCAAATACTGTGTGCCACATTCGTGGTTATTTCCAGAACTCTGTGGCACCCAGAAATTTAATTTGAAGGAAAGTCAGTGTTTAGTGCTTGGTAGTAATGGGAAAGGATGCTTCTTTATGCAACAATCTATTGAATGAACACTATCTGAGAAGGCTTTGACAACTCAATTACTTTGTTTTTTCTCTTAAGCAATTTCACCTCTCAAATCCTCTCATGTTCTGAAATAGAGTTGCTCTCTGTAGCTGACAATGGCACTGTCCTTAAGTCTTCCTGGTATGCAGAGACAGTTACCCTTTGTTTCAGAAAGACATAGGGAAAGAGATGTGGTGAGGCCTATCTCTGGGCCTCAGTGGTATTAATCCCCAGGGAAGAGGTGGCAGATATTTCTAGTTTCAAGTTAAACAGAGTCGGTACTGAGAGCCAGATCTCTAGTGACAAAAACATCCTCGGTTTTTGAATATATTTGTTAGTGTGTATGTCTTTGGGGTATTTGGGACCCAGCACAGGACTCCCCTTGCTCAAGTCGAAGAGTGGTCCTGGAAAGAGAAGAAGCAGCAAAACAGGAGAGAAGGGTAGCTTGCTGTGTCCCACTAGACCATGCTCAGTAAGGGGTCCAGTTTCTCTGTGTATTATGCTCTACCGAGGATAGAGTCTGGCTCATCATTGATACCCAAGAAACATTCGCTATACAAATGCATTGCTGCATGAATGACTACAAGCAAGTGGTAGTGAAACTTGCTTGACCATTCCAAATGCTAACTGAAAGCTCAAGGGTCGTCATTCAGCTGATTTCTTTTTTTTTAAAGATTTTATTTATTTATTTGACAGAGAGAGAGAGACAGCCAGCGAGAGAGGGAACACAAGCAGGGGGAGTTGGAGAGGAAGAAGCGGGCTCCCAGCAGAGCAGGGAGCCCGATATGGGGTTCGATCCCAGGACCCTGGGATCATGACCCGAGCCGAAGGCAGACACTTAATGACTGAGCCACCCAGGCACCCCAGCTGACGTTATCTTTTGATACCATGAGTCTTCACTTTTTAAAGGAACAGTTGTTAAATGACTCTCTTAGGAATTCCCTCAATCATATTAAGACTGCAAAAATAAATAGTTGGGCCACTTCGTTTCTTAAATGTGAAACTTTCTGGCCAGATTTGGACTTTTCTAGGCATCACACTATGTGGAAGCCGTAGTCCAAGCCTCACTTTGACTTCGGCTGATCTACTTAGTGATGCCGGTAGTGTGCTGCGTAGTCTGTCTGAAAGGTGCCATATAAGCACACTGTGCTCTGCATATGTAAGTGAGGAGCTGCTCAGTTGTTTCCCTGCAGGGACAACTGTATTGTTTTTAATTGTCTATTTTAATAGGCCTGAATAAAATACTCTTCTGTTTTATTTGATCTGCATCCCCTAGTGGGAATTCTCCCTGCTTTCTTTTTACCACTGTGACAGTTTCCTATTTAGACATTTAGCTCTTTCGACAGGGGCTCTTGATTTTCAATGGCAGGGGCTGTTTCTCCATCTATTGATGTTCAATCCTAGTGGTCCCTGACCTACGGGATCATTTGCAAAAATGGGTTGAGTTTTGGGAGTCTGGGATGAATGAAAGAAATTCCATGAAATAGAAAACAACAACAACAAAATCAAGCACAGGTTTGATTTAATTGGCTAAATGAATCTGGATTGATTTTATGTTTTTCAAATGTTCCTAGCAGTGATCATAGGCAACCAGGATTAACCCTAGCTGAACCACACCCAACTCCACTAGGTGGATACTTTAACAAATACAGGACCATATTAGAATGGTTGGATGATTTTCTCCTAGGAGAAGTATTGAGCTGATGTAGGATGATATGATGAAACATGATTGGGGCGAGGAGACAGGAGATGTGAATTTTAGTACCAGGTCTGCCGCTTCATGACTGTCTGGCCTTTGTCGAATTATGTGGTTCCTTGTCTAAAATCATAAGCAAGTTGAACTAAGGCCCCTTCCTGCTTCTGGTTCTATGGTGACAAAACATTCTTGGCTCAATATATATGCTGTGCTTTATTTTCGTAGCAGATCTTGACTTCTGCTTTGCATCACCTTATAGATTTGAAAAGATTTAAAAGAGGATTTGAAGTTTGAGATGACTGCTCTGAAGAATGAACTTGTATAACTGAATGTACACAGCCTTTGTGATTTACTTTATCATTGGAACCTGGCTAAGAAATGGATAAAGAGGTAAGCTTTACAAAATCTTTTGGTGAATTAACTGTATTTTCTGCATATTTGTTACCCATACTGAGTTTTGCTATTTGCACTGATGGTTTCCTCTTGGAAAGTCAAGGGCAGGAAGCCCCAAATAAAACTATGAGGTCAATGAAGTTGTCTTTGGGACTGGTGCCATTCTGCTATCCTGTCTTTCATAGACCTTCTCTTCCAGTGCCCAAGGCCTCAATCTGCTTTCCCCTGCAAATAGCTGTCCCCACCCCACCAACCAGACCTAAAATCCTCACACTATGCTGTGCTCCAAGATCCTCCAAGCAAGTTGAATGACAGAAAGTAAGAATGTTCAAAATTCATCCTACTGGTTTTACGGTTAGGCAGCTCCAGGCACATGACCAGGCCTAGCCAATCAGAGCCTAAACCCATCCAGACAAAATGATTGGTTTTAGGGATGAGCACATGTGCCAAAGAGGGAAAATCAGATTTTTCTCTGGAACTTTTGCTAGAAAATCTTATGAAAGAGACATGCTTTCTTCTCACTGGGATACCAGTGAGAGGAACAGTAATCCTAGAGCTGCCCCTAGTCATCCCTGCTGCTGTGTGAGAAGTTGGCCTGGGAATGAAACCAACACAGAGGGAAACAGAGCCAGGAGATGGAGAGTGATGACTAATTCCTAATGATATGTTTTTTTGATAACACTTTTTAAAAGTTTATTCATTTAAGTAATCTCCACACCCAACATGGGGCTCAAACTCACCACCCCAAGATCAAGAGTTGTGTGCTCTTCTGACTGAGCCAGCCAGGCGCCCCTGATGATACGTTTGAACCCTGGAGCAGCTATGACTGAAACTTCACTGATTCCTTGAAATTCCCAGTTATGTGAGCCTATAAATAGCCATATGTTCTAATTCAAGTTGAGTTTCTTTTGCTTGCATAAAAACAGTCCTAATGCAATTTCTTAAATTCACTTTATTGTCATGATTGACTCATTTTTAATTACCTTCTTTACATCTCAGAGTAAATCCCACTGGAAGCTCATCTCTTCTCCTCCACAGTTATCCACCTGTTTCTCCCCCTTATTTATAGGCATATCTATCCCTGGTTATCCAGGATGCACCTTAACTTATTTCCTGCCTTTTTTCCTCCACAGCCAGTTGTTGTCAAATCCTATAAACTCTACCATTTAAACATCTTCTGGACCAATCTCCTCTAATTAGTCCTTCCTCCTTGGATGTACTTTCTATACTTCAGTTAGTTCTGAAAAAGGAGAGGGAAATTTCAGCATCCTCTCTCTACTCTGCATCAGCCCAAAGAGAGGGGGATGTATTTAATCTTGTAAGAACCCACTTCCCTAGCTCTTCCCTACTGAAGAAGGAGTGACTGTTCTGATGAGTCAGAGGACACTCTGTGGGAGCATGTTTTGCTTATGGACCAAGTGACTGTGCCTAAATCAACCCTGCTTTATTCTTATCCTGGGTCTATGAACCATGGGTCCTCTCTGGGGTTTTCCTCATTTCATTTGTCAGCTCACTTGAGCAGTGTCTGCCTCTTTCTCTGTTTCTATGTCTCCACCTCTATCTAAATGGTTAAGTCAGCTGGGTCTGATCCTTGCCCTTATCACAGAATAAACTCTAAACTTGTTTGTATGTCAGTAAGCATCACCACAACTTACTTCTCTGGTTATACCTCCCACTTATTTCCCTGTATGCAATCTGCCCCATAGCTACATTGGAGTAATTTCTATTCCTCATCACGCCAAACAATCATATGTTTCTGTGTCTCTCCTACTCTTCTTCCGTCTCCCTGGACTTCTTTTTTCACCGTCCCATCTTCCCCATGCTTCAAAGACCAGCTTTAATTGTCACCTTCTTCATGAAGTCTTCCTCAAGTCTTAACAATAAGAATTAATTATCTACAGGGCACATGGGTTGCTCAGTCAGTAAAGCATCTGACTCTTGATCTCAGTTAAGGCCTTGATCTCAGGGTTGTGAGTTTAGGCCCCACCTTGGGTTCCCGCTGGGTGTGGAGCCTACTTAAATTAAAAACAAAACAAAAATAAAAACACAAGAAGAATTATCTAGTCAACTAATACTTCACATGGGAGACAAGAATATTCAAAGGGGAAAAGAGAGTCTCTTCAATAAATAGAGTAGGAAAATTGAATAGTCACGTGCAAAAGAGTAAAACTGGATCCCGGTCTTGTAGCATCCACAAAAATTTACTTGACATGAGTTAAATGTAAGACTGGAAATGTTTTCCTAAAGGAAAACATAGGGCGAAAACTCCTTGACATTGGTTTTAGCAATGACTTCTTGGGTATGACACCAAAAGGAAAGGCAACAAAAGCAAAAATAAGTGGAACTACATCAAACTTAAAAGCTTCTGCACAGCAAAAGAAATAATCAACAAAATGAAAAGGCATCCTATGGAATAGGAGAAAATACTTGCAAACTATCCAATAAGGGGGAATATCCAACAACTCCTATAACCCAATAGCAAAAAACAAAACAAAACAAACAAAAACAAAGCAAAACAAAAAAACCCCAAACAATTCAACTAAAAAATAAGCAGAGAACCTGAACAGACATTTTTTTTCAAAGGAGCTATAGAGATGGCCCACAGGTAAGTGAAAAGGAGATCAACATAACTAATCATCAGGGAAATGCAAATCAAAACCACGATGACAGAGCACCTCACACCTGTTGAATGGCTATTATCAAACAAATAAGAGGTAACAAATACTGGCAAGGATATGGAGAAAAGGGAATCCTTGTGTACTGTTAATGAGAATGTATATTGGTACAGCCCCTGGGGAAAAACAGTATGGAGGTTCAAAAAAAAAAAGAAAAGAAAAGGAAGAATGACCATATGATGCAGCAATTTCTGGGTATGTATCTGAAGAAAATGAAATCACTATTTGGAAGATCCCTATGTCCATTGCAGCATTATTTACAGTAGCATGACATGAAAACAGTCTAAGTGTCGGGGCGCCTGGGTGGCTCAGTCCTTGAGCATCTGTCTTCGGCTCAGGGCATGGTCCTGGTGGTCTGGGATCGAGCCCCACATCAGGCTCCTCCGCTATGTGCTTGCTTCTTCCTCTCCCACTCCCCCTGCTTGTGTTCCCTCTCTCGCTGCTGTCTCTCTGTCAAATAAATAAATAAAAATTTTTAAAAACAAAAAACAAAAAAAAAGAAAACAGTCTAAGTGTCAATGGATGAATGGATAAAGAAAATGTGATACACACACACACACACACACACACACACACAGAGTGAAATATTATTCTGCCATAGAAAAGAAGGAAATTCTACTATTTGCAGTAATACGGATGAACCTTGAGGGTGTTACGCTAAATGAAATAGACAAAGAAAGACAAATGCTATATAATCTCACTTATATGTGGAATCTTAAAGACCATAACTCATAGAAACAGAGCAGACTGCTAATTGCCAGGGGCGGGGCCAGTTGTGGGGGAAATGGGTGAAGACGATCAAAGGCAATAAACTCCAGTTATAAGATGAATAAATTCTGGGGATCTAATGTACAGCATGATGACTATAGTAAACAGTACTGTATTGTATACTCGAAAGCTGCTCACAGTGTAGATACTAATAGTTCTTGTAATAAACAAAAGGTAACAGTGAGGTGATGGATGTTTTTGCAATACGTACAATATTAAATAATCACATTGTACACCTCAAATGTACACAATGTTATAGGTCAATTATATCTCCATAAAGCTGGAAAAAATAATTGTTGTTACCTTAACAACACCCCAGGGCACCTTGTTCTTACTTTCCTTAAATTATACTTAGATTCTCTGTTGTTTCCAGTCTTTGGTGTCCATATTACTGTTTTGTACAAGAATGTAAATTCTGTGAGGATCTGTATTATCTCTTTCATGTTTTTACTGCCTCATCCATAGTATGATCAGGGCCTTGCATAAAACAGGTGTTTAATATAAAATTTTTTACTTAGAGATCCAGTGGAAAACCAAGTTGACTGTGGGACTGGTGATGTTGGTTTTCCCCATTTCTGAGCCAATTATTATTTTCGTAATTGAGTCCTTATCGGTTACCTTTCCTGCCCTACCTACAACCTCATCCATCCCCGATGCCTCCCCCTCAAGCCTAACAGAGCTACAAAGTTTCCCTCAAATTGCAATGATATTTCATGATGTTGTGCCTTACTAACTTCGTCTGGAATGCTTTTCTTATGCCTATCAGCTTGGCATTCCCCATTTATCTGCCAGTACGTTACCTCCTTTTGAAAGATTTCCTGACCGTCTCACCACCTGCTTCCACCATCCAGAAAGAATTGGCCACTTTCCTTTCTACCCCTTAGACTTCGTATAGACTGCTTTCGCAGAGCATATGTGGGTTTTTTTCCCCATAATGTCTGCTTTTACATTCATATCTCTCTCCTTTTATCATATTATAATTCCTTGAGGGCAGGTCCCTTTCCTTTCTTGTCTTTGGATCCCAACTGCCCCTCAAAGTTTGAGATGTACATTTTGCCTCATATTATACTTAGAGATTTCTCTCAAGCCAACAAGAATATAAGGTCTTTGAGGGCAAGAAGTATGACTAATTCATGTTTGTACTACTTCACTTCCTCCCAATAAGTGTTCGCAGAATGAAGAAATAAAGGACTATTCCCAGACCCAGACCAGATGACCCTGAGATTAAAGGAAATAGACCCATTTATGCAAACATAATAATTTCTAGGGTTTATCTGGTGTTGGCCTGGCCTCTTTCCTTTAAGGAAGGCTCCTTTTAGATGCCACGTATTCTCCTATGCTCTTTTCAACAATCCTCCATCCATACTTGTCCAAGTTGGCAAGAGAAATACTTTGAAAATCTCCCAGGGTGGTGGGGTGGATGGGCAAATTTCATCTTTGTTGCTGGACTTTCTTACAGCTGCTTCTGGTTCATTTTACTACTTCACAGTCTTTGGCTTCCTGCCTTCCTGTTTTGGCTTCCACAGCTTGATTCCTGGGTTCAGCCTCGTCTCCTAATTTATGCCTCCATTCACTCTTTTCCCATTCAATATTTTATGTCCTTCAGCTTCACAATACCCAGCCAAGTGTAACAAGTACCCTTTTCCCCATGCCCTACGGTGGTCAGAAGGGGCTCACTAGGTCCTGCTCAGGCCTTGTCTGACTCCCACCCAAAAGAGAAGGACCCATCAGAACCCTCAATTCTGTGAGGCCTCAGCTCACTGAGAAGTCATTCCGATCTGGTTACTCACCTGAATTGGATTTTATGAGTAGGATGGGGGCATTGGTTTCTTGTTGCTCTACACATAGGATGGGTTACCTTTATTAAATGTGTTGGTGAGCAGTAACATTCTGACCTGGTTAGTCACCTGAATTGGATTTTCTGAGTAGGATGGGGCATTGTTGTTGCTCTGTTGGTGTAAGGTGGGTTAACTTTATTAAACGTATTGGTGTGATGTAAATATGTATTACTCCTTAGAAACCATCATTTTGCCAAGTCATATCGAGTCATTCATCTGGAGGGGAGCAGAAGGGGTTAATTAAAGCAGCTGCATCTAATCATGCTGGTGTATACTTCTTAGAGGACATAGGAAAGACAGAACAAAACAAAACAAAACAAAAAAAGGAGACCTTCTGTGGAGAGAGATTGCTAAAAGCCAGGATAAGTGGGGATAGAGCCTAGATGCTCTGAGAATCAGAAAAGAATCAGATCTACTAATTAAAGTGGGTTGTAGTTAAGTATAAAAGTCATTCCAAAGTGGCATTAAACAAGAAGAACCCATTGATACTGAAGAGCAAAGCATGTAAGTTAGTTGTATAAAGTATGAACAGTGTTATTTTTTCTATTTAAAATGTTCCTCATTTGTTCTTTCTATGACTTGGGACTCCTTATCTTGCCTAATCTTAAAGTTAATTTGGAAAAATGTGAATTAACTAAAATTGAAATTATGGGTTTTTTTCTTGTGCATTTCAGTATAAAGAGTGTGCATCTATTATTTCCATAAGTAAAAACAACAGTGAATTTACCAACTATAATAATTATATGCCATCATATCAAAGTGTAAGTCTGTATTACCTTGATATTTCTCAGTTTTTCACCCACAAAGTGTTACGCTTCTATGCTTTGCTCTAACATCCAAACAAAGAAACTATATATGGTTTTCTGTCTGGCTTCCCCTGTAATTTAAGCTGTATTGCCTACCGCTCTTTGCTCAGGGAAGCCAAATCGGGCTATTCATGTTAATGTGGCTGCTGATTAAACCAAAGTTTATCCCATTTACAGACTTCCAGGTGACCCATGAAATCATGGCATTTGGTTGGGAAATGCCCCCAGTCTAACTGAAGCAACTAATGTTTCTGTCAGATTTTGGGCTAGAGATTATGTAGCAAATTATTCCATTTGGTATGAGAGAAAAATGGCACATTCCCACAAAGATAAATATTCCACGTCAAAAGAGGGTTGTCATAACTAGAGTTTCCTCCCTGACAGTAAGTGATTCTAAAGAAATCCTGTTCCTTGCAATCAGGAGAGGCTTCTGGTTCCTTACTGCTCACTGTGGTCCACAGACCAGCAGCACTGGCATCAAGCTTTGGAAGCTTGTAAGGTAATGTAGTGTCAAGTTCCACCCCAGACCTATTGAATCAGCATCTGTATTTCAACAAGGTCCCCAGGTTGAAACTAAAGTTTCAGAAGCTTCTTTTTAGTATACTCTGTGAAGTAGACTTCTGTTATTCCTCAACATCCATTCTTTCCCTCTTCCATAATGACAGAATCTTAGCTGGTCACATGGGTGAGTTTTCAGCTCCACATTTACCTCCCTTCCAGCTAGGTGAAACTATGGCCTGGCTAATGGGATGACTGGAAGAGTGATGGCAGCCACTTCCAAATCTTATCTTTAAAATGGGTAGGTCCTCCCTCTGCAATGAGTGGGGAAGGACTATGGCAATGACTTTGGACCCATAAATGAATGTCACAATTTGAGTATGTCAGAGCCACCTACAGGCACAGGGCTGTGCGTCTACCTCTGGACTGTTACATGAGAGAGGGACAAACATCTTTCTTATTTCAGTCATTATAATTGGGGGTATCTTTACACTAACTAATCTACTAATATTAACAGAGCTTGATGAATGAAGGGACAGTCCCTTCAGAATTAAATGTTTAACTCATCAATACTGCCAGGAACAGTACTTGAATCTGTCTGCTTTTGTTGCCTACATTGAAGTGGGCATGAAATTATTAAAAAGCAAACCCATAGTGGTAGAAGTGTAGCTCAGAAATTAACCATAGAATCATTCTTTTTTGACTAATGGACAAAGATTATCTGGTATTAGTACTCACTCAGAGGTGGTTTCTTTCCTACAAAAACTGGGATCATCAACAAACCCCCACCGAACTGAGATTAGTTGGATTTTCAGGCCATTACAGGAACTTGTTTCTGCAGAACAGACATTACAGGAAAAGCCCATCTCCTCGATTTACGTAAATCCCCAACTTGGCAAGTCAGAACAGAAATAAAACCGGTATTTTCAATCGATGCAATTTATTTTTTAAAGTATGAACTTTTAGTAATATTCATTAGTCAGAAACTTCTCAATAATTCATGACTCCACTGTGTTACAAGGAAATAACCAAATCCATGTGGGATCTGGAGCATTTTGAGACACAGAATTACTGAATTACTTGGAATTAGGATGACAAAACAAAAACTCATACCAAACTAGGCATAGAGATATTTCCTTAATCATTTTTGGCTAAAAGTTTTATTAATTCCTTAGTGTAGAGTTTAAGAGGTGAAACACCAGAAACCAACTTTAATGATTACACATCCTGATTGCACTTTGCAGACTGTGTATGTTTGTATTCAAGGACACTGTGGTGGAGAGACAACACGCTTCCTTACTGCCTGGGCCTAAGCAAGCTCCCATCTTGTATCCTTGGGACATATAACTAATTGTCTCCATTGGAAGTGCCCACCAAAGCTAGAGCCAGAGAACACCAAAAAGGAAATAACTGTAACTTACTGCTGTTTCTGGATACTTTCTGAGGCCCACTTCTCTGCCGAGCACCCCATGAAACACCTTATTCCCCCCCCCAAACACCTGACCTTCATTTCTATAATCTATTCTCTGCTGTGTCACCTTTCAGTTTTAAAATTCTCATTCTTTTTCATTGTCAAGTTTCCTTGAATAGTGCACTGAAACTGTGGGGGGAAAATAATTCATCCTTCCCACTCTAGATAAGGTGATTTTATTGCCTTTTTTTAGGTTCCCAGGTATGAAAATGAGATCCACTTATGGCTAAAACAGATTAAAAGTTATTTTTAATTCTTGTTACTCAATACCCTTGACTAAAATCAGACTCAGTCATTTATTATTGCTTTTATATCTAATTTGAGGGCAATTTTTATCCTGTCTTTGGAACTGAGGGCCAAGATACTACAACAATAACAAGTAACCTCTGTATCTTACTTCATACTTTATAAAATGCTTTTCACATACCTTCCCTTTGGATCCTTACAACTACCTTTGTGAGACAAGTATTATTATTAACTCTTTTTTGCAGATGTAAATGTAAATTGAGCCCTAGGGTAGGTAATTTGCCCAAGACAAAAGAAACTCAAAGTGAGGTGGTTTTAGCTCAGTCCCAAACTCTATTATCCTTCTTAATCTGACCACAGTTATTACCATCATGACCACCACGGTCATGGCAGTCATCAATTACTGAGTCCTTTCTGTGTTCCTAACGAACATACCATCTCATTTAATCCTTACAACAGCCCTGGTGGTTCTTTATCAACTAGGAAAGCTTTCAGCTTTGAGAAGCACAAAACCCAACCAACAGTGGCTTAAACAAATGGGATTTTTCTCATATTAAAGCCCAGAAGTAGGAGAATTCTAGCATTGTTTTGGTAACTCTTTGGTGGCAGGACTTTAGATCAAACCTCTTGGTCGTCCCTTCACAACTAGAGCATTATGCCATCACATGATTGCATTCACACTTAGAACCAGAACAGAATGTTTCTCCTCCTGGGCCTTTCCCTTATCAAGGAAGCTCCCCAGCTGACTTTCATTGTCATCTCATTGGTTAACCATGCTTATCTCTAGGCCAGACACTGGGTCTCCTTTCTTTGAGATCAAGAAATCTCTGCCAGGAACTAAACAAAAACCTGGTTCCATGCAGGGCCTCCCTGCATGAAGGTACCCAGCAGAGGTTGGAACCCAGCTCATACTCAGTACAGCTCATGCATCAAGCTGTGTGACCCAGCTGTATCAGTCCAGAGGAAGGGATACCACTTTCCAGTTCATTGGCCTACAGGGTTGCATTTTCGTAAATCATAGGAAGGCTCAGTACTAGCTAGGAGTGGCCCTGGCAAGTTAATAAAGAAGCCAGTAGTGGGGTTTAGCATTTAGTAGGCACACGGTGGAGTCTGCCACTGGAATTTATCAATAACCCCATTTTAAAGATGAGGAAACCAAAGAATGGGGAAATTGGCACAGATTCCCATTACCGGTTTAATGGCTTTCCTTAAATAAAGCCTGGTATCAGCTCTGCAAATTGATACAGGCTCATGTTTCGTCAAGCTTACAGAACTTGATTGCTGAAGGAGCTAGACTCTGGATTAACAATAATTAATAAATTAAATATGGAAAACTAATCAAACTGCTGAAATGACTTCTTTTAAGGACTTCCAAGATGTCATTAGTTATAAACAGGGCAAAAGACAATGAACATCATGCATATTGGTAAAACACCTTAAAGGCTTCCGGCCTTCGGTGACTTGCAAGGAAAATCATCCTGTCAGAAGAATTAGAGAGTCTAACTCTAGTTGCCAAATCTACCAACGATTTCCTTTGTGACAATCCATATTCACTTACCTCCTTTTTACCTCAGGCTAATAATTTATGTCAGTTGGAGCTCAGTGTTTTATGAGCCAAGGGTGAAATTATTAAATTTTATTGTTTGTGATTCCTTCCTTAAGTTATATTCCTATAATTGCAAACTTACCGCATTCCCTAACCTCTATTTTGAATTTATTACTAGCCTTCTTACTGCCTTTTTAGATCTCAGAAGTAAACTTCAAATATTTACAAATCTCAATTTCATGTTTTCCCTTTCATAAATCTGTGGGCAAATTCGGTGCTGGAGACAGAGAGTAATAAATCTGGATATTTATGTATTGTACCAGCAGGCGCTGCACAAACTTTCCCGCATAGCTTGGTCAATGAGCTTCAGTCTTGACCTGTAACACTGGTTCTAGTCTAATCCTGAGGCTCATATTAACAGAATCATTATAAAACATCTGGTGACTTGTATACACAAAAACCCTTCCCTCATTCCTTCAGTCATAATTTGTAATCAGACAAGTTTAGTGGGCACATATGTTCTCCATGTTAGCAGAAGAGAGGGAATCAATGGTGTTTACTCCTGTTATTACACTTATCTTGTAAGACAGGGAGAAGTTAATTAAAGATCCCTTATTGCAAGCACATTTAATGTCCTTAAAAATAAAATATAAAAGTTCAAGAAGAAAACACAATGGAATTAAAAAAAATTTTTACAGGGGGGAAGCCTTTACTAAACATGACACAGACTATGCAAGCCATAAATGAAAGGCTGCTAAAATGGACTACGTGAAAATTTAATGTTTATATGACAACAACACCTAAAACAAAGTCCAAGACAAATGACAAATAGAGGGAAAATATATGCAAGGGCTATTTTTTTAATATGGAAAAAAATCTTATAAATGAAGATGAAAAAGATGAATGACTCAATTATAAATTGCAGATAAAGAACATGACTAGGAAGTTTATAGAAAAATACAAATGGCAAAATACAAAAGAATAAAAGGTAAGTTTAACATCATCAGCAATGAAAGAAATGAAAATAAAAACAATTGGGTTTTTTCAGCATCAGATTGGCAAAAATTAGAAGGTTGTGATAATAGTGTTGGCAAGGGTGTGATCAATAGCCCATTTTATACATTGTTAGTGGGAGGATAAATTGGTGAAGCCGTTTAATGGGCAGTTTGGTAGAGTCTATCAAAACGTAGAATATACTAGCACCCTTTGAGTTGGCAACTCCCCTTCTAAAAATTTTTCTGTGTACAAATGAATCTATGTGCGTGTATGAATGTTCATTCCATCATTGTTTGTACTTTCGAAAACCTTAACACCTTTCCTATCCATCAATAATGCATTGGTTAAATAGGTGATGGCACATTCCTCCAGTGAAAAGTAGGAAATGTATGTAGCCCGTTAAAAAGATTGTTAGCTTCGTATGTCCGACACTAGAGGGAATTATCTTTAATCATTACCTGCACTATCCTTCTAGTAACAAGATTGCGAAGTAAAGTAAAAGCCATGGTAACATGAAAATATTTACTAACTCGCGGGTCAAATATCCTAGCTTGCTGTCTCTGCCTTCAGATGATGAGAACACCTCAGATCATACCGGTGCCAAATGTCAATCTGATAATCAGACTCATCCACAATTAAAGACAAAACAATAACAATGATGACAAGATAGGCACTTCCAAAGAAAATCATTTGAATGTCAAAGGATTTGTAACTGAGATCCTTGGGAAAACTGATAAAGCCCAGAAATAATTTTGTACAAATGACTGTCCTTAAGATAATGCTGTGAAAATTAAGTGTGAGCGGAAAGATACTGTACTGAGATAGCATACAATTTGGAGGGAAGAAGGATCCACCCCTCACTCCCAGTGACACTTGATTTTTTTTCTCCTTCTTAGAAATACCACAAGTTTGCAATTATAATCTAAATTTTGTCAAAAATGAGAAATATATTTTCATAAATTTTAGTGTTTTTTTAAGATCATGTCCCAATAAAATCATTTTCTTACTATTAACTATTATATTTTGGCCTCTTACTTAAGAGGCCTTTTTTTCAATTCCAGTTATGCTACTATAGCCTCCTGTATGTTGTCAAGTGAATAGAGTTGACTGCCAAATTGTTTCCTCCTGCTTGGATAAAAACATTTAAATTATATACATGTATATGTGTTCTTGTTTATATGTAGAATATTCTCGTATGACACATAACCAACTAGTGATAGTGGTTACCTCTGGGGCGAGAAACATGGGGGATTGCAGAATAGAGAAGACTTTTACCTTTTACCATCATTTCTTTGTATAATTTTTTAATTGTTTAGTGTAAGCGTATGTTAATTTTATAATTTAAAAACTATACCTAATCTAAATAATTAATACATAATTTAAATTAATTTAAAATTTAGATAAAAACAGAATCAAAATGAAAGTCAGAACTAGGGGGCGCCTGGGTAGCACAGTCGTTAAGCGTCTGCCTTCGGCTCAGGGCGTGATCCCGGCGTTATGGGATCGAGCCCCACATCAGGCTCCTCCGCTGGGAGCCTGCTTCTTCCTCTCCCACTCCCCCTGCTTGTGTTCCCTCTCTCACTGCTGGCTGTCTCTCTCTGTCAAATAAATAAATAAAATCTTTAAAAAAAAAAAAAAGTCAGAACTAATTGAAAACAGGAGTTTTCAATCACTGTTGAAGAATATCTTATTATTGAATAAGAATTCACACAGGATGACTAAGAAAGCAGATATTTCACCAAAACAACCCTGGAGCTTTAATAAAAACTCCCGTAATTGTGAGGATGGGGGGTCAGTCATCTGTAAAAAGTGTTCCATAACCACAGCTAAATTTATAGGGGGATCTATATCCCTCTAATTTTTTTCTATAGTCTTTCATTTCCTGCATCCCATAAATTAGTCACCTAAACTTCACAGTTTGAAAATGTCTCCCTCCCAGAATTAATTAAGTATGTTGTAGAGTTTCCCCAGCAATTTTTTGATATGGAAGCTGTGTCTACACATACCTGAGAGCCTACGCTTGGTCTTTGGAGAGCTTTTTGCCTTTCTTAGAATCATGTCTTGCACACACTTTCCCTTTTCTGCCTTCACTCTTGCATCCCCAGAGCAGGTGCAGGGGCAGTCATCACCAGCTTCGCTGGCCCTCTGAGCCAGTCCCGAACCTGGGCTGCATTTGTGACCTGCTCCAAGTTGTGTGCTTAGAGAGCTGCAGTTGCTTCCCATCCAATCAGCTTTGCCAGTTGCTGGGAATAAGGTGTATTGAATGCTTTCTGTGTACTATGCGTGGTGCCAAGGACATTTATCAGGATGGGTTCTCAAAAATCACTCCCATTTTACAGATGAGGAAACTACAAAAATAACACGATTCTGATTCAGCTGGATTGGGAGTAACTTCAGCAACTCTAAAAGCACCCCTCATCTAATCAGTCCCGCCATAAATTTTGTCTAGAATCCAACCATCCCGCTCCCTCCATAGCTGTCACCCCGGTCCCTGAACCACCACCTCTTGCCTGGATTATTACAAGGGAAGGGCTTCCTCCAACTTGGTCTTCTTTCTTGTTCCCTTGCCCCTTTTTAAAAATCTTTAAATGTGGAGTAAGGCATATCACTCTTCTGCTTCCCATCTTACCCTACAGAGAAACGAAGTGCTTAAAATGGCTTATCCAGGCCTGGCCCAATCTGACTCTCTCTCCCTCTCTGAAATTATCCACTACAATTTGTCCCTGACTTTACTCTGCTCTACCCACTACTTGTATACCTCCTGTTTTCTGAATTTTAGAAAACAGACTAATTCCATTTTACCCAAATCACTTTCCTTTTCAAATAGATGGGGAACCTATGTTGCACTGTGGATGTGTTTATCCTTTGTCTCTAGGAGGTAAGCTCTGCAAGGACAAAAACTCTCTTTACTCTTGTTTCTGGTATCTAGAACAGTGCAGACGCTGTTGGGCACATCCTGTGTGTTCAAAACAACTGTTGGGTTTACGGGTCAAGAAGTGGTAAAATGAACACAAGCACATGTTTTGGAATCAGAACTGGGTTCAAATTCCCACTCTATCATTTATTCTATGTGTGTCCTTGTATAACAGTTTCTCCTTCCTGAACATCAGTTTCACCTTTTGCAAAATTGAAACAAAGAACCCAATCTCCTAGGTTTGGGGGAATATTTAGTGATATCAATTGCCTGGTATAAAGTAGGGCTTTAGTACGTTTTATCTATTTTAAGTCCCTTCTCTCCTCTTCCAATTTTCCCTCAAAGATGGAGAGAAAGGAATATTTAAGGGCAAACTGGTATTCATTGATACTATCCAATAAATATTCCTTGAGCACCTATTATATTGTAGACACTGGAAATACAAAAATGAATGAGCATGTCCTCAAGGAAATCAGTTCAGTATAATGATTTTTTTTTAATGAACCAAGTACATGCAAAAATGGAAAGGTCCCCTCATAGAATATGAAAATATTAATCCTGCATTGACCACTATTTCCCTTGTACCTGTGAAAATTATTATGTCACATTCTTAGCTTTTCCATTTTTGAAATATACCTTAAATATACAGCCACACATTCAGAGAAACAACCATCTCTACCCATTCAGGTTCAATTAATATCATTTCAGTTTTCACGGTTTATTTTTCTTCCTAGTAATGCCATATTAAATTTGCAGTTGTAAAACAAATACCAGAAAGACAACATGAGAAAAGTTTATTTTCAGTCCTGTTGAATGATTTTTAGTGAACAGGTGATGGAGTGTTTTTAAGTGGGATGAATTAAAAAGAAATTTTATCCATTTGAAAAAAAACTTTCATTTTTTCATTTTCCACTGCGTGTTCCTGAAATACAGAATCACAGTGGTTCTGCGCAGTTCAGAAAAGTGAGTATCAATGAAATATGGTGCACACAACCGCGGAATGGCCCCGAAATTGTTATTACTATCATTTCAATTATTTATGCAGTAAACTGTATAATATAACAATAACATTAAAAGATAAATACAGACCTTAGCTCCCTGATGTGCTACTATCTTCCTCCAGATCATCTTTACAATTAACCAGAAGTCAGAATTCCAGGTCTTACTGAGAAATATTTCACTTGCTTTTGAATTGTACCAGCTCCTTCTCAGCGTCTCCCTCCTGTACTCTACATCTGATGAAACATTTATTTGAACAAACAAAATACATATGTACAAATAAATACAAATGTCAGGAGCTGACATGCACATGCAAACACATGTCTTTCCCCATACCCACCCCTTGACAGCATGACAGGCTAAAGAGCGTTTTGAATGGAAACTACGCATAAAGCTCTGAAACAAATGACCAGACCAAAGTGCTATAATCAATTTAATGTCTTCAGGAAATACGCTCTTCTCTGAAAGTATGACTCTTTGATGACTTATAGTGGCAGGACTGGTAACAAAGGAATGGATGTCTGGAAGCCATGAATGGCAAGACAGACGCTGCAAACGACAGCCCTACAGCCTTATCACCCTACCCGGCCCCTTGACTGTGGAAGAATTAAGGCCAAGTCTCTGAAATCTCCCGCACCTGGATGCCAGGAAACCAATCATCGCCCATCCACTTTGTTGGGCCATTAACAGAGCCTTGAACTCTATCTTTGTCCGAAGGAAAGCACAAAGAAAATAATTTTTCATCTGAAGAATCATCTTAAGATCCCCAAATGGAAAGTAAGGGGAGCAGTAAACCTCTTAAACTCCAGTTTGGCAGCTCTAACACAGGGCATTAAGGTAAGAAGGTTATTTATGGCAGAAGGGGAAGAGAGAGAGAAGCATTTCAAAGTGAGAGATGGAAGGACAAAGCGAGGATCTGGGTCCAGCTTGCACCGTACCCTGCACCGTTCAAACATGAACGAAAACAATTTTAATCAAGAACCAGGTGCCACAAATTTCAAAGGCAAAACCTCTCTTTTGACTCAGTCACCCAGATAATTCAGGCGAGTGTACATGCCCTCCCCTACCTGCTGCCCCCGCCCTGAAAAAGATGATTACCTCAAAATGTCTCTTTAAAGTTTCCTGCAACAAGGTGGCTGCAGGGCATGTTCTCTGGGGCTATCTGAAGGCTACACCTTCCAGCTCGCCCTGTCCTCTGCCCCACATCGGCAAGAGCCTTTTCTCTACTACTTGGGCCCATGATGCCCCCCTGGGGCTCCACACGTGGAGGATTTGACTTTCTGCGAACCAGCCTGGAATTTAGGATTCACTTTGCAGGCAAATTCCCTCCCCGCTTCTATTTTATTTTCCTTCCTCAGGTTTGAAGCAGAGAGTAAATAGAGTAAGGAAAAAAGTTCTCTGTTCTCTTCCGGGGCACTGTTCTTCCTGGTTTCCTCAGGAAGAGGGTAACAGGTGAGCCCTGGTGGGATTATTTTGAGTTTCTAGAATTAATCCCCTCCCAGGGTCAGGAAGGACTCGTTCATGCCTGCACCCCTGGCAGGAATCCTGATCTTTCCAATTCACAGGCAGGCCAGCACTTTTGCTGAATGAAGATCTGCTAGACCCCAACTGGGGGAAGCCTGGCTGCTTCTGAGGCAAATGATGGCCATAATCATTTTCAAAGGTATCGTTTTCACCTGGGAAGGGACTTGAGGAAGCAACACAGCCCTCCATGAATATTTATGAGGGAGCCAAGAAAGCTTTTCCTTTCCTGCTGTGGTGGAAAGGGGAGTGGAAAGCTGCAGCACTGTAGGTAACCAGGTAACCCCAGGCTGGGAAGAAGGCAGGCAGGAGTGCAAAGGGGGGGACAGTGAGGCAGAGGCAGCAGATTCCAGCTAGCCTGGCTCTCCCTGGAGGAGTGGTGGTGGCAACCCTGTCCCTCAGACTCTGCCTTGGAGGAAGTTGGAAGCAGAAGAGGTGTTCTCTGTCATCCAGGGTTGGTGTTGGGGGGAGGTTTGAAGAGGGGGTCTAAGAGCACACTCATGGACCTTTGATGCTGCCCAACTTCAGACTTCCTTAGCTTCAAATAAATCTTCTCTTGTAATCCAAGGCCAAATGTCTGGAGGTGGGAGACTGGCCACCATAACCTGGTGCTCCCCAACATGGTGAGGACCACTCCTCCACGGGGCTTCTTTACTTGGCGAGATTGGAGTTGTTATAAAACACATGAGGAAAAATGGCTTCTTAGACTCTAGAGGCAGATTCATGTGGTGTTTGATTAGTCTAATTGCTCCAGAGGTGGGGAGGGGTGCTGTGGTGGGAAAATTATGGTGCTGAGAACCTGGGATTCCCAGGTCCTAATCTGGCTGACTGGAATCTTGGGACCAGTCCTTTCCCCAACCCAGTGGTTCCCAAACTTTTTTTTTTAAGTATGCAATCCTTTTTGTAAAGGAAATCTTATAAGGACTTCTAATGTAAAAAGAAAAGCAGATCAAAGCAGGGTTACCGCTGTTGAAGGGGATGGGGGACATGGAGTCCTGGAGCTCCACTCCTTTCTCTCCTTCCCTGGGTGTGTGTGTAGGGGCTTGGGACATAGTAACTCTAGGTGCGTTTGAGAGATCCTGGGGCTCTTCAGAACACTTTGAAAAGCAATAGACTTGATGATCTCTAAGGTAACTTTCAATTTTTCAAATCTCATGATTAAATATGTCTTCCTTCTGAAGTGTTCATACTGATAACTGGCATATTTGAGAGTGGAAGAGGAATGGGGGAGAAAGGGAGGGAGAAAGCCACCCTTGTAAGTGTGGGTCTCACAGGGCCAGAGTCCCAGACTGGAAGAATGTCTCAGATGTCTCAGCAGCGTTCGGCATGCTGTGTCACTGTTTGTTTTGGCCTTTCCTGCCTGCGTGCAACAGCAGGGTCAATGACGGTGCTTCATTTCCTCAGCAACAAGCCTGGGTCCCCCGTGTCCCCTCCCCCAGTGAGCAACCAGAGGAGCGAGTGCGGTGTCCCGGTGTTGCCAGGGACAGGCTGACAGTAGGACCAAATTAGGAAGAGGACTGGCTGAGGATTCCTGGCCAAACTGCATCAGCGCCGCTCAGCCAGCGAAATCAGTGCAAGTGTGTGTAATCCTGTATAGACTGGGATGGTATGTGCTCTGCCAGCGATGCAGGAAAAAGGATAATCAAGTGGGACATGGTGCTTTAATAAGTGTAAAACTAAACATCATCAAAATACTGCAACACAATCCCGGGGGCTGGAAGTGGTTAGTGTTGTGATTACAGAAAGGGCATCAGTATAGGATGTCATTTCTCGCAAAGATCCAAGAAAACGTCTAGCAACTCGTTTTTATAAACAAAGCCGTAGCACACTGGAGTTATTTCTATTTCAAACATATAGTCCCACAACCCTTATTTAGAACGTGGGCGAGGGGATTGGAATGGTATATAAATCTGGGACAGGACTCCGTATTGTATGTTACTCCTCAGAAGAGTAAAACGCAAGGCCCATTTTAAACAAATACAGGGCTATTCAGCTCTGAAGCACTGTTAATCTTTTCATTAAAAGGCACAGTCGTTAAGTTCCAAATTCTTCTTCCCAAGATCAGATCCAGATTTTCCAGCTAATGAAACAATGGGGTAATTTCTGCGAAAACTAAAAGAGAGATGTAGACAAATATTGCAGAACAGATTATTACAGTCATGGACACCCGTGGGTTTGAGTGGGTGTATGCACAACACACACACACGCACATGTACACATGCACACATATAGAGAATGCACTTTCTACACGGCAAATATTAGAAGCAGAGCTGATGAAAAAAAGACAACATGAATCAAATATCTTCTAGAGCCAACCACTCCTGTGGCCGCTATGACACAGTGGAGCTGTGTGGTGCGTGTGCGCGTGTGTCTGTGTGCACACATGTGTGTGTGTGCAAGTTTCCTCTCCATTCCTCGCATCAGTGGAAGCAGCACAGTTGTGGCTTGTGACGGGGCCTCAGCATGCCATTCTAGGATGTGACTGTTTAGAGAAGTTAGCCTGGTGGGAACAAAAGGTGTTTGATCTTCTCTCCTCTCCTGAAGCTCGGACTACCTAACTGCAACTTCGGCGTGGCTTTGGGGTGAGACACATGCTAAACAGTTGGAAACACAGGCAGACCTTAAAATCCATGAGTGCCAGTTCATTGTTGGTGACCACGATTTCCCTCAGGGGAAAAATCTTGCAGACAGGAATAAGCTACATTTCCAGATGCACGCTCCCTCTGACCGAGTTCCCTGAGGGTGGAAGGTGGGGAAAGAATATGAAGGAGAGGTGTGTGTCATACAAACTCGTGGCCTGCTCTGTTTCTGCATTTCCTCTGCTGTCTGTGTGAACCCCAATGTAGTAGGAGGAGGAATGAAATGTTTCTACCGCAGAATCATGAGGTGGGTAGAGGGAGGAGGAAAGCATACTGCCAATGTATTTTTTTGGTACCAGCAAGTACTTCTTTTTTTTTTTTTTTAAGATTTTATTTATTTATTTGAGAGAGAGAGAGAGCTAGAGAGAGAGTATGAGCAGGGGGGAGAGGAAGAAGCAGGCTCTCCGCGGATCAGGGAGCCCACTTTGGGGCTCGATCCCAGGACCCTGGGATCATGACCTGAGCTGAAGGCAGACACTTAACCGACGGAGCCCCCCAGGCGCCCCCAGCAGGTACTTTTTGATGATGTTCTCGGTGTTAGGTATAGAGGTCCCCCGGCTTTTTCGAATTGTGTCAGAGCCTTTTTCACATGCACTGATGAAAAGAATCCCGCATGGGAAATCCTTGAGTATTTCCTGTGCCTTGGGGCACAGTCCATGAGTGGAAGGAATGTGGGATTAAAGGGGGAAATACACTTCATGGTGACCTCTGGCAGAACCAGATGATTCGTGAATAAAGTGTTTGATTGATCTAGCACCTTCTCAAGAGAACAGGGAGACTTCATAGACTCTTCGTCACCCATCATTATGCAACATATCAACTTCCTTGAGGTACATTGGTTTCAGGAGACCAAAGTAGGGAAAGGTGAGTTGTCCTGGGTTCAGTGGCGAATTCATCATGAGGAGTAAGTGTGTATATTCTTTGTAAATGGTACGATAGTGCTATAACGCTGATCTTAAACATTAAGGCCTTGCCCATCACTAATGAGAATCAGATGGAACCAAGGGGTATAAACTGGTGGGCTAGTTTGCCATCAGAGAATCTTAGCTAGGAGTTGTGCTAAGCCCCACAAGCATCCATCAAATCAGCATGTAATCCAAGGAAAAATACTGTTTCCTCTGCAAATACAGCTTCGAAATAGCTCCCCTACAAAACAAGAAACAAGCAAAAAGCTCCCGTGGGGCACCTGGCTGGCTCAGTTGGTAGAGCATGCCATTCTTGATCTTGGGTTTGTGAGCTCAAGTCCCATGTTGGGGACAGAGTTTACTTAAAAACGAAACAAAAAATAAGCAAAATAGCTCCCCTAAGCCACTATATCTCTCAACCAACTTTCTATTCCTTTCTATATAGACATTCTGGCACAAAACTGATCTTGCCCTTGCTGGGCAGAAGTGATGCCTCCCCATCAAACTTTGTTATTATCATACAGGTCAGGGTCCTGACAGGAAACAGGGGCATAGTCAATTTGGGTAACATGAGGAAAGTTTAATACAGGGACTGCTCATAAAGGTGTTTGCAGATTGTAAGGAAACCCCAAGAAGTAGTGCAGAATCTCGGGGCTTTTATCAACTGGGTGAGCACCTCTTTCCTGGACAGGTAAGGGGAAGGAGTAGCTGCTGGATACTTAGAATAGATAAGTGTGTCAAGAGGTTCTCAGGTGACAGAAGATGCAAAGCTACAGTGGACAGATGCAGTGAGCTATTGGGGATTCCAGGGAAGATGGAAGAAGTGGTGAGAATGAATAACTGACCTCACTCTCCTCCCTCCTTCTTATCTCCTGCTGGTGTTCCCACTGGCCCAACCCAATGGGAAGCCAGTGGTAAGCCTAGACCAATGAAGGAGTCCTTCCAGGTTAGCTTCCCAAGGCTTAGGACAGGGTAGAGAAGATAGAAGGTGACTCTGGAGGGGCAAATGAGTGCTAACCAGTATGGTTAGGCCTGAATTCAAATGCATGTCTACTGATTAGCTGTTGACCTTGGGCAGATTATTTAATTTATCTTAGCCCTCCCTCTGAGGAGACAGTTACTTACATACGCTGCTCCAGAGTCCCAATACTCATTCCAACTCCAATAAAAGGAGAGGTTATATTATGATTTTTCATAAATAGGAAGACCTTATCATGAGATCAAAACCTGCACTAGGCTCCGTGCTGTGAAGCCTGCTTAAGATTTTCTCTCACTCTCCTTCCGCACCCCCCCCACTCAAGTGTGTGCATGCATGTGCCCTCTCTCTCTCTCTCAAAAAAGGGAAGACCTTAAATGACATTCATATTTAAACTACTTATCAAAATATTTTAACTCCATGTACATTTATATTATATTTTATGGCTTATTTTATATTATTATTTATTGTGACTACAAAATGTTTAGCAGCTTTACTGAGATATAATTGACATACAATAAACTGCACGTACTTAAAGTATACAATTTATTAACATTGACATATGTAGACACCCATGATACCATCACTACATCAAGATAATAACCATATCTATTTCCCCTAAAAGTTTCTACATGCATCATCATAATCCCTCCTTCTGACTCTTCCCTGTGCCCCCTTCAGCACTTATAGGTAAGCTTTCTATTATTGTACATCAGCTTGGCTTTATTGGATTTTTATATAAGCAGAGTCATATGTACTCTTTTAGAAATCTGGTTTCTTTCAGCATAATTATCTTGTAATTTATCCATGTCGCACGTATTGCTATTTTATTACTTTATAATGCGGAGTACTATGCCATGCTATAAATATATCACAGATTGTTTATCCATTTGTTTATCCATCTACATGTTGATGGACATTGGGTTTTTTCCTATATTTTGACTGTTATGAAATTCATACGGACATACGCCTTTTTTTTTTAAGATTTTATTTATTTATTTGACAGAGAGAGACAGTGAGAGAGGGAACGCAAGCAGGGGGAGTGGGAGAGGAAGAAGCAGGCTCCCAGCGGAAGAGCCTGACGTGGGGCTCGATCCCAGAACTCCGGGATCTCGCCCTGAGCCGAAGGCAGACGCTTAATGACTGAGCCACCCAGGCGCCCCAGAACATACACTTTCATATCTCTTGGGTGAGCAGAATGGCCATGTCCTATGGGGACACTGCCTTTGGGGAAACTACTAAATTCTTTTCCAAAGTGGTTGCACCATTTTACATTTCCAACCGCAGTATATTAGAATTCCAGTTCTACAGTAGCAGTTCCTCAAAAAAGTAAAAACAGAATTACCATCTGGTCCAGTAATTTGACTTCTGGGTATATATTCAAAACAATTGAAAGCGAAGACTCAAAGAATATTCACTAATGTTTATTAGCAGCATTATTTGCAATAGCCCAGAGGTGGAAACAACCCAAGTGTCTATCAGTGATTAAATGGATAAACAAAATATAGTATAGCATACAATGGAATATTATTCAGCCTTTAAAAAGAAGGAAATTCTGACACATGTTACAATATGAGTGACTCTTAAGCACATTATGCTCAGTGAAATAAGCCAGTCAGAGCGGCACAAAAGAGATTAGTAGTTGCCAGAATCTGGGAAGGCTGAGGAATGAGGAGTTGTTTAATGGGTATGGAGCTTCAGTTTTGCAAGCTGAAAAGTATTGCAGAGATGGATAATAGTGACGGTTACATAATGATGTGACATACTTAACACTACTGAACTGTACACTTAAAAATAGTTAAGATGGTAGTTTTTATGTTAGGTATTTTTTTATGTTAGGTATATTTCATGTTAGATATATTTTACCACAGTAAAAATTAAAACAATATAAAAATATAAAATTTAAATTTTAAAAAATGCAGAAAAAAATGAGTAGGCATAGCTCTAAAAGGAAAACCAAGCATCGCTGAAGCCAAGGACTTGATCACTCATGTAAATTGATGGCATTTGGATTAAATCTTCAGGTTTCAAATTACTTCAGGTTGCTGAACATAGTATACATACGCACGAAGGTTAAGGCTGCACCAAAAATACTAACAGAAAAACGAAAATGTCAATCAGCAAGACTTTACGGGTATTCTAAAAAGTAACACCAAATAATAATGTCCAAATGTCAATAATGATGAATTAATAGAGATAAAACAAACAAAAAAACCCAACCACGACAACTTCGACTACTGTTGTCCCCTCTGTGTTTTACCAGGTCCTGTTCTTCCACCTATCTTTATATGTTATTTGTAGAGCCTCTTCAATTAGTTCCCTCTTCTGGCTCTACTACACTTTGGTGGCAAAGACCTCTCCTCCCACTGTTGCACAGGCACGCATGAACACATGCGTGTGCCCACACACTTTCTATTTCTGGTGGTTCCCCAAACAGGACTGATAGTTTCATGGTTTCTTCGAAAATACTGTTCCCTCCATCAGGAATTCTCTTCCCCAGATTATCCACCAGATGATCTATGTGGTCCTTCTACACTAAACTGAAACATCTCTTCTTCTGTGCAGAGTATCTTCTGGTTATACAACTAATGTATAAGGATCTGTACTTCTGGAAAGTATTTACAGAATAGTTTTTTTAAGTATATAATTTTGAGTCACTATTGCATTTGTGGAAAGGAAAAGATACAGAGCACAATCTTTACATATTTAATAAAGTACATGTTCACAAGATTTTAAGAGTCTTCTTAGAAGAAAAAAAGCTGCCATTCGAAATCATTGCCTCTAAACAATGTAGGCAAATCTGTGTACAGTGGAAAAGGTCACTTAAAAACCTGCTAACAGTTCACATACAACATGAGAATTAATAGAAGAAACTCTGTTAATGGATTAGAGCTATTTTTTTAAAGATTTTATTTATTTATTTGAGAGAGCAAGGACCCCAGGATCATGACCTGGGCTGAAGGCAGATATTTAACCGACTGAGCCACCCAGGAGCCCCTAGAGCTACTTAAAAGAATAATGTTTGGACACTAGAAAAATCAGATATGCATCCTAGAACAAAATGAAATGCCTGAGAAGAGAAATTGAAAATCAGAAGAGCCAAGTGCTAATGTAGAAAATATAAGACTACCTTGAATTCATCTTTAACACCTCCTATTCAGGATCATTCTTAGGAAATGTTTAATTTGGCTCATTGAAATTGGTCATAATACTAGCCTAGAAGAATAAAAAGTTCTCAATGGCCACATTTAGAAGATGACATTGGAGGAATATAGCCAAATAAAGATACATGAAGTATTTTGTTGCTTTGTGTTCTCAAAATTTTTTCAATTTATTCTTTCCACTGTGCCTTACCCCAGATTTAGCTGGTTTATTCCCAGGGTGTGACTATATTAGAGCACTCTTGCTTGGGTGTGGTTTTCTTTCTCTGGACGAGCTTCAAAAGTAGCAGGAATATGAGCCTGGAGTTGAATCTTTCTGTAACCATGACACCTTGGAACAAAGAGACTTACCACTTTAAGCAGCTACAACTTTTAGAAGAATAAGAAGTAACAGTTATTTAAGGAGTGGTTAGCAAGAGAATTGATGACAGTATTTTGGGACTCCTGGCTGAGTATTTAAGATACTGTTATTTAGAAGACAAATATTATTAAAGCCTTCGGGTTTGGCCCCAAATAAGATTAGTAAGCAGCTATCATCAGTTGAACTACTAGTAAGTGCCAGGCATTGTACATCTCTTGACTCCTTGAGTCCTCCAAATTTCTATAAATTGGATACCATTGTTCTGTTTTTGTAGAAAAGCAAATTAAGGCTCAGGAAGCTTAGGTGAGTTACCCCAATTATGGCAGATGGATAAATTTAGCCAAGGCTCTCTGGGTCTAATGTTTTTCTACTTCATTGTAATGCCTCATCCTCCATGTCTATTGGAGGTCCTGTGAATTTGTGTATCTTTTTAAAGTGCCCATGGTGATTGAAATGTTTAGTGGGGTTTGAAGACACTCATTTAACTAAGGTGTGAGGGTTTTAATGAGTTACTCCTGCCAGGAATACAGTACAGTATTTCTATTTCAAAAGGCAAACATTGGGAATTGGCAATGTTGAACACAAAATGATTCATGATTAGTGAAGAGATATTCCTAGAGGACGCCCAAAGGATCTTACGAGCAGTCCCCGACTTATACTAGAGAGGCAGATTAGGCTATGTCTTCACTTTCCTTCCCTGTTTGTTTGTTCCAGTCTTCAGCTATGGCTTCTCTATTTTTCAATCCACTATCAACTTGCTAAACCTCACAGAAGTATCTCTTCAAAACAAAGTATCTTAGTTCCTAAAAATTCCCTCAGTTTTTGACTTGTAAGAAGCATTAAAATCATAGAGGATTTTTTTAAAATTACATTTCTGAAAGAGCATAGTTCAAAATTTTAGGTAGGAGACTCTCCTGGTTTTCTCTTTATGCATGGAGTTCAGAAAGTGCAGAAGTTTAGGGGCACCTGGGTGGCTCAGTCAGTTAAATTGCAGAATCTAGATTTCAGCTCAGGTCATGGTCTCTGGGTCCTGCAATTGAGCCCCACATCAGGCTCCCCACTCAGTTGGGAGTCTACTTCAGGATTCTCTCTCCCTCTGCCCCTCCCCCCACTCTCTCTCTCTAAAATAAATAAATCTTTAAAAAAAAATAACTCTAGCAGTTTGTGTCTAGGAATGTCTTCTAACAAATGTGTAGGTGGGAACTAGGCCTGTTTGGGCAGTGGGAATTCTCCATCTTTTCTTCAATTCAGGGAAATGATCATTTATTATTTATCATCATTTACTATTGTTTTGCATTATTTCTTCCCACCCATGTTCTTATTTCACTCTTTTAGGAGCATCCTTTAAATGGATATAGAATCTCTGGCACTATTATATTATCTTTTTTTTTTTTTGGTCCAGTTTCATTGAGATACACTTGACATATAGCATTTTATTAGTTTAAGATGTACAACATAATGATGTGATACATGTATATACTTCAAAATTATTACCACAACAAGATTAGTTAAAATACATCACCTCATTGAAAGTCCTGTACTCTGAAAACTCTCAAACATTGATGAAAGAAATTCAAGAAAACACAAAGAAATTGAAAAACATTCCATGCTCATAGATTGGAAGAACAAATATTGTTAAAATGTCTATACTACTCAAAGCAATCTACAGATTTAACGCAATCCCTATCAAAATACCAACAGCATTTTTCACAAAACTAGAACAAACAATCTTAAAATTTGTATGGAAACACAAAAGAACCCAAATAGCCAAAGCAATCTTGAAAAAGAAAAAACAAAGCCGGAGGTATCACACTTCTGGACTTCAAATTATATTACAAAACTGTAGTAATCAAAAGAGTATGGTACTGGCATAAAAATAGACACATAGATCAATGTAACAGGATAGAAAAACCAGAAATAAATCTGCAATTATATGGTCAATTAATCTTTGACAAAGCAGGAAAGAATATCCAAGGGGAAAAAGATGATCTTTTCAACAAATGGTATTGGGAAAACTAGATAAAAACGTGCAAAAGAATGAAACTGGACCATTTTATTTTACCATACACTACAATAAACTCAAAGTGGATTAAAGACCTAAATGTGAGACCTAAAACCATAAGTTCTTGAAGAAAGCACAGGCAGTAATTTCTCTGACATTGGCTGTAGCAACTTTTTTTTAGATAGATCTCCTGAGGCAAGGGAAACAAAAGCAAAAATCAATAAATATTGGGACTATATCAAAATAAAGAGCTTCTGCAAAGCAAAGGAAACAATCAACCAAACTAAAAGGCAGCCTGTGGAATGGGAGAAGATATTTCCAAATGACCTACCTATCTGATAAAGGGTTAGTGTCCAAAATAATAAAGAACTTATAAAACTTAACACTCAAAAAATGAATAGTCCAATTAAAAAATGGGCAGAAGATATGAATAGACATTTTTCCAAAGCAAATATACAAATGGCCAACAGACACATGAAAATAGTCTCACCATTACTTATCAACAGGCAAATCAAAACTACAATAAAATATTACCTCATACATGTCAGAATGGCTAAAAGCAACAACAGAAGAGACAACAGGTGTTGGCAAAGATGTGGTGAAAGGGGAACCCTCGTGCACTGTTGGTAGGAATGCAAACTGGTGCAGTCACTGTGGAAACCAGTATGGAGGGTCCTCAAAAAGTTAAAAATAGAGTTACCTTATGATCCAGCAATCACACTACTAGGTATTTACTCAAGGAATACAAAAACACAAATTCAAAGGGATATGTGTACCTTGATGTTTATAGCAGCATTTTTATAATAGCCAAATTCTGGAAACAGTCCAAGTGTTCACTGATTGATGAATGGATAAAAAAGATGTGATATATATATATATATATATGTGTGTGTAAACACATATTTACACATACACACATATGTATATATAAAATGGAATATTATTCAGTTACAAAAAAGAATGGAATGTTCCCATTTGCAATGACACAGAGCTAGAGAGTTGTATACTAAGTGAAATAAGTCAGTCAGAGAAAAAAAATACCATATGATTTCACTCATATGTGGAATTTAAGAAATGAAACAGATAAACATGGGTGGGGGGAAATAAGAGAGAGAGCCAAACCATAAAACAGACTCAACTTCAGAGAACAAATTGAGGGTTGCTGGAGGGTTGCTGGAGGGAAGGTGGCAGCAGGGAGCCAGGGAGGGGATGGGTTAAATGGGTGGTGGGGATTAAGGAGGGCACTTGCTGTGATGAACACTGAGTCTTATACGTAAGTGATGAATGACTAAATTCTCCTCCTGAAACTAATATTACACTCTATGTTAACTAAACGGAATTTAAATAAGAATTTGAAACAAAATAAAAAATAGTGAAGATGTAGTGCATATGTGTGTGTGTGTGTGTATACACACACACACACACACATATATATATATGAATATTATTCAGCCTTAAAAAAGAATGAAATCTTGCCATTTGCTACAACATGGATGGAGCTAGAGAGTATAATGCTAAGCGGAATAGTCATTCAGAGAGACACCTGGTTTGCTTAGTTGACAGAGCATGTAACTCTTGATCTTGGAGTTGTGAGTTCAAGCCCCATGTTGACAGTAGCATATACTTAAGAAGAAAGAAGTAAGTCAGTCACATGAAAGACAAATACCATATGTTTCACTCATAGGTGGAATTCAAGAAAGGAAACAAATGAGCAAAGGGAAAAAAAAAAGAAATGAGCCAAGAAACAGACTTTTAACTATAGAGAACAAACTGATGGTTACCAGAGGGAAGGTGGGTGAGCGGATGGGTGAATTAGGTGATGGGGATTAAAGAGCACACTTATCACGATGAGCACTGATTAATGTATAGAATTGTTGAATCACTATATTGTACACCTGAAACTAATATAGCACTGTATATTAACTATACTGGAATTAAAATTTAAAGAACAAAAAATACAAAATCTCATATGGTCATATATATTTTTCTTATGATAAGAACTTTTAAGGGGCGCCTGGGTGGTTCAGTCAGTTAAGCATCTGCCTTCAGCTCAGGTCATCATCCCAGGGTCCTGGGATTGAGCCCCACATCAAGCTCCCTGCTCAGCAGGGAGTATGCTTCTCCCTCTGCCTGTGGCTCCTGCTGCTTGTGCTCTCCCCCCCTCTCTCTTTCTGTCAAATAAATAAAATCTTTTTAAAAGAAAGAACTTTTAAGATCAACTCTCTTAGCAAGTTTTCAATGTACGGTACAGTATTGTTAGAGTTACCATGCTGTATATTACATCCCCAGAAATTATTTATCTTATAACTGGAAGTTTGTACCTTAGACCACCTTCACCCATTCCTCCAACCCCCACCTCTGGCACCACCAATCTCTTCTCTATGAATTTGGGGCTTTTTTTTTTTTTTAAGATTCCACATGAAAGTGACATCACAGTATTTGTCTTTCATTAATCTGACTAATTTTGCTTAGCATAACGCCCCCAAGGTCCATGTATGTTCTCAAAAAGGGCAAGATTTTCTTCTTTTTATAGCTGAATAATATTCCATTGTAAGTGTGTATCACATTTTCTTTATCCATTTATCCGTTAATGGACACTTGGGTTGTTTCCATATCTTGGCTATTATAAATAATGCTGCAATGAACATGGGGGTACAAATGTCTCTTCAACATCGAGATTACATTTCCTTCAGATACATACCCAGAAATGGAATTGCTGGATCATATGGTAGTTTTTTAAAAATTTTTTGAGGAACATCCACACTGTTTTGTATAATATACCAATTTACATTCTAATAGTGCATGAGGGTTCCCTTTTCTCCATATCCTCACCAACACTTATCTGTTGTCTTTTTAATAGTAGCCATTCTAACTAGAATGGCTACTTCTAGTTAGTCATTCTAACTAGGTGATATTTCATTATGGTATTAATTCACATTTCCCTGATGATTAGTGCTGTTGAGGACCTTTTCATGCACCTGCTGGCCATCTTATATCATCTTTGGAAAAATATGTTTTCAGTTTCTCTGCTCATTTCTAATTGGATTTTTGGGTTTTGTTTTGTTTTTGTTTTTGTTTTTTTGCTACTGAGTTGTGTAAATTCTTTATACATTTTCAGTATTAACTCATCAGAAATATTTTCTCCCATTCTGCAGTTTGCTTTTTCATCTTTGTTGATGGTTTCTTTTGCTGTGTAGAAGGTCTTTAGTTTTGATATAGTCCCACTTGTTCATTTTTGCTTTTGTGGCCTTTGCTTTTAGTGTCAAATCCAAAATATTATTGCTAAGATCAATGTCAAAGAAATTTATTTTCTTCTATGTTTCCCTCTATGTTTTCTTCTAGGAATTTTATAGTTTCAGGTCCTATATTCAAGTCTTTAATCCACCTTGAGTTGGTTTTTGTATATGGCATAAGCGTCCAGTTTCATTCTTTTGCGTATGTGTGTTCAGTTTTCCTAATACCATTTATTGAAGAGACTTTTTTTCTCCATTGTATAGTCTTGGCTCCTTTGTCATAAATTAATTGACCATTATGTATGGGTTTATTTCTGGACTCTCTGTTCTATTGATGTATGTGTCTGTTTTTATGCCAATATTATACTATTTTGATTACTATGCCTTTGTAATATAGTTTGAAATCAGGAAATGTGGTACTTCCAACTTTGTACTTTTTTCTCAAGGTTGCTTTCACTATTTTCAGTCTTTTGTGGCTCCATACAAATTTTAGGATGCTTTGTTCTATTTCTGAGGAAAATGCCATTGGAATTTTGATAGGGATTGCCTTGAATTTGCAGATCATTTTGGGTAGTATGGACATTTTAAAAAAATAAATTCTTCCAATCCATGAGCAAAGAATATCTTTCCATTTATTTGTGTCTTCTTCAATTTCTTTCATCAATATCTTATAGTTTCCAGTTTAAAGGTCGTTCACCTTTTGGATTGAATTTATTCCTAGGTATTTTATTCTTTTTGATGCAATTGTAAATGGGATGATTTTCTTAATTTCCCTTTCTGATAGTTTGTTGTTAGTGTATAGAAATACAACTCATTTTTGTATATGGATTTTATATATACAGTGTCTTTACTGAATTCAATAGTTCTAACATTTTTGGTGGAGTTTTCAGAATTTTTTGTATGTAATATCTTGTCATTGTCTGTAGTATAGATTCTGCAACATATCTTGTCTGCAAATAGAGACATTTTTACTTCTTCCTTTTTTATTTGGATGCCTTTTATTTCTTTTTGTTGCCTAATTGCTCTGGCTAGGGTTTCCAGTACTGGTTGAATAAAAGTGGTGAGCGTGGACATCCTCATCTTTTTTCTGATCTTATAGGAAATGCTTTCAGTTTTTCACTGTGAGTATGATGTTAGCTGTGGGCTTGTCATATATGGCCTTTATTACGTTGGGGTATATTCCCTCAATAGCCACTTTGAGGATTTGAACTTTGGGATTGGTTTGTTCTTTTTCAAGTTCATAAAGTTAGGTTGTTCATTTGACCTTTTCTTTTTCTTTAATGTAGGTTTTTATTGCTTCAATGAATTTCCCTCTTAGAACTGCTTTTGCTGCATACCATAGTTTTTGGTTGTTACAATTCTGTTTTCATTAGTCTGAAGATATTTTTGATTTCTCTTTTGCTTTCTTCTTTAACCTATTGGTTGTTCAGTAGCCTATTGTTTAATCTCTACATATTTGTGATTTTTCCAGTTTTCTTTTTTTTTTTTAGGATTTTATTTATTTATTTCACAGAAAGAGAGAAAGCACAAGTGGGGAGAGGGACAGAGGGAGAGTGAGAAGCTGATCAAGGAGCCTGATGCAGGGCTTGACTCCAAGACCCCAGGATCATGACCTGAGCCAAAGGCAGATGCCTGACTAACTGAGCCACCCAGGTACCCCTTTAGTTTTCTTCTTATAATTGATTTCTAAATTCATACAATTGTGGTCACAAAAGATGCTTGATATTATTTCACTCTTCTCAAATTTATTAAGACTTATTTTATGGTCTAATGTATAATCTGTCTTGGGGAATGTTCTACGTGTGCTTGAGAGGAATTTGTATTCTGCTGCTATGGGATGGAAGGTTCTGTAAATGTCTAAACCCATCTGGTCTAATGCGTCATTTAAGTCCAATGTTTCCTTATTGATTTTCATGCCCAGATTCCAGAAATGGTTAATAGTGATGTCAGAGTTTGAAGCCACGGTCTCTCTAGGAACTGTGATAGAATATTAGATGGGCCCTAGGATCTTTGCCCCCTGGTGGTGCTCCCGAAATTATGATACATTTCATGGCAAAAGGCATTTTACAGATATAATTAAGGTTTCTAATCAGTCCTAAAAGGGAGATTATTTGAGTAGGACTAATCTAATCGTATAAACCCTTTAAAGATAGAAGTGTTTTCTGGCAAGTGGCAGAAGAAGTCATAGAGATTCAGAATGTGAGAAGGACTCTGTATATCATTGTTTGTTTGTTTTTTTAAAGATTTTATTTATTTATTTGATACAGAGAGAGAGACAGACAGACAGACAGACGTCCATGCATAAGCAGGGGGAGCAGCAGGCAGAGGGAGAAGCAGGCAACCCGCTGAGCAGGGAGCCCGATGTTGGGCTCAATCCCAGGACTCTGGGATGATGACCTGAGCTGAAGGCAGATGCTTAACAGACTGAGCCACCCAGGCGCACCTACCACTGTTGCTTTAAACATGGGCGGATCCACAGGAGAAAGGATGTGGTGGCCTGGAGGAGTTGACAGTAATATCTCACTAGTAGCAAGAAAATAGGGACCAGGAAAGAAGTAAATTCTGCCAACAATTGGATGAACTTGGAGAAAAATTCCTTTCTAGTCTTCTAGCTGACACCTTGATTCTGGCCTTGTGAGACCCTGAGCAGAGAACCCCAGTGAGCCACGCTGGACCGCTGACCTGCATAACTGTGAGCTAATGGGTATTGTTTAAAACACTAAATCTGAAGAATTTGTTATGCAGCATAGAATACTGATACACAGCCCATATTATTAACCCTGGTGATTACAAAGGCCTATCTTTCCTTAAGACTCCATAGGAAGTATCCCTTACCACATCTTTTCACTGTCCTTTGGGCTTCTTCTGGCTTTCTGGTTTCCAGCTGCACTGGTCCTTTTCCAGTTGTTTATGTACTTCTTTCCTTCTGATGTATGTGCTGCCCCCTCTGTCTGGAAAGTTCTACCAACCCACTCCCTTCTAGCCAAGTCTTTTTCATCCTTCAGAGTGGTCCGAAAACTCCACTTCCCTAGGGGAACACTTCTCTGGTGCTGCAGACTGGGCCAAGTGCTGTCACATGGCCCTCTGTCTTGCTCTCTTAGTTCTAACACCATTTGTAAGTATATTTGTATGATTTCCTTTGATAAATGTCTCAGCTGGTCTCCCTTCTACTCTCAATCACAGCATCCTGTTCACAACAATCACAACAACTTTCTCAATTTTTATTTTTATATTTAGTCATTTGCTTTCTTCTTTATTGTAGATCTTCTCAACTTAGACTCTAAGTTTGTTGAGGACAGGCACCAAGTGCACATGCTCACCATTGTATCCTCAGTACACAGCTGACTACCAGCCATGGGCCGGCATTGAATAACCATTTTAATCCCTGAGTGAAGAAACTGAGAAGCATGCAATTTCCACTTGGCTAATCCTAATCCTATCTCTGTCTTTATTCTCTTTCTCTCTCCCTCTCCTTCTCTCTCTCTCTCTCTCTCTCTCTCTCACACACACACACACACACACACACAGCATTATACACACTACATCCTGTGGGCAGCTCTATTATGGGCCCAAGTATGGTTTCATTTGTGCATTCACACTTTGCTTTGCATTGTTTTTCTGCCGTTTAAGAATATATATATATATATTTAATGGTGGCTGCAAGTGTTTAAAATAATAAGATAACTTACTGGATTACTGCATGAGGTATCTGAATCATGCGCACTTTATTTCAACCATTTAGCCTTTTACAAAACCAAAACGTTAGCTTTTAAAGCATTTAGAAAAGAGATATAAATTGTGACTGTGGGGGAAATCTTAAAGGAGATAGAATAGGAACCAGGAGCACTGAGTTTGAACTTTAGCTGAGCTGGAACTATTATTAACCTCTCAGGGTCTATTTGTCAGATTAGAATTTGAGACTGGATGTATACGAGGTTCATTTTAAAATCTAATTTTCCAAAGTTATGTACCCATGACTGCTTAATTGGGCAATATTATTTTGAAGTTATTATTTCATGGAAGTAACTTGTATATGATTAAAAAACAATCTATAAGACTAATAACTTTTATAGACATACCTCACTTAATAGTAAGGAATGGATGAGCTCCAACAATGTTGGCATTAAGGTGAATTTTTACTAAGTAACCCTGCTTTTCCTTGATCTCTACTAGCCAATTGTAGATGACTCACTAGAAATAGTATCCCAAGTAATATTAATGCTAACACTAAAATATTGATAAATACTAAGTATGCAGAAATTAAAGTTAGACAATAAAATTAAAAAATGCACCATATTTTTTTACATAAGTGTTCGTGCTTAGAGAATTTTCAATTCTTTAAGCTCTATCTAGCTGGCCCATTTTTTCCACCAGTCTCAGATTACCTTACCACATACTACTTTAAACCAAACTAATTCTCCACATTGTCCCAGAGCATGCATTTTTCCTGTGTATTTTGCTCAGCTCTATCTAGTAATCCTGACACAATTGGAGAATGTATTTATTCAGGCACCTATTTGGCAGGCATTTACTGAGGTTCCACTAGTTTTGCCAAGCAGGAGAAGACAGGAGCACTGATCAGAAGGAATGACTTACTTAATGTCATCATATGGACCTTTCTTACAAAACATATTCTGAGACTTGTTGCTGTCTCCCACCAAGCTGACAGTTACCAAGAAATATATAAATTTATAAATATTGTTGTATTTCCAGCATTAGCCCAATTTATGAAGTTTGTAAGAGGGACTGTAGGGATTCTGGGAGAGAAACCCTCAAGTTCCATGGAGTAGCAGGGAGAGTCAGGGAGTGCCTTCTGGTAGCAACATATGCTTTGTTGTTGGACATGCAGACATTACCTGTGTCCTGTGCTGTCGTAATCCTGATAGAGTGGGTAGGAACAATCAGAGATGGAAGAGTGAAGAGAAGACAGGTTCAGAGCCTCGATGCAGTGGGAGGATTTGGCTGATTGAAAGGAAGGAGTCTGATGTGGAGAATTAGGGTGGAAATGGGAAGAAAAAGGACACCCTGCATAAACTTTCTCCATTCCTCTGTCCTTAAATAAGTAGTGCCCCTACATTTGAGTATTTGCATTCTAAATAGTAATTTGAAAGAATGTTCTGAGGTGCATACGTGTGTGTGAAGTGTAAGTATGAAAGTGAATATATATGTCAAGAAGTTCTTTCAAGGAATTGCAAATTGTTGACTATAGTCAGATTGCAGGATGTTTTAATTTTCTATATGACAACTTGCTTGCAGTTGCTTTTAATTCAGTGGTTATTATTTTTTTGTTGTTGCTATGCCTCAATTCATTTTAGAGGAAACATTATATTTATTTATTTGTATTTATTTATATTCGAATATATGAAACCTGCTGTTTATTGCATCCTTTTCCATCCTTACACCAAACTCCTTTCTTAAATAGTATAGAATTTTTTGGAAAGCATTAAACTTGTACTTAGTCTAGAGTAATTAATTATCTCAAGTTTACATGGAGAAAAACGTAATTTTAAGTTCAGAATATCTCAAGTCTTTGTAACAAATCAGTAGAGGAACTGAAATTCTAGTGCATGTGATACATAGAAAAGAATGTGAAATCACTTAATTCTGAATTGGAATAGTCGTTGGGGCTTATATTCTTCAAGGGAGTAAGCCCCTATCAATGTTCACTGGTGGACTGAACTGAAAAATTATGGTGAACATTTGTTCTCTCTAAAGAAAAAATATTCAGCAGGTATGAATTTGTTGTTTTCACCTATTTTCAGTCCATATTATAACTGTTATTTGATATATACTATTAATTCTAATATCACTCTACTTTTTCCTTTTGAAGTAGAGGTAATTCTACAATAAAAGTAATATATGCATACTATTAAAAATTTTGAGAGTATTGAAAAATAAAAGGCAGGCAGCACTGGGGTGAATCCTATGGACTTGTTACATTTAGTTTCAACCCAGCCAACTGGTCACATCTGAAATTTCATAAAAGCGGCAGCAAAGTCCAAAAGGGGTTGTGATTTGCATCATCCATGAATCACTTATTGCAAGAAGCACTCCTTCAAGGAATTGCAAATTGCAGACTACGACCAGACTACATTCTGTTTTCATTTTCTACTTGACAACATGTTGCGGCTGATCTTTTTCGGTGTCTGTTATTTCCTCATTGTTCCTTTCCCTCTATTGATTTTAGAGGAATGGTCTTTTAGACATTTAAACAAGTATGAAGAAATGTTTGTAAAGTAAAATGCTATAACATAGTAGGATGCAGGGACAATCTATAAGAAACCCTTATGAATTACCTCCCTTGGTGGCCATGATTTGATTCACAGAGCTGTTTGGCCTGGCATGCAGGGCTCTGAAATCTGATGGAAGAGAAAAGTCTAGCACTCCTGCAGATTCCAAGTCATTCTCAGAAATGCCCCTCTGGATATTGGATGTATGTTGAGTCTCCATGGAAAGCCCATGTGTAAATTTCTCTATATTTGCTGGTACTGTAATTTTGGAGTAAAGCTGATATAAATCAAGCTAAGTTATTATTCTTATATATTTTTTCAGATTTTATTTTCCTTTTATGTTGGTTTGGCAATAAAACCGAAACTCAGTAATTAACACACAACATTAATAAACCCCACGGCTAATTTCCCTTCAAATTCAAAGACATACCAAGAGGAAAATGAACTTTGGATTTTTGTCATATCTTTATCCCCAAAGTAGCTGAACTACAAATTTTTAAGTTGTCTTTTGGAAATAATTGACTCTAAGCTAGAGATTTTCTTGGCTAAATTCTGTCCCAAAGCCTTTTTTTTTTTTTTTCTTTTTTTAAACTAGTGAGTTTTTAACTACCGAAAACAAAGAGTAATAACGAAAGTGCTGACAACGGGGTAATTTACAAGAGTGGCGTTTGGGGGCTTTTCAGACTACAACATGGCTGGGAATGAGGAATCCTGGGTTCTTTCATCAGTCTTGCTACAGACTCCCCTTCTGTAAACTTGGGCAATTCACTTGACCTTCTTTGTGGCTTGAGTCTCCATGGCTGCCCCATGAAAGAAAGATGCGGCTTTAAGGTGCTGGAAAGGCGCTGAGTATCATAGCCTTTCCATGACTCTCTGGTTTTATTTTTCACGAAGATTATTAACATTTGGCAACGAGTCATTACTTGACAATTTATTATCCTGTTCAAATCCAGGTAGGTTAAAAGTTTAAACTTTTTATACCAAAAGTCAAGTCTCTTGTGCTTTATAGAAACCCCAGATACCACATGGTTAAAAAAAAAAAACGATCATGAATTTCATTCGAAAAGCCTCTTTTCTGGCACATAGGCTCTGCATTATAATGAAATATTCCATTGAAACGTCTGCTCTGGCACCATGAACGGAGAAAAGTCTTGTGTTTGTATACTCTGTGAAGTTGAACAACAATTTCCAACATATGTTAGGAGAGGCTGCCCTCTTTGGAGATGGGAAAATGGATAGCTCCAGAGGGAAAAGAAAACCGAGCGCTGAAAAGTTTTTGTTAATCTTTTACTGGTGAAACAGAGCTGGGAACAGAGCAGCCTGTTGGCTGCAGGGAAGGCTGGAGCCAAAAGACCCAGCCCACAGGAAATGAAGGCTGTCCTCCTCAGTGAGGCTACTTAAGCGGAGAGAAAACATTTACAGTACTTGTAATTACGATGGTTTTCGGCACCTAAATTGTCATAAATCACATTTATAAAAGCCATCTTCGCACCAGTCAAATTTTGAAAGCTGCAAAATATATTCAGCTGGTGGGTAGTTTGAAATGGTGGTACATATGTTTGGAATAAATACATGTTATAATTATGGTTTTTAATACTGGGAGGTTTCTTATGAGGATTTATACTCACATACTGATGATAATGGAGTACATTGTGAACATAATAAAGTAGTGATGGGTGGTATTTGTTCCGGCATTTCTACAAAATACTGCTTGTAACTCTAAGGGGTATGTTCCTATGTAAATCCCCATACATCAAGATAAAAATATACTTCTCAGTGTATTTCCTGGAGCAAACTACCCAGAGAGAAAATACCTGCATTTTCACGACCAATTCATGGATCTTAAAACATAATTATGTCTTATTGCATTGTTGATCCCAGAGCAGTATTTGAATTAAAAAGGAGTGCCAATAGAATTGGTAGAAAGTAAAAGAGCTCTATTTTATAGCCAAGAGCACGGTGGAGTGAAGTCTAGTTTTAATAAAGACTAGTAGCATAATAAGCAGATGAGTCTAACTGGTAATTAGAGTTTTTATTACATATGTATTACCTAACACCAAAGCTAGTCCTACCAAACAGAAAACAGAGGGGAGAGTTGGTCATGGATTATATTGCTTGGCAGGGTCAAGAGAAATCTGAATGAATGATTTACACAGTTCTGACACATTGGACAACTGTTTTCTGGGCTCTGAGGACCTGGTCGGAGATATCTATCTATAATAATCTTTCATTCAATTATTCAGTCATTCACCAAATATTGGCTAAGCACCTCTTACATGCTAGGCACTAAGCCTAGCTCCTGGCACCAGAAATGTGAATAAGTTGGCATCTAGCCCTTGAGGAATTCCTGCTTTTGAGAGAAATAAAACCATAAACAAATAATTGCAACATAGCATATTTTGTGTACTAATAGAGGTGTGAATATAATTTCTGTCCTGACATGCATTTCCACTGTAAACACTGTGGTGGATAACACATACCAAGGGCTTGTCGCTGTTGGGGACTGGTCAGAGACAATAGCAGCCTTACGTAAGGAACTTGTTTAAAATTCAACTCCTTGTCACCGGATTCAGAATGATGTCCTTAGGTCTTGCTTCATTTCCATAAGCATTTAAAAAATGTGGCTCGCTTCTTACTGCTAAGACGTGTATTCTACAGGATCCCTTTCCTACTTTGAAAGTTTCTGTCTTGGACAAGTAAATGGGAACAGACTGCTGAGTCAACAGCCTGCTCAGGGAAGCCAGGGCCTCATCATGGTGAAATAGGCAGTAATAGGGCATAATATCGGGATCTTGCTCTCTGAGTAAATATGTTCCTACCTCCATATTCCTACCACGTCAGAAAATGCTATTTTAAAGGTTTCATTCCATTTTTTCATTTCTGCTTAGCTGTAAATCAGTTTACCGCTCGGTGTACTTGAACTTCAGATCCTTTCTTTAGAGCAGATTTGGGCTGGGAATACAGTGACAAGGGTGTCAGAAGGAAGAAGGGGATGATGCACAAAGGGGAGCCTGTGAAGGGACACCAGACTGCAGGTTCTGGAGACAAGCCCCACCTTTCTGGTTGGCTTGAAGGAGGCTTGTGGGTGGGCATGTGCTCTTTTTAGGTTGCCGGGCTCAAGGCATGCTGTGATGTTGATGGCAATAGCCTCTGTTTAGGGGAGTGGAATTCTTCTTCCTTGTTTCATGAGCAGAGTTACAAAGGTGTGTTTTGGAGTAGCACATCTCTTGAACAGCCATTAAAAAATATCTGAGAATGAGTTTTGCCAGGCAGTGTGCTAGGACCTGGAAATAAAATGGTGAGCAAAACAGGGTGTGCTTTCCTGAAGTTTATAGCCTAGTGGAGAAGTCAGTGGCTGAGTGCCCTGAGGAAAGGGTACGTAACCGCATGACGTAACAGCCAGGCAAATGCGTCATGCAGAACCCTTGTGATGGGGACCATATCTGACTGATGGCCCCATGCCGCCCTTCTGGATCCATCCCACATTAGCACCAAAACTACACTTCCCAAGGGCTGCTGCTCTCAGTGAATGAGTACAGTGGGGTATTAATGCAAACCCATTCCTGCAACATAACTTACTCTTTCAACTCATAGTAGCACAGAGTAGAATGGTGGTGGCCCGGGGCGAGGGGTGGGAGAAATGGGAAAATGTTGGTCAAAGGGTGTAAACTTCCAATTATAAGATGAATAAGTTCTAGGAATGTAATGTGCAGCATAGTGACTACAGTTAATAATACTGTATTGTAAACTAAAAAAAAGAAGGGGGGGCACCTGGGTGGCTCAGTCGGTTAAGCGTCTGCCTTCAGCTCAGGTCATGATCCCAGGGTCCTGGGATCGAGCCCCGCATTGGGCTTCTGCTCAGCGGGGAGCCTGCTTCTCCCTCTCCTTCTGTTGCTCCTTCTGCTTCTGCTCTCTCGCTCGTGCTCTCTCTCTCAATAAATAAATAAAATCTTAAAAATATATATATTGTATTGTGTACTTGAAAGTTGCTATGAGAACAGAGCTGTTAACATTCTCACCATAACAACGACAATAACAAAATGGTAATTATGTGGGTGAAGGATGTCTTTTTTTTTTTTCATTAGCTGGTGGCTTTTATTTATTTATTTATTTTTTATAATGATTTTTTATTATATTATGTTAGTCACCATACAGTACATCCCCGGTTTTCAATGCAAGGCTCAATGATTCATTAGTTGTGTATAACACCCAGTGCACCATGCAATATGTGCCCTCCTTACTACCCATCACCGGCCTATCCCATTCCCCCACCCCCCTCCCCTCTGTAGCCCTCAGTTTGTTTCTCATAGTCCATAGTCTCTCATGTTTCATTCCCCCTTCTGATTACCCCCCCTTTCTTTATCCCTTTCTTCCCCTACTGATCATTCTAGCTCTTATGTTCCATAGATGAGAGAAATCATATGATAGTTGTCTTTCTCTGCTTGACTTATTTCACTTAGCATTATCTCCTCCAGTGCCGTCCATGTTGTAGCAAATGTTGAGAACTCGTTCTTTCTGATAGCTGAGTAATATTCCATTGTATATATGGACCACAACTTCTTAATCCAGTCATCTGTTGAAGGGCATCTCGGCTCCTTCCACGATTTAGCTATTGTGGACATTGCTGCTATGAACATTGGGGTGCATATGGCCCTTCTCTTCACTACGTCTGTATCTTTGGGGTAAACACCCAGTAGTGCAATGGCTGGATCATAGGGTAGCTCAATTTTTAACTTTTTAAGGGACCACCACACTGTTTTCCAGAGTGGCTGTACCAACTTGCATTCCCACCAACAATGTATGAGGGATCCCCTTTCTCCACATCCTCTCCAACAATTGTTGTTTCTTGCCTTGCCTATTTTTGCCATTCTAACTGGCGTAAGGTGGTATCTCAGTGTGGTTTTGATTTGAATTTCCTTGATGGCTAATGATTTTGAACATTTTTTCATGTGTCTGTTAGCCATTTGTATGTCTTCATTGGAAAAGTGTCTGTTCATATCTTCTGCCCATTTTTTGATTTGTTTATTTGTTTCTCGTGTATTGAGTTTGAGAAGTTCTTTGTAGATCTTGGATACCAGTCCTTTATCTGTAGTGTCATTTGCAAATATCTTCTCCCATTCCGTGGGCTGCCTCTTAGTTTTTCTGACTGTTTCCTTGGATGTGCAGAAACTTTTAATCTTGATGAAGTCCCATAAATTCATTTTATCTTTTGTTTCTCTTGCCTTTGGGGATGTATCATGAAAAAGGTTGCTTTGGCTGATGTCGTAGAGGTTGCTGCCTCTGTTCTCCTCTAGAATTTTGATGGATTCCTGTCTCACATCGAGGTCTTTCATCCATTTGGAGTTTATTTTTGTGTATGGTGTGAGATAGTGGTCAAGTTTCATTCTTTTGCATGTAGCTGTCCAATTTTCCCAGCACCATTTATTGAAGAGACTGTCTTTTTCCCACAGGATGTTTTTTCCTGCTTTATCAAATATTAGTTGCCCAAAGAGCTGAGGGTCCATTTCTGGGCTCTCTATTCTGTTCCATTGGTCTATGTGTCTGTTTTTGTGCCAGTCTTAACTAGCCTATTGTGGTAAATACTTCACAAATACATGTGTATCAACTCATCACCTTATATATCTTACGCTTACGCAAGTATTATATATCAATTATATAAAGCTGGGGAATGAAAAGCTAGACGAGCCTCAGTAGCTTGACTTCAGCTTTCTTACAATGTTGCCGAGGTCTGAGGCTCTCCCTGCCCAGCCCTTCACGGGAGTCAGGCTGGACATCATGGTCTGAGGCTCTCCTGACTTCTCTAGCTCCCTCCCCTTATCCTTCACAGGCATCTCTTGCACAGCTAATCCTTTTTGTCTGCTTTTCAGAGGACCTGACTTTTCAGTGGTGTCCTGAGTCATCTGAGAAAACAGGCAGCACGATGGGGACTGGAGATGGCTAAGTCAGCACCCGACAGGCAAAAAATGCCATCCTGAGTAGCATGTGGGACACAGAGAATCCTTAATGCAGTGGTGGCCCACTTGCTAAACATGACACTAGTGGTGAGCTGAGAAAGCATCCTGGGGGAAGGGAGCACCGACAAAGGTGCCTTACTTCAGGCACTACACAGAAAGTGGGAGGAGGGAGGGCGATGCACACAAGGGTCATGGAGCATATTGGATGCTGCTAAATTGTTGTGATGCCCTGCAGAGGGATGATGAGAGAATGAGAGCTATTAACGAGGTGAAAGGGTAAGTGCAAGAGCCAGGAGTCCTCTTCAGTAGCTTATTGAGAGGCCCGTATCTCCTTCCGTAGAAGAGTTTACATAGCTGAGTGGTGGATGCGGGATGTGATAGAGTCCCAGAGCCCCTGGAGGTGTTTGATGTTTGGGTGCTCAGCCAAGATAGGTCTGTTACGCTAAAGTCAATGCTCTCAATGACCAGGAAAACCTGGGCCCCCAAACATTGGGTGGGGACCTCTGGATGAATGCCCTTAAGGATGTTGGCTCTGCCGACCTCCTTGTACCCCCGGAGATTGCATAGATGCCCCACTCTTCCCTAGGAAAAGCTAGCACTTCTGTGTTGGAAGACACAACAAACCCTCATTCCTGAAAGACAACAGGTGTTCCCCTCAGGAGTTGCTTCCACCTTGCCTTGTCAGACCAGAGACTGGTGTTAAGTTCCAGCGTAACTGGCTAGGGATATGCTGGGCCTGATAAGGAAGGAAGGAAATTACCCCCTGAAGAAGTGGTAAGAGCTAGCTAGCTAATATCTACCAGCAGTGGCTAGGGAAGTACCCCTGGGATTGGATTTTGAAGGTGTCTGATTAAGAATATATGACTGAGGAAGCAAGGATTCTTTGACTTTAGGACACGGGATTTAACATGCTGGCAAGGATCCCAGAGGATAGGACAAATTCACTGCTAACAAGGCTCTTAGAAGTGTAGAAAAAGTGCTGGTAAGTGCCAAGAGAATGGAAATGCCTGAGTTGTCCCAGCACATGGTATAGGAAGGAATAAAGAGTCTGGAAGAGATAGTCCTGCTGGAATGGGTATATTAGACAGGTCAAAAGACTGTCTACAGAGGGAGTTCAACAAGAGGGCCCAGAGGACACATTACTACCAAGACCATTTGAAATGAGCTGGTGAGAGGTGTACTGGCATCACTACACATTCAGTGGTGACAAACCCTAGTGTGAGAGTTGTAATACCGGCCCCTGGGATTTTGGAATGTGGCCTCGTCCTCCACAGCAGAGAATGATATGCCTTGTGATCAACAGCCCCTGGCATGTTACCCAGCCCTGGAAGAAACGAAACACTTGACTATAGGACACCACTGAGTATGAGCTGCCCAGTACTGGCTGTCATCTGCCAGAACTACCAAGTCATGAAGTCCAGTTGCCCCACAGCAGCAGGAGGCTATCCCAAAGGAGAGAGCTGCAATCAATTCATTCACTCATCCGGATGCAATAAATACTTATTTGCTGTTCAGTGAATGAATGAATCAATGCATGAACACAGAGCATAGGAGACATGGAACTCCATCTGATAATGGTTCGTATTGGCAACATGAGGATCAAATTGTTGCAGAAGTTGAACGTCCAGAACATCTAGTCTCTAGTAGAATACCTGAGTGAGACAGAAAGGAAAATTTTGCCCACCCTCTATTATGCCAATTCCAGAAAGAGAGGACTCTATCTGGGCTATGAGAAGGTTGCTTTGAACATAAAGTGACTTCTTTTAGAATAAAGGATTCAGTGAGGTCTTTCTCTACGTTAGTGTACCAAGCAGACCAAGTTGTGGCAAAAATAAATGTTGCACTGAAAGCCAGAGTGGGAAATGCATTTTGTGGCAATCTACTTTCTTAGAATTCAGAGCAGGCATCGAAAGGGAACAAATGAAAGGAGATAAGATAAGGTCTTTTGGATTAAAAAAAAATCTCTCTAACTCAAAAATACTTTGCAAAGTGAGTACAGATGTGCAGTCAATGGCACATTTATCTCAACAGCACTTTAAAGGACATCATTGGTAGAATGGCACCATTTAAAACCAGTTTGCCCTTAACATTAGTCACTTTCTGTCTTCTTCCTTTTAAATAAATGTTAGTATAAGGAAAATATTAACAAATTTGATGCCGTCTGATTCATTTGTGAGGCTATCCATGTGACAGAGAGAGAAGTCCGTCTTTAAGTGTAACTAAACCAAGGAAAACAATAGATTCTCATCATAAATTATAATGCTGTTATTTTTCATGTACTTTACCCACATATTAGAATAAGAAATTTGCCATAAATGTATACTAAAGAAAAGTTGCATTCTAAAACATATTTAGTCTTGTAATAAAAACTGGTGACATTTCTGGTTGGATTATTGGCATAGCTTTTTTTTTTTTTTTAAATCACTGGTTAGACTATTCCTGAGCTCTCAGAGCAAAAACATTCCATAGGAAGCCAAGAAATATAATTTTAGTTGGAGTATAATTTTCCAGCTGTTGCAAGTTGGCATATTTTGGCATGTTTCAGAACTAATGAAATGTAAGGAAATATTAACCAGCTGATGGTTGAGTCAGTTTTTATTTTTAACGGCTGGAAGACAAGATTTACAAGCCACTGATTCTTATCTTATTTCACAGTACCTTTGTCACAAATAAAGCCAATAACTTGGTGTCATAAAATCCTGATGTCTCTCTTAGATCCTTGGAATATGTGCGCATGAAAGTAATTCCCAGGGATCTGGACACATCTCCTGGTTTTCCACTTTGCTTGTGAGATCAAGAAGAGATGAAATGTAAGGGTTCACTTTTATTCTGCATTTAAAGTAAAAATCTCACCCAATGGGCGATAACTGAGTATCAACCAAAATCAACTGAAAGTCCAAACTGATCATTTTTGCAGAAAACCGCCCGAATGAGGTCCATCTTAAAAATGGTCACATCTATTCACAACCCTAATCAACAGAAGCTTTGTCCATTTTGGTAGCCGACTCTCACGCCGCTAGCAGAGGGTAGAGCCAACCCATTCGGCAGCTTGGTGAAGTCTCCGAATCTCTTCTCAGAACAATGTTTTAAGTTCTCATCTAAAGCATGTTCTTCAAGAATAAAAGAAAACAATATTACAAAGGAAATCAATTTCTGAAATATAACTGTCAAAGTATTTGAAACAATTTTGTGAGGTAGTGATATATGGGCTTTTTAATTAATGCATTAAATAAGTAGGTCTAGCAGCAGGTCTTATAACTACCATAATTTCAAAAAGAGTGACGAGTGCAAATATCATTTTTGAAATATCTGTAATAGCTATACCGTGTTATGCAAATATCCATGATTTCTATTAATGTCAACATCATAGGTACTGTATATGCTAATATTGCTTACATGCGTGATTTAAGAAATACTACTTTTCAGTTAGAGTTTAATGAAAATAATGATGTAATGGCCTTTCTGTCTGAATTCACTGATGCCCTGAATTCTGGCTCTGGTGTGGAAACGGGCCCTAATTCTTGTTATTTTCTCTGTGGTGGGCATTGTGCAGGGTCCTGTGAGTTCACTCACCTCACCTCAGGAAATCTCTGAGGTGGGTCACCGTGACGCCATGTTACAAACAAGACTGAGCTGCAGAGGGCATGTTACCCGAAGTCTGGGGTTCGAACTCAGCTGTGGCAGATCCCAAAGCCGACTGATCCCATCATCTTTTTGCTTTACTATCCTTTTCCCCAATAGATATTCTATTTCTGATCACTAATCTTAGGCTTCCACGCCTCTGTAGCAGTTACTTAGCTCTTTTTTTTTTTTTAATTAAAACAAAGCGTGTGTGTGTTCATGCCAAGTAAGTTCAAAACCTTTGTGGGAGCCACTGAAATATAAATGGTAAACTAGTCCTGTGTTTATCAATGTTCGAACTAAACCAAGTTCAGGCTCATTCCTGGGCTCCCACACTTTATTTCCCTCTTCTCCAGTCTGGTCCTTATGTTATCTAAATAGAAATGAAGCTTGGCTTTTGCTGTTCCCCCAAATGATGAACTTCATTACATTCTGCTGACAAAAAGCTCTTTCATTTCATTCTCCTTTAATAACCAGCCCCCATTTATGAAGTAAGTGGGCAGCTCCGTTCCAATGAGACCTCTACCTTCCCCAAGTCAGAAAGGGAGCCAGCAGCTGCAGCTTGATCCTCCCAGAGTTTCCAACCTCAGCCTTGCCTGAGAGAGACAGTGCTCCTTCTAATAAGAGGTCATTCCATCTCCTGGGCTCATTACAAGCTCCTCCTGAGCAGAGGCTGCTGGTTCTAAACAGTGCCAAATTATGTGAGGTGGTTTTTCTTACTATGTACTAGTGTCCACCAGGGACGGAATTGAGACCACTAAAATAATTCTATGTGGTAGTCTAGGTCTAACTCATATTTAAGAGAAATATTTGGATACTTGGTGTATTTTAACTTCAGGATAGAACTCTTAGCAATTCCCAGATGAAATTGTTTATGTAACTTAGAGGAATTCTAAACATGATAAATGTATCATACACACATCTTGATGTCAAGGATAGAATTTATCCAATATAAGATCAGGCAAGTTTAATATACCACTTAAGTGTTATAAGGCATGCTTCATACTTGGATGAATTATGTCCCTATCTGCGGTTCAATGTATATGTTCTATCATTTTGAATATTGAATAAAAAAAGCCTTATATAAATAATGTGAAAGGTCTGATTTAAAGCAACAAATGCTAATAAAACCAAATTGAAGGCTGACAGACCTTCCGTAACTCATATAGATTGCTTAGGAAAGGTAAAATAGGGAAGGTATTAAAGATGGAGTCCTGGAATTTTCCTTAATAAGTCTGTTTAAAATCATATTGAGTACCTAAATTAATCAAAGGCAAATCCATTAAATTTGCAAAATTTTAAACAGCAACAATTATAATATTTGGTCTGCAACATCCATTTTAATGACTAATTTCCCACTCCTGCTTTCCTGAAAATATATATTTCTAAAGGATTGACCCTTTAGTTATGTTTTAGTATGCCAGCTGTAAAGATATTCCTTACACTTATAATGAGTTGCATTTCGGCTAGAAGTTCCTATAAGGGAAAATAATTTAAACCAAACAAATCTAATTTTTTTTATGTTATAGCAATAGTATCGTAGTGCACTGCATTGGTTGAGAACCTGAAACCCAGCTTCTTGTAGAAATGACCTCAAATAAACCTTCTTCATTATACTACAAATCAGGAGTTAAGAAAACACCTAATTAAAGATAAGAATTCAAAAAAAAAAAATCTTTCCCTGTGAAAATTATCACAAGCAACTTTGAGAATGTTTTCAAGAGACCAAAATCATTTGATGAATTTTTAAAGAAATTGATTCAGCAATATCAGTTTTGTTGCTCTCCTGTTTCTATCACAAATGACCCTGTGGCTAGCGTGGGTATTAGGGCACAAAATTCTTTTACCGCTTTCCAGACAGAAAGTCTTTCTGCTTTCTGGAACTGCCACCTCAGCACTCACTGCTTCATCTTGCACCGTGATGTTATGTAAGACATCACTACCTTTAAAATGCATGAACCAACCCTTATTTGCATTAAATTTTTCATCCTTTCATCTTTTGTCACAGTGTTGTTTGACCATGTCAAAAAGCTTCAAAGCTTTGGCTTGAGTAGTAGCCAAACTCAGAGCTCAATTAGATCCTGACTTCAGAAAATCTTAAATCTTTCCCATCTTAGCCTTAAATCTAACGACTTTATTTGACTTGGTGGCAGCTACTATCACTAAACTATTTTCCATCATTTTAAGGGCCAGGTGTGTAGTCTGAGTACTGGTTTGAGCTAATGAGACTAATGTTTTCAAGAAACAGAGAAGGAGTACTTATAGAAAAGAGCATTGCTTTAAAAAGTAATCCCTTTGGGAAGTCATATACTTAGTCCAATAATGATGTTATTTCTCAAAACAATTTCGGAGATTTTCCTTTGGCCTTCAGAGACAGAGTACTGGTTGCAAAGGTAAACAAGTTTTATTTCTTTATACGCAAGGAAGTACAGGTCTCAGACTGCAAAATGAGCTGTGCACAAAATTGTAACTTTATTCTCTCTAACTGAACTTATTTTTAATCTTACTCAGTTCAGGTTGGTTTCAGTCAATCATTTATTCAGCCAGTTCAGGATTTTTTCTCCTTCCGTCGCCTCTAAGTTCTAAGGCTTTAAGTCATACCATGGTGACCGTGAGATACAAGGGGACCACTGGTCTTCAGAAATGAGCCTTTATTCATGGTGGCACATACTGGTCTCTGGGCACAGGTATCCATCCCTGCTGACATCCTCAGGATGGCCTTGTTCTCCTCTGGACTCACATTTCCAGGCCACATTCTTGGGAAGACTGCTAGTCTCCTTGAGGGTCACCCGGAGCCTGTCTTTTGCAGCCCTCTTGGGGTGGCGAGACAGGGAAGGACAGGACATGTTTGGATGCATTTACAATCAAATCACTTTCACACTTCTTCAAGCTCCACTTGAGAAATGAGACACAAGTCTTCCTTTGCTTGGTTCCTCACCCTACTTGGGCAGTTCAGAACGTCTTTGGATGGTAAAATAAACGTCATACTTCAATCATCATCACATCATTTTTCCAGATTTATTGCTTATAGCATTAACTTTATGCTCTGAGTCTTTCAGGATTGTGAGTTTTGGTACACCAAGACGTTTCTCTCAAACTCTTCTCTGTCTTGAGTTTCAAGACATTGTAGTGTACGATGAGGAGCATGGACTCTGGAGCCGGTCTTGCCAGAATTGATTCCTGACTCTTCCACACACTAGTTTTGGGACCCTGAAATCTTCTGTGCCTCAGTTTTCTCCTCTGTAAGAATAGGTAGGACGATAATAGTGCTTGCCTCATGTTGTTATGGGGATTAATGAGGTAATACTTATAAAACGCTTTGAACAGTACCTGCACATAGTAAACAAGTAAGCATTAGGTATTATTAGTTGGAAAATTTGAACTATTAGTTTCAATAGTTTTATTCAATAATAACAACTATTATTATATTAGTTTGAAAATTATTTGAAAAATAAATTCATAAACTTCAAATGGTAGTAGACTCTTCTTTTTTTTTTTTTTTTTAATTGGGATGCTATCTGAATGGTGGGAAAAAGAACGAGGTAGAAGGAAAATTTGGAGAGAGAGAATGTGTTGGTTGATTTTGTGTATCAACTTTACTGGGTCATCGTGTGCCCTGATACTTGGTTAAACATCATTCTGGGTGTGTTTGTAAGGGTGTTTCTGGGTGAGATTAACATTTGAATCAGTAGACTGAGTAAAGCAGATAGCTCTCCCCAGTGTGGATGGGCCTCCTCCAATCCATCAGAGGCCTGAATAGAACAAAAAGGTGGTGGAAGGAAGAGTTCATGCTCTGCCAGACTGTCTTTGAACTGGGACATTTGTCTCCTGCCTTCAGATATGGACTTGTACTGGAACGTATACTATCAGCTCTCCTGGGTCTCCGACTTACTGACTGTAGATCATGGGACTTCTTGGCCTCCAAAACTGTGTGAGCCAAGTCCTTGTAATAAATCTCTCCCTCTCTCTCTGTATATATATATATACGTATATATACGTATATATATATATATACACACACACATAGTGTATATATATACGTATATATATATACACACACACATAGTGTATATATATATATATATATACACACACACAGAGATTAATATGTATATATATACAGCATATATATATATAGTAGATAAATATATATATAGATACATATTTTATATGTTGATACATATTTTCATTCACGTGTGTGTGTGTGTGTGTGTGTGTTGGTTCTGTTTCTCTGGAGAACTCAGACTAATACAGATGCATAGAATAATATTTCAAAATATTACCCAGCCACAATCATCTTAAAACCTCCCCCCCTCATTTATTTTTTCCCATTTTGCTTCATTTTCTTCTTCTTTTCAGCTCAGATTAGCTATCTAAAGCTGGGAGTAGGAATAAATAAAGGAAAGCCAATGGGACCAGACTAAGTTGGGAGTTTAAGGTGACTCACAATATTGGTATCTGGACTTGTCCTGACAGGATCTTATCCCTAAAAAGCGTGGATGTCACGAGTTCATAACATAGAGCGCAGCAGGCTGTGCCTCTTCAGGACTCCCTCCAAGCAAGCTGAGAATTGATTCTGTTAGGCATATCTTAATTACTGATTTTTAAGTGACCTCTTTTACTGGAAGATTTATTTTCATCAGAGACTTGAGATAAATTATGTGACTTATTTAAAATGAACATTTATTATTGGCAATATCAAAATTGCTCATATTAGAAGCTTCAGGTTCATGAGATCCTATTTGTCAAAAAAAAAATCTGTTATCATGTGTTTCATCTTGTTTCTGTGATTTATAGTGAGAAGTGAAAATCGGAATCTTCTGTGTACTAATCCTCTTTCTAATGCTTTGTCTTATTGCGGTCTTTGGCATGTCATTTGATCTCTCCTTGACTCAGATCCTCATTGGTAAAATGAAACCATTCATAATATTTGCCTCCTACAGAATTGTTGTGAAGATTAGTCAGAAACATTAGTCAAAAACTAATGTTTTTAATGTTTGTAAAATTTCTCTAACCGGAAAAAGCGCTGTATCACTTGTGGACTATTAGAATGGATATTGCCGATATTTTCCTTTTACAGAATGGCCAATCTTTAACACATCCTTCCAGTGAGCTTTGCAAATCAACAGATTTAGTGTTTGTGCACCATAAGTGGCTACATATAAATTCTTTTTATCTGTTTGAGAATTCAGGGAGTTCCAATATATTAATATTACTATTGCCCTTTTTAAGAATTTTTTTGTGGTGTATGTATAAACACTTATGTACACACATACACACATCTGTCCATGTATTATTTGGGTGGATGATTTTCTAATAATATTTGTAATGTGTAATGTGGCTTTGGGTAGGTTAGCAATTTTAATTATCCATCTTCCATGTGTGGTACCAGATTTTTCCAGAATTTAATAGGGGATTGCTTTTTTTGTGTTTGTTTCTTAACAAGGTCATGGGGAGAAAAGAGAAAATATATGATTAGGTCTTAGGAAAAATAGCATGGAAACTATTCTGTTCAACTTGCAATCATTTAAAAGTAATGATATGATGAAACACCCTAAGACAAGTTTTGCACTTGGATTATCAAGTTCCATTCAAAGATGCTGCTAGATTTCAGGGGGCATTGTACAAGGGTACCAATTTTCTTATTCCATAGAGGTTTTCAAGTATGCAGAGGGAGATTGAAATGACAAATAGGCCCAATATTTTCTCTAATTCCATTATTTATTGCTTTTCTAGTTCCTGTATCAAAGCCTGGCATGTAGCATGTACCCATCTACTGATCACACATCAAGTTCGATCAAGGAGGCAGGGGTGTGCCATATTTTCCAAGTGATAAATGTCGTTGTAATTGTCCAGTGTTCATTGGAAGGAAGATTTTCAATAAATGGCAAATGATATTAGCAAGTGATCACAATATTTTGAATCTGAGAAGAAGGAAATCTGGGTAGAAAAAAATACTTAGCACCCACTTAACTACTAAGGTCATTTTTCAAGGCAGATAAAAGGATTTGGAGTTTATAAACAAATACTAAAAAGACTGGAAGACAACCACTGCTGTAAACTGCCGGGGTGGATGGCTGTGGGGTGGGAAATAGGGCAAAGAAGAGCCAGTGGCTTGGGATACAGGTGTGGGGCGGGAGGGAGGTAATGGTGACCATCTCTCCTTAATGACAGTAAAGTGAAAATAACTTATTTGAACATGGGAGTCTGCAGGCTTCCAAGTTTAATATGTGTCTAGGAAATGTTAAGAGATAACTATATGAAATCTTTTCTTCATCCCATTATAAGACCTGGAGATACTGGGAAAGGACATGGAAAAAAATGAACAATATTTGGATTCTTTACTTTCTGGGAGATTTTGACATGTCTTATGCCTTTCGTCTCTGATTTTCCATTTTCGGTTGGAAGAGACTTTAGGTATAGAGAATTATGTATATTATTAGATGTTCCTTTTCCAGCTGCCTCACCCACTTTCCCCACAAGTTAATTTCTCTTCCTTCCTTTTCTTTCTCCCTCCCCCCCAAACTTTCCCTCCCTCCCTCTCTCTTTCCTTTAAGTCATTATTAGTTTGGGCAGATACATGAAAATATCCTGGGATCTGCCAGGATACAGGCAACTTAAATGTTACTTGCATCTTGAAAGTTTAGAGAATTAAAATATAACTGGTTGTTGTAGTATTTTTTAAAGCTTGACTTTCGGAATTCTGATTTCAACCCTGCTTGAAATAAGGACTTTGTATGTAAAAACCCAATGTCCCAAGCTTTTGAAACTCAAAACAGGTGTGAGTTTCATCCGATCCAACTTTACTACAATATAATGAATTTTTAGCTGAAAGAATGTAATAAGGATGATGTTTCCAGGTTGGACAGAACTTTAAATAGGAGTATATGTTTAGTGAATCGTTACACATAGACTCCTTTCAGATATATGCACATACGCACAAGACTAGTAAATGCGATCTGTCAGAAGAACTCAGAGGAACAGGGTAACATTTCCCTTCCACGTGGTTTCTATCAATTGTGATTTCCTGTTTAGAGATTAGCCTCCTCTTCTTACCTGAAGTTTTGAAAACCTAAAATAAACAGAAGACCACACTCCCCGAAAAGAATTACCTGACTCTGATTGTTGTTCCTCTCCTGAAACATTCGTCTGTAGGGGAAAAAAAAAAAAAGCTCTCCTCAAATCTCAGTTCTAAAGAAAAGTTTCTGAGTTGGCTGGGAATTTTGTAAGCTCAGCGTCCTCCAGGCCAGACCGACACACGAGGCTTCAAATGTTTCTAGAGCTAGCTTGAGTCTTAACGGTCAAATAAGTCTCTCAGAAGTGGAATAATGAGAAGTGCTTTGAGAGCCCATTCACATCTTTTATCACTTAAGAGGTAACTGTCCCTTTACGGAGCCATCCTTTTCCCTCTCCGGAACATGTGTCTGATATTCATTAGGACAAGAAAGATTAAAATGTGTTCTTGAATGAATAGTGGTTCAGAACTCAGGAAAAGAGACAGGCTTTCACAGAAATATGCTGATTGTTTAGTTGTAAAATAACGAGGCAAGGGAACAGGGACATACACTGTTCAGTCCAGCTCATAGCTTGTGGCTGCCAGCTCACCAAAAGAGATCACATAGTTTGGCCAAGCTAAGGACTAGACCACAGCCAGGAGCTGGAGGGGTAGTGAGGAAGGCATGCCGCTGGAACATACCCAGCCTGATCTCTGCGGAGCCCAGCGGCAGGGTCTGGTAGACTTTGTACAACAAAGGGTGACCGCTGCCTTCCAGCCAAACCACCCTGTGCTCCTCCTGAGCCGGCCTGCTTCTGACCAAGGCTCTCAACACCCCTTCTTGCTGGGCTGCCTCTCTGCTCCCTGGAATCTCTTGGCTTAGCACCTCCTTGGCCCCTCCCAGCTGGACCACTCCTGGGACAACATGTGCTCTGCATGGAATAATAAGGTTAACTGGACAAGGTTGAATAGCCCTGTGACGAGAGTGCCTTCAAGCCACATGACAGAAATGAAATAGGAGTCATACTGGCCACACCGGAGGAGAATCAGATTCTTCTCGAGAGTTCCAGTCCCGGTCTGGTTCTCTGAGATGCCCAGAGTCATCCTTTCTTTCTCTCCTCATAAAGTTAGAAATACAGAGCAGCAACACTTAAGTGTGGTAAGGGAGAAGGGGAGAATGAAGAGTGGGTGTAGTCATTTTCAAAGATGGTTTATCTGTAAATCTCTTCCTGGGCAGAAGTTTTGGGAAAAGCGAAATCACTCAGCCCAAGGGAAGCCTAAGGAGTTAGAAAGACGTCTTGGAAATCCCCCGGAAAAAAAAAGTTATCAGGTAGAGTTTGATTTTGTCTTTGTTGTCAACGTTTTGGCTCAGTCGGTTGTAGCAACAAAAGAGGTTCCAGGCAGAAAGCAGCAGCAGGTGATCAGGAAATGGATTTTTCTGCATCTGGCAAAACCTGGTATGGAAGGGAGGAAAGGCAGAGGGGGCTAGACTCAGGAAGCACAAGGGCGAGGGAAGGCAGGGTGGAGTCCCAGCGTGGGGCAGCGATGCTAGAGTCCTCAGCGAGCAGGGGAATGAAACCCAGGGAGCAGAAGGCACACAAAAGCAAGTCGGGGAACCAGCTTGCAGGCAGGCAGCCTGGCTACTGGAAGGCAAGGCAAGGGAGTCGAGGAAGGCAGACTCCAGGGAGTTAAGATCCTGTAGGAAAAAAACAAAGCCGCAAGCCAAAGACCCTGCAAGCGCTGATAAACCAGGTGACCTGCAAGAACTAACAACCAGAACCAGGTGTCAGGTCCAGATGCAGGGCGTGGCTGGGCGTAAGACTGAAGGCAAAGAATGTAAGCCGCAGACTTGGTGGTTCCCGCCAATGGGAACATCTTGATCCTGAGGTAACTTTCACCCCAGCCAGGAAACCTCTTACAGGAGATAAGACTGTTGCTTTTTTTTTTTTTTTAAACAACATGGCACACAAGTAAGTGTTGGGAAATGATACATTATTCTCCATAACCTCTCACCTGAGCTGCTGCACTAGCTTCTTATCTGCATTTGGGCTTCCTTTCTGACAACCCATTCCTTACATAGCTGCCAAGACAATTCTATAACACGAGTCTAGTCATGATTTTCTTCTACCTAAATCCTTCCGCTGGCTACCTATTGTTCAAGCAAGATTCTCCACGGTGTTTTTGGTGAACACTAGTTCTATGAATATTAGTTCTGTGGGGTAGCTAGCAAAAGAAAGGTGTACAGTCAGATAACATGGGACTGTAGTCCCTTCTATGTAGAGAAATCTTTTGTAGAGATTTCCAATGGAGAGAAGCGTTTTAAAAGCTCTGAGAAGTCCTGCAACAGCTTGTTGAATATTGATTAATACTTTCCAAATACTTTTTTTAAAAGATTTTATTTATTTATATGAGAGAGAGAGGGAGAAGGAGAAGCAGAGTCCCCACTAAGCAGGGAGCCCGATGTGGGGCTCGATCCCAGGACCCCGGGATCATAACCTGAGCCGAAGGCAGATGCTTAACTGTCTGAGCCACCCAGGCGCCCTCCAAATGCTTTTAATTGTGGAGCACCTTCTCTCTTTTTTTTTCCCATAAAATCTACCAACACTGATTTGAAATGCTCTGATACCTATGGGGGGGGGGGAGGAATCTATCTTGCTTAGTCTAAAGTTGTTAAGGATCTTTTCGATCTGGCCCCTCTCTATCTGCTATTGCTGCTCATCAATTCTCCTCTTGGGTTTTATGCTCTGATAAAACAAAGCAGACTGTTGTTCTCACACATGTCACTGTATTCTGGTCATCTTTTCTTTTTAACAAAAATATTCTCTGTGCATTTTCCCTAACCCTCACTGGTAAAATGTTACTTATTCTTCAAAATCCTGCTAATATATCGACCCCATAGAAAGTTGTCTCTTTACTTTAGAGCAAGGGTCAACAAACTGTCTCCATAAAATGGGCCAGATAGTAAACGTTTTGAGCTTTGAGGCTCCCATGGTCTCTGTCGCCACTCTTCAACTCTGCCATTGTAACATGAAAGCAGCCATAGAGAATCTGTAAATGAATTGGCATGGCTGTGTTCCAATAAAACTTTACTTACAAATATAGGCAGCAAGTTGGATTTGGTCATGTACTGTAAATCAATAACCCATGTTTTACAGTCATACTTTATACAGTTCTTGTTGAGGCAGAAGTCTCTAGATGTGAAAAAATCTAATGCCTCCTTGTGAGAATAGTATATACATGCATTTAGTTAGAATAGACCAAGAACAGAGAAAAAAACAAATGCAATTAATGAAGCATAAGATACTCCTTAAAGTTGTTATTTTAGACTCTTGTCATTACAGTTAATTGCAAGAAGTTTATGTAAAAGGTAACATAAAATTAGAAACTCTTCTATAATGTTGGTTTAGGAATCAGCCCTTGGAAAATATTACCAAAGGCAAGAATGTTTACTAAAACCTGGTCGAGACCCTGTTTTAAGGGAACAATTTATATCTAAAGTGCTAAGCACTCATTAGCCAGTTTAAAAGGATCTCTGCTTCCCTGAACTGCTGTCTGAAAAAGAGAATGAACTAATATAATAGCAAAAGAGAAATCTAATGGGCCTGGTGAAGCTTATTGCCCTATCTGGAGGATTGGCTGCTAGGGATTGTCAGTATTTGGGGGACCAGAAAGGGAGGAATCAGAAAGCTGGAAGAGAGGCAGAGAACTTCTCTGGAATGGGAGTGATTCCAAGGGCATCACCAGGGATTGCTCCTCGGGAAAATGATAGGCAGGAATCTCTGATTAAGTAGATGCAGGCGATTAAATTCATGGAGCCTCTGATTAAAAAAACGACAGGAAAAAAACAGGTCATGGTAAGGTTCAGGAAGAGGGGCTCGTGAGTAATTTCATTGGACAACCTGAAGCCTTTTGAATGACAAGAGCTCCAGCTCCCAAAACTGCCCCCTCTCTCTTAAAGTCGCAGTTCCCTGTGTCCCGCTCGGTGACAATGAAAATTGTGAATGGCTGGCTGTCTATTAAATGTTCAGTCTTCCCTGTCCATGAAATAGAAGTATTACAAGGACATTTCCCAGCCCCACTTACTGGCTTGTAGGTGGAGGCATGGGACTGAGTTCAGGCTAATGGAATGTGGGTGGAAGTGATTTACATCACTTCTAGGCCTGGCCCGTAAAATCTCCCGCTGGGTCCTCCACTCTTTCTCTACCCCATCTGCTGACTAGATTTGGGCAATTTCAGATACCATGTGTTGAAAGCAGGAGAGCTTCTGTCAGCCTAAGTCTCTGATGGGCTTGACGGAACAGAAAGTCTCCCCTCCTCACTCAAACATACAATATACCGCATAAACTTCTATTGTGTTAAGCCATTTCAGAGTTTAGCTACTATGAGAGACAGCATTTACTTGATGAGTATAAGCAGAAAATGAGCATTTCTTAATAACTAAAGGTGTTCCACTGTGGAAAGCAGGTCTAGATAAGAACGTGGAATCCACTGAATCAGAAAACAGGGAAGACACTACAATTTGTAAATAAGCCATTATTTTCAAACTCAGATAAATTCCACTTCCTTTAACAAATCATATTTTTGGAAATAAATTTATATGTGTATCACCATCTATATTGGCAAGTTAATCGACTTAAAATTCCACTTCTTTTGAAAACTTTAGGAAACAACACCCAGAAGAGTAAAAGTAACAAAAATTAAAAACCAAGCAAACATGGACAATATAGAACACTGATTGCTTAAAAACAAACAAAAAATGAAGTTAAGCCATTTTGAGAGGAAAAATATCAGACATAAGCCAACTGAATAACATGAAGATGTAATTAACCAGATCAATTGTATTGTCTAAGAAAACCATTATCAGCAGTTTGATGTGGAAAACTACTCAATTTGGTTATCTGTCCCCTGCTGAATCATGGTGGAACCCATTTGAGAGTCATTTAAATTTCTTTATTTTTAATTTTTTCTATTTTTTCTTCATAAAGGGATCATTGAATCAGTGTGATTTTTTCCCTCCATTTTATTGACATACAACTGACATTTAGCATTGTATTAGTCTAAGAAGTACAATATAATGATTTGACAGATAGGTGTATATTATGAAATGATCACCATAGTAAGTTTGGATAATATCCGTCACCCACATAGTTACACTGTTTTTCTTATAATGAGAACTTTTAAGATCTATTTTTTTTCTTTTTTTGGAAGATTTATTTGAGAGAGAGAGAGCATGCTTGTGGAGGTAGGGGCAGAGGGAGAGAGAGAGAAAATCTTCAAGCAGACTCCCCACTGAGCAGGAAGCCCCACACAGGGCTCCATCCCAGGACCCTAAGATCATGACCTGAGCCAAAATCAAGAGTCAGCCACTTAACCAACTGAGTCACCCAGGCGCCCCTAAGATCTACTTTCTCAGCAACTTTCCTATATGTAATACAGTATTGTTAACTATGATCACCATTCTGTACATCACTTCCTCACGACTTACTTCTTATGTAATGAGGGGTTTTTAACTCTTGACCACTTTCCCCCATTTTCCATGTCTCTCACCACTGCCTCTGACAACCACCAATCTGTTTTCTGTATCAATGTGATTTTTGAGGACAGATTTTTCTAGGTGGGATTATGTTTGTGTCTTTGTGACCAAAAAATCAAAGCAGAGAGTTGCTGACAGATGTTCTAGGTGATATAAAGTCCAGTTAGATCATCACAGACAGTCTATTCAATTATAAATAATCAGGATTTATTAGGCTACACTGGAGAAACACAACTTTGAAAGCTTCCTAAAATATCCATTATTATGATAACACTAAACATTATTATCCTTTTCTAGAATTGCAGCAAGTATAGTGTAGTGGTTTAGAATATAAGCACGTCTGTTCATCAAGACATCATTATACAAGAATGAAAAGGCAAAACAGGGTAAGGGATAATTGCAAGACATACCAGGATCATATTCAGAATCTGTAAAGATGCTTAAAAACAAGTGAGCAAAAGATGAGCAAACTAATAGGAAAATGGGCAGAAGACTAGAACAGGTCCTGAACAGTGTGCTCAACATTGCCAGTTATAAGAGAAACACAAACTAAACCCTCAATAAGATAACATTACACATCCAACAGAATGGCCAAAAATAAAAAGAACAGATAATACCAGGTCCTGACAAGGATGTGGAAAAACTGAAACTCTCATACACTGCTGGTGAAAGTATACATTTTTGAAAATTGTTTGAAGAATTCATTTAAAGTGAGCATTCACACGCTCTATACCCAGCAATTGCATTTCAAGATACATATAATATGCCCAACATAAAAGCATACATATGTGGGGCGCCTGGGTGGCTGGGTCAGTTAAGCAGCTGCCTTCAGCTCAGGTCATGATCCCGGGGTCCTGGGATCAAGCCCCATGTCGGACTTCCTGCTCAGCAGGGAGCCTGCTTCTCCTTCTCCCGTTGCACACCCACCACTCGCATTCTCGCTCTCTCTCAAATAAAGAAATAAAATCTTTTTTAAAAGTGTATGTATGTGCATCAAAACACATGAACAAGAATCTCCACAGTAGCATCATTTTTAATAGCCTCAAACTGGAAATTGCTCAAATTTTCCTCAATAGAATGGAAAAATAAATTGTGGCATAGTCATGTCTTAGAATACTGTACAAAAAAATAAAATAACTACTTCTGTACCCAACAACATGGATGACTTTAAACTCATAATGTTGAGTGAAAAAAGCCAAAAGAGAAAACACTGTATGATTCCATTTACATAAAGTTCATAAAGAAGCAAAAGTAATCTATGTTGTTAGGAGTCAGGGTGGTAATTACCTCTGGAAAGGCGGGCATAAGGAAGGACTTCCAGGGTGTTGTTGATCCTTTAATTCTTAATCTGGGCAGTGTTGCCCAAGTGGATTTACCCTGTGAAAATTCACCGAGTTGCACACATAAGATCTGCATACTTTTCCCTATGTTAAACCTTAATACAAGGTTTACTTGAAAAAAAGGAGTGTGTGAACTCTGACGTCATATTGCTGGTTTCCTGTGATAGCTTTGCTCCTCACCAGTCAGGGTACGTGGAGAAATCGCCTAACCTTTCTTTGTCTCAGGTTACTCTGTAAAAGGGAGATTCCACGATTACCTCCTTCCTAGACTGTTAGAAGGACAATCTGACAGCACATACCCAGCTCATAGAACAGTACTGGGCGCTATGTTTACCAGTCACTAAATGCCAGCTGTTGTCATTCTGACCATTAATTCTCGGGAGAACAAATTGATAAATATTATCTTCAAATGTCAGTGGATCCAAGGTAAGAATAATTAGAATAACACAGAGAACCATCTGATATTTTTATTTGGCTTTATTATTTTTTGACTCCTTGACCTTCAAACTAGGGAGTTTCTCAGAAAAACCAACACGGACAACTCCCAAAGCAAAAAAATTCATTTGAAAGCCATGGTGTAGACCAACTAGTATAAATATTATTGCTACAAAGGACATCTGTAAGTAGGTAAAGTGCCTGAGAAGAAAAAAAAAGATCAGGTTACACTTATGTAAGGCATGAATTCTTATTTTAAAAGGGTTAGTAACGCAATTCTCACACCTCAAGATGGAAGGAATTAGTCAATTTATCCTCGTGTGCAATGGAGTGTGGTTTTTTTTTTAATAAAGTGTACACATTTTTTTATTCATTAAAAACATTTCAAAAATTTACACTTCTGGTCTACTAGGTTTTCTACTCCATTATGGTATCCAATATTTAAAACAGTTTCTACAATTATTTCATGCTAACCCTTTTTCTCATTTATAAACAAATTCACCCAGGGTTTGCTTTTATTTCTGAAATTCAGGTCAGAAAATTCAAACTCCACCTACTGATATTAGGTTAGGAAACTCAAACCGGAACTTGGACCTTTATCAACGTTAGTACTTAAGTTAGTACTTTTGGCTAGCGGATCCAATCACAGAGCCCTTGAAATACTGATGTCCATATTCTAAATCAGGAAATTCAGTATTATGTTTTTACACTACCATGAGAATCCTAGAGAGAGCTTAGGCTTCATGCGGTTCTGTCTCCCATCATTTGCAGTGTGACAGCTGTGCTGGCTTTAAGAGAGCTTATTTTTATGTGTTATTTTCCTTTAGCGAACTCTTATTTTCTAAGCTAAAAACCTCAAGAGGGAGGGACCGTGTCTGCCTTGTTAATTATTATATTACCAGTGTTTAGGCAGTGCCTGGAACATAGTGTTGAAAAGTATTGCTTGTAATAGTGAATACAAGAAATACAAGTGTATGAGTGTAAGAATGGGAACCATTGGATGTAAATTCTCAAGTAGTACATGACCCAAAAATAATCAGTTAAATATATAAAACCAAAATAATTAGGATTTTGAGTTCTTGAGATTGATTGGTATGGTCTCGGGCTTTAATTGTAGGAAAAACAAGCAAATTACTCCAAACAGGTCGCAGATGTGGGATTTTCTTCATGCTCTGATCTCTTTAATGTGACCCAAATGAGAGCCTGGATGTGAAACGATCCACTGAAGGCAGATGACCTTGGCTCACCATGGAGAAGAGCTGAGGGCATTTTGCCCTCTATCCCAAGTGCAGTGGTGTCAGTGTGGATAGATAAAGGAAAAATGGCTTCAGAAAGAATGATTCCCTGTGGTGGGCTCTGAGAGCAGGGAGCAGGCAGTGATCTCTAGGACTCTCCTTTGGAACTGTCTATCACTATCTGTGGGAGGAAAACGTATGCATGTCAGAATTTTCTGAATAAGGGCTATAATAGAAGGGTTTTTTTTTTTTAATTAATTAGAATGTCTTAACTATCCCAGTTCTGGGCTCTTGGGTTTAATCAGGTTTTTTTGTACTGGACGCTGAAAAATGATTTCGGAATTATAACATAGGTGCTTCCGATGTCCCAGGTATCCCCATCTTTTCTGATGACACAGCAAACTTGTCTCTGATAATCCAACTCCTCCACTTCTCTTTCTCATTTCCCACTGCATTTTGGAGAGAGAATGAAGCACCTTTCAGAACTATGAAAAAGCTCAGTCCGAAGGGTTGGTGTCTCTTTAAATTTCTTGAATCTTTTTTATGGGACATAAGAACAAGAAAAACTGTGTAACTAACAATGTTAAAAATTACTTATAAATTTTCTAAATTATAAACACAGTACATGCTAGTTTAAATAAGTAATACAGAGGTATATAAAGAAATGTTAATCATTGCTCTTATTATTTCCCGTTCCACCAGCCCCTTCACCCTCGCCAAGATAAACACAGTTAACAGTGGGACTACACCAAAACAAAATGCTTTTGCACAATGAAGGAAACCAACAACAAAACAAAAAGGCAATCTATGGAATGGGAGAAGATGTTTGTAAATGATATATCTGATAAGGAGTTAATATCCAAAATATATAAAAAACTTATACAGCTTAACAACAACAACAACAAAAAACAAAATCAATATGATTTTAAAAAGGGTAGAGGACCTGAATAGACATTTTTCCAAAGAAGATATACAAATGGCCAACAGACATATGAAAAGATGCTCAACGTCTCCACCAGGGGAGATAAGGCACAGCACTAAAGTACATTTGGGATTTTAAAATACTGGTAATACACTATTTGTTGCATTAGTTATTTATTTTAAAAATTAAAAAATTATTGAAGCATAGTTGACACACAATGTTACATTAGTTTCAGGTGTGCAACATGGTGATTCAGCAACTTTATACATTATGCTGTGTTCACCACAAGTGTAGCTGCCCTCTGAAATGATTTATTTATTAAATAAAATACTAGCAATGAACAGGTTGGGTAGTGGGCACACAAGTGTTTAAAATAATAATGCTTTTAACCGCACATGTGTATTATAAATTTTATTTTGCGTGTATGGTATATTTCACTGTTAAAAAATAAAGAAATAATGATTTTTTATGTTGTTATGTGTATTTTTTAAAAAGATTTTTATTTATTTATTTGAGAGAGAGAGGGAGAGAGCATGGGCAGGGGGGAGGGGCAGAAAGAGAGGGAGAAGCAGACTCCCTACTGAACAGGTAGCCTGATGCGGGACTCGATCCCAAGACCCCAGGATTGTGACCTGAGCCGGAGGCAGACGCTCAACTGACTGAGCCACCCAGGCATCCCTGATATGTATATTTTTAAACTGAAGTATTGTATACAATGTACACATTAGTTTCAGTACCGCATGGTGTCCAACAACCTATAGATGGGCTATGCTCACAATAAGTGGTGGTTACTATCTGTCACCATACCGTGCTGTTACAGTAAGACTGGCTATATTCTCTGTGCTGTACTTTTCATCTCTGTGACTAAGTCATCCCATACCTGTAAGCCTGAATCTCCCACTCCCCTTCACCCATTCTGCCCATCCTCCCATCAGCCCCTACCCCTCTGGCAGCCATCAGTTTGTTCTCTGTATTTGCCTGTTGTGTATTTGTTTGTTCTCTGTATTTGTCTGTTTTTGCTTCCATTTGTTCATTGTTTTGTTTTGTTTTGTTTTTTTAGCTTGCACATATGAGTGCATACATCATTTGCAAATATCTTCTCTCATTCAATACGTTGCCTTTTTGTTTTGTTGCTGGTTTCCTTTGCTGTACAAAAGCATTTTATTTTGGTGTAGTCCCCCTAGTTTATTTTTGCTTTTGTTCTCCTTGCCTGAAGGGACATATCCATAAATACGTTGCTTTGGCCAATGCCAAAGAAATTACTGCCTATGTCGTCGTCTACGATTTTTATGGTTTCAGTTCTCATACTTAGGTCTTTAATCCATTTTTGTGTATGGTGTAAGAAAGTGGTCTGATTTCATTATTTTGCATTAGCTGTCCAGATTTCCCAACACCATTTATGGGAGAGACTGTCTTTTCCCCATTATGTATTCTTGCCTCCTTTGTCATTGATTAATTTGTTCAAATAAGCATGTGTTTATTTCTGGGCTCTTTATTCTGTTCTATTGATCTATGTATTTGGTTTTGGGCCAATACCATACTGTTTTGATTACTAAACGGCTTTGTAGTATACCTTGGAATTTGGAATAGTGATACCTCCCAACTTTGTTCTTCTTTCTCAGGATTGCTTTGGGTAGTCACAGTCTTTTGCGGTTTCATAAAAATTTTAGAATTATTTGTTCTAGTTCTGTGAAAAATGCTGGTATTTTGATAGGAATTGCATTGAATCTGTAGATTGCTTTAGATAGTATGGACATTTTACTAATATTAATCATTCCAATCCTTGTGCATAGGATACCTTTCCCTTTGTTTTTGTCATCTTCAATTTCTTTCGTCAGTGTTGTATGGTGTTCGGAGTACAGGTCTTTTATCTCCTTGGTTAATTTTATTTCTAGGTATTTTATTCCTTTTGGTGTAATAATAAATGGGATTGTTTTCCTAATTTCTCTTTCTGCTACTTTATTATTAGTGTATAGAAATGCAATCGATTTATGTATATTAATTTTGTATCCTGCAACTTTACTGAATTAATTTATTACTTCTAGTAGTTTTTTTGGTGGAGTCTTTAGGCTTTTCTACGTATAGTATCATGTCATCTGCAAATAGTAACAGTTTAACTTCTTCCTTTCCAGTGTGGATGCCTCTTGTTCCTTTTTCTTGTCTGATTGCCGTGCCTAGGGCTTCCAGTACTATGTTGAATAAAAGCAGCAAGAATGGACATCCTTGTTCATGTGTCTCATACTTTGAATGAATATATTACCCATGAAAGATTTTGCAACCTCATACATTGGTCAAAATATTGCTTAACTGAGGAGTCATGGAATTTTTCTAAATAATGACACATTTTACTATAGAATATTAAAAAATTACATTAATTAATATTACTACCAATCTCATCTGTAGGGCTGACACTCGGTGAGGCAAGCGAGGCACCCTGGGTGCAGAGTTAAGGAGGAACTTACTCTCGGTCATACAAGTGCCAATTCTGTCCTTGCCTGACCCTGAACGTGAATATCTCTTTAAGAGTGAGGTGTCTCACTTGCAAATGAATGTCTCTTCATTTTTTCTTTAAGTTTTTATTTAAATTCCAGTTAGATAACATACAGTGTAAAACTAGTATCAGGTGTACAATACAGGGATTCATCACTTCCAGAGATCACTCGGTACTCACAAGTGCATAGGTGAATGTCTCTTCCTCCCTTGACTCACCCTAGTCTTGTCCTGCTCATCAGAAATAAGTGTAAGCTGTCCAGGTCACAGCGATAGACATTTCTCAAATTTTGAAATTTCTTGAAGGCTTGAATTTTATCATTGGTGACAAATACTCCCAGTTGTTTACCTTAAACTAACAGGTTCACTTTGTCAATCTTTGAGAAAACGTCTGCTAAAACCCTGTGTGAATACCATAGTTCATCTGTAAGTCATATTGTCAAGCAAAAATTGTGCTTCGTGAAAAAGTAAAATAAGGTGGCTAGTTCAGCTTGCAACCGAAACAATCCCACAAGTGTTTTTCCTTGAGTCAGCCATCATGCTTTGGTATGCTGAGGAAGTGTTTTCTGTGTACTCTCTATTTTGCCACATAGCCTATAAAAAGACAGTTATTCAAAGGTCAAATTTGAGAACTTAATAATTTTTTACTTCTTCATAAAGGACATTCTTAAATAAAATTGCCTTCATAATTTTAACTGCAAGTGTGAAGTGGTGAAGAATATAATAACTACATGTACAATTTGGTGCCCCTGCAAATGTCAACACAGTTGTTCCAGGCTAAAGTAAGAAATTAAAGTTATTCAACACTTAGCGTAATTCAACACAACTTGTCTCTGTAACCTAGCATTCATATAAAGTAAGATCTTCAGTGTTTAGTTTGTGCTGATATTGGACATGTATAAACAAAATAGCCACATTTGTAGATGTATCCATTTATAAGGCAAAAGTACAAGTTTGCAAAGAAATAACAACTCAGTCTTCATATTTCCAGTTAAAGCTAATTCAGCAGGTTACCGTATTGTTAAGAAGTGGCAGTACCATGAATTCACTTATTGACTTTCTATCCAGCAGGCATTCAGCAACTAAACTATGCAAGGCTTTTTTGGCTCTCAGCTATTGTGTTTACTTCTCCAGCTAATGCATTATGATGACTTAGCCTGTTAGATGCCTCAGAAGCTTTTTCATTTCTGGTCCAAAAAGTAGTAGCAAATAATTTTTTGGCTTTTAGAACGTTCAGTTTCTTTAAATTCTGAAGGATTCGCCTCAAAATGGGGCTGCAACATAATTGGCGCCCAAATGCTATTTAAAAATTCTCTCTTCCCCAAAGACACAATAAAATAAACTATTATCATTCGTAAAGCTGAAGGAAAGGAAGCTTTCATCATGTTTTAATTTCTTTTCTTTTTTTGCTTTTCTTTCTTCCTTTTTTTTTTTTTTTTTTTTTTTTTTTTAACAATCATTCCCCATTTCTATGGGGTAGATTCCTTCCGTTCCATGATTCAGGGAGCTCTCTGATATGTCAGTTTCAACTTTTTCAGTCATAGATAGGACAACTGTAGGTTGAGTAAGCAACCCTCTAATTTCCCTTTTTTTTTAATTGTGGTAAAATACACTTGATAAAATTGACTGTTTTAACCACTGAAGTGTACAGTTCAGTGACATTAGGTACATTCATACTGTGGTGCAACCATCACTACCTCTGTCTTCAGAACTCTTTTCTTCTTGCAAAACTGAACCAATAACTCCCCATTCCCTTACTTCCCTAGAGCCCCTGGCAACCACCATCCTAGTTCCTATCACGATGAATTTGACTCCTTAAGTACCTCACATAAATGGACGCATACAGTATTTGTCCTTTTGTGACTGGCTTATTTCACTTAGCATAATGCCTTCAAGGCTCATCCATGTTGTAGCATGTGTCAGAATTTCCTTTCTTTTTAAGGCTAAATAATGTTCTGTTGTAGTATGTTGTTTATCCATTTACCTGTTGATGGAAATTTAAACTGTTTCTACATTTTGGCTATTGGACTTAGTCACTGGTGGGCAGCTGCATGAGAAGCATGGCCTTCATAGATCCCAAGTCAGCAACTGGAGTCATTAGTCAGTTATGTTCCTCACTGATGGGGATCTGACCATTTCATGGCCTCCAAGTGTTTTATTTACCTTTGGTTGTGTTGAAGATCTTATATAAGATACTGTCTGTTTGCACTTCCTATTCTATAAGTTTCTTAATCATTTCCCCCCCAAATTTGTATTAGCTTGTTTTTCACTTACAAGATCATAAGGGCTTTGTTTATGTATAAAAATAATTAACTCCCTGTTTTGTTGTACATATTAATTTTCTCTGAGTTTACCATGTATCTTTAGATTTTGTATATGGTATACTTCTTCATACAAATAATTTTAATTTCAACATAGGCAAATCTATTTTTTTTCTTTTATAGCTTAAAAGCCCTTTGAGCTGCTTACAAAGGTTTCTCTAATTTTTGTATCATATAAAGTATTCTAAATTTTCTTCCATGTCTTATTTTTGTTTGCATTTACTTGTGTGATTTATTTGGATTTTTTTGCTGTATATATACAATGAAGGAAGAGTTTAACCTTGTTTTCTTCTAGCTGGATAGTCAATTATACAAATATTATTTGTTAAAGTATCATTCTTTTTTCCATGGCGTTGGAAAGCCATCTTTATTCTGCCTAAGCTGAGATTCCTAGAAACATGTAATTTCGGTATTCCTCAGTGCAGATATTCACTTCAGGACCTGGAAGAGGCAAAGCAATAAAATAATTCTGAGAAAACAAGTGATACCAAGTCAATACTTGTGTATGAGCAAGTGCCGATTCACCGAAGGTTAGTAGAAGATTACCAGAGGCTTAATACGTACTGTATTTTTTTTATGAGAAAAAGAAAATCTGCCTCCCAGCAGTGTCACAAACAATGATGATTTTCATGTTAAATTTGACTTTCACCTTTTAGAAAGGAAGGAAAGAATGATAGTGAAAACATATGGAATGATACATTTTTAATGCGTTTGCTACTTCAAAATGGAAATATTCCAGTAATTGGTTTTGTGAAAAATTGTGTGTGTGTGTGTGTGTGTGTGTGTGTATTTACATATATGTTTACACTTATACAGTTTCTCTCCTGAAAATAATGATCAGGGTTCAAATTCTGTGTCCCTTATTTATTAGTCATGTAACTATGCAAATCACTGAGTTTTGTGAAACTCAAATTCCAATGGTCAATTGTGGTGAAAGCCAATTGTGATGTCACCAATAAAACCTCCCTGTGCTAAATCTTGTTATCATTAATGCCAGGTGACATACTTAATCATGCCATTCTTTAGAAATTCTCACCATTGGGCCTTTTGGTCTGACATTGAGTTAACTCTGCTACTTCCTGCATTAATTTGCATAGGCAAGTGAGTGCTGACAGCTCTACCTACCCAATCCAAGGATGGGAAATGAGTCTCCAAACGTTTCCCAAATTGCCCAGCTACTACTAAAGAAGCAATTGTGTTACCCGTAGAGTGATCATCCTTGGAAGCAACACTCACTTGACTGACCCTGTGTGAAGGAACAACCCTTTCAAGGAAATCCCTAGGGACAGATTATTTTCCTAACTAGTAGAGACCAAGTAGTGGCGGTTTTCTCAATGACTGGAAGACATTTGGCAGAACGGAAACTTGGAACTTGTGGTTTGCAAGGGTGTGTGCAAATTTCAGCATGATAGGTCCTAGCCTAGGTATTTGAAGGTAGCATGACAGCAAGAATAATTGTTTTCTGGGTGAAAATACAAAGATCTATATCTTAGCAACAAATAGGAGCTCTGGGGGGGATAATCAGGCTAAGTCCTGAAATGGCCCAACCCCGAATGTTGATGTCATTCCTAAAAAACACTTTAGTGCACTCTCTAAAAATAAACACAAATGCTTGAAGGAAAGTTACATGAATGCAACTCTCATTTGCTCCTGGCATGTTATGGAACGAATGACACCCTTTAGGAGCCTAAGTATCTTTGAATGTTTGAGGAAGAGATTTCCAAGTATTGGGAAGAAGAATTTAACCCTTTGAATGTGGCAATGACTGCTATCTCAAACTTAATTATTTCTATACTTTAGTCACTGTTAATATACTTTGGTACAAACTGCAGTGGTAAATGGAGAATGGAATTCAAAATCAAACTCTTTTAGGGCTGTGTTTCACTGTGGTCAAACAAAAAATGATATTTACATGTTATATTATGCCAATGTCAAACACTGCCTCCCAGGGATCACTTTTCACGGCGATTCTTTTCATTTTTGGTGTTATTTTCAAAATTGGGGGTGGGGGAGATCATTTGTGTATGGAAACTTGACTTTGTTTACATAGCCTCCTCAATTTTAGGTAAAGTAAATGTATATTCCTTCCAATCATAACATTCCCTTCCCATCACTTAAATACTTTGCAGTTTTCTATAAGCAGCTTCGTATGTACCCTTACTTTGTGATTTAGCAAATTCTGCACATAGCAATTAGCCCTGGCAGGCCATATTTATACAATAAAGTGTTACTTAGCACTTACAATAATATCAGAGGGTAGAAGAGAGGAGTGTTAAACTAACCTCTGGAAAAAAAAATGGGGTTGGCAAAATATTTGAGAATTTTATTGTTAATATGTTTGGCTTTTCCAGTATTTGTAATAGAGGTTCTGTTTGAGCTCCTATTTTTCCTACAATTTAAGGAAAGCACAAAAAACTGCAGGCATTCTCACCTCTGCTGGAATTTTATGGAGAGAGGTCACGGAAGTCAGGGAAGGGTCACTGCCTCCATTCCTGTACTGTTCAGATGGTGGTACAGAGATTATTTAATATGTTCTCTCTCTTACTCCATATCTGCTGCCTCTCACCACCTCTGTCTATCACATGGAAGATGAGTCGTCTGGGCATAGAAAGAAGAGAGTCTTAGGTGTGGGCAGTCACTCCCCAGAACAGGAAGTAACTGTGCCGGACTCATGAGGTTTTATGTTGTAGGTAACATAAATAAGAGCCTTCTATCTCTTGTTCTTAGTCTTTATTTATTTATTTCAAATATTTTATTTATTTATTTATTTTGAGAGAGAGAGAGAGCAAGCGGGGGGCAGGGAAAGGGACAAGCAGACTCTGTACTCAGCGTGTAGCCCGATGTGGGGCTCCATCCCAGGACCCTGAGATCATGACCTGAGCTGAAATCAAGAGTCCGACGCTCAACTGACTGAATCACCCAGGTGCCCCCTAAGTCTTTATTTTTATTTATCTACTTTCTTTCTTTTTTTTTTTTTTTAGTAAAACACTTCTTCTAAAGAAAATCTAAATCCTCCAAAGTCATGAAAAGTAACATGTGTCTCCTAAAGCATTTTTTAAAGATTCTGCAAAGGGAAGAAATTACATCTCACAGTATTGAATGAAGTACAGTTTTCTAAAAATACTTATTACACTGTTCTCTCCTTAAAGCTCCTTGTCTTAGTAGTAGCTTGTTAGCGCTTTTCCGTATTTTCCTCAAAACTCCACTGGCACATAACGTCTTTTTCTCTCTCTGCAGCTGTGTCCTTCCAAGGGCAGGTTGACGTCCTTTCGTATGCACATTAATCTACTCCCTGCATCTATTCCCTGCTTTCGATTCTGTGGTTGCAGCCATTGCTACAACTGGTAAAACAGAGGCCCAAGTGTGATAGCAGGTCAAGCAACAAAGAATATATTCTTCTTGGCTGCAGGGTGGGAGCAAATGCTTCTCTTTTAACAGTTTCATCTTTGTCACATGTGTTGCTGGGTATACAAGAAAACCCACAGTAGATGCTTCCTAGAAGAGAGGCTCTTATGTACTACAGACAGAAAAGATGTATCAGGAGGCTACCAGCCTTGGGAAAGCTAATACCTAAAGTTTGATCATGCCAACCGTGATCAAAAGTTACGCGAAAGTATGGCAAGTAAGCAGAAAACCCTGATGTTATTTGGAAACACTTAAATCTATACCAGATTTTCAGATGTATAATGAAAGAATTACAATTAGGGGCAAACCAGAGAAAAGTGTAGAGTTTAGGTTAAAATGAGGCCATAATTGGAATTTTGCACTTGGTTTCATTGGCTGCCAACAATCTGAATGGTGCACAATGAAATCCATAAAACATGTTGCCAAATCTCTGGTCACTTGAAACTGCTGTGTTTCATTCTTCTCTGGTAAAAATGTCTTAATTTTGGCCATGTGATGTTATTTGTCTCATCTGGTTTCTTGGAGACTGAAGTCTCTCGTTAACTGTACTAATAAATAGAGGAGGCAGCAGAGACCTTCGGGGGAACAGTGCAGCAACAACACCCACTGAGGTCACCGTGGTCGTGATGAACTGTGGCTGGAAGCCTCACTAAAGGTGTGAGAATAAGGGCATAGGGAGCTGCTGTAGGGTGAAGCCCACCTGCATGCTGGCTAGGATTCCGAGGCAAGATTCTGGTGTTGTAGAATGTGCTTTGGAATGATCTGGGGTGGGACGCCTGGGTGGCACAGCGGTTAAGCGTCTGCCTTCGGTTCAGGGCGTGATCCTGGCGTTATGGGATCGAGCCCCACGTCAGGCTCCTCTGCTATGAGCCTGCTTCTTCCTCTCCCACTCCCCCTGCTTGTGTTCCCTCTCTTGCTGGCTTTCTCTATCTCTGTCGAATAAATAAATAAAATCTTAAAAAAAAAAAAAAGAAATGGAATGATCTGGGGTGATGTGGCCTCAGGCAGATGACCTGTTCTCTCTGAACCAGTTTTCTCCTCCTTAAACATGGAATTCTAAGGTCAAAGCTCATCTGGCTGTGACCTTGCATTTTAATATATTTCATGGGTGCTGAGATGCCCTTCCCCACCCCCCACCGCCACATTTTAATATTTCTGAAATGGGGTGTGCTTTCTAATCAACAGTGACTTACAATAACTGTTATCTCAATATATTTACTTTTGCCTGTGCACGTGTAAACATAAAAAATGCTAGCATCAAAAGTGCAAAATTGGGGTGCTTGGGTGGCTCAGTCGATGAAGTGTCTGCCTTCAGCTCAGGTCATGATCTCAGGGTCCCGGGATCAAGCCGCAGTTGGGCTCAGTAGGGAGTCTGCTTCTCCCTCTCCCTCTCTCCCCTAAACCCCCCCCCCCCACCGGCTCATGCTCTCTCTCTCTCTCTCAAATAAATAAATAAAATCTTTTTAAGAAGTGCAAATAGGACATAGGAGGCTCGGAAGACAAATCTCATGCAGAAAATAGTGGAACTTTTTTTTAACCATTAGAAACTAAATGGTGATAGGGAGGGTATGAGGGGTGATGAATCAGACGTATGTAGCAGTATGTCCAGAGCTGAGGTCAAAAGTCTGCTAACTCTATATAACTGCAAACCCAAGACTGATGGTCTAATTCTTCGATACGTTCTCTTTAAGAAATGCTGCAACACCAGTACTGTTCAGCGTATTATACAGAAAAACACGGACAGCAACAATTCTAATTCAGAGGACTCGGCCTCTGAATAGCTAGCAGGTTTAGGAAAACTTTAACCAGTTTATTTTACCTACATTTCCTATGTGTACAGGAATGGCATGTGGTTTAAAAAAAGTGGTCGGAGGCTGAAAAAGCTTTTTCAGTAAGCGTAAAATGAACATTATATGTGACAAGAACACATCGTGTTTCTTTTTAATTGGAAGTACTTTTTACTTTCTTATTTATAAAAATGTTTGTGTGTCTTAATGGCAAGTTGTCTTTGATTCCACAAGCTGCAGTGTATCAATACATATCTCCCGTTAAAGCAAAAGCTCGTTACTGCTGCCAACACCAAAAGATGCTGTGAGTGGACCCTTATAGAATAACTCTTTTGGATTTATAACCAAAAAAAAAAAAAAGAGAGAGAGAGAGAGAGAGAGAGACTGAAAAACACACTTGTGGAAGCTGTTCAGAATTAGAAGAGTTTTGTAGCTTCTTCATAAGGTTAATGTAAAACTTAATATGTAACCCTTCCTAGGGTAAATTATTGTGTGCTTAATTATAAACAATTTCTTAAAAGACCCTAGTTTAGTCTCCTACAAAAGAGTTTATACAGTCATCGTTATTATTAATAATAAAAGCTATTATTATATGTATACAAGCAGGACAAAGGGGCTTGGGGCAAGGAAATCAATTACATACTTATAGGAATCAAAAAATGTAGTCATAGGATGGTAAAGTGACTTGCCCATACCGCACAGTTTGCCATGCTAGAACCAGGACCGGAACTGAGTTTTCTCGATTTAATTTATTGCCAAGTATATGCGTTCACCGAGTGCCTCCTGCATGCAGGCTCATGGAGTGTGTGGGTGTCTACAGTGTAATCGCACCACATGTGCATTTACTCTGTATTAGCTAAGGCTCTGGGACAGGTGAGGGTGAGGGAGAGGGAGAGAGAGAGCAATGGAGAGAGAGTAGCTCGCTCTGCCTACCTTTTCCCTCAGGAGCACGTGGCCAGAGTGAGTGTGAGAAGGCAGTTGTCTCTGTTTCTTTTCTCAGTCGTCTTGGTTCTTTAGTGCTTCTCATGATGCAAGCATCTCACCTCACTAAGGGTGGCCATTGTTTCTGAAGAGATGTATGTTTCTTACAACGTAGCCCTTAAACACATCTCCATTGGGCGTTTAACCAGAAGACAGCAATCTGTTCTAATGCAAGGAGAGCAGCCAGCTGTGTTTGGACTTACCAGGAGATAGGATTAAATGCACTTACGTTTGCTTGCTAGTATGTTTGCAAAAATACTTCATAACTGTGTTTCATGGGCCAAAATATGTAAGGAATTTTCAAGGGTAACTTTAACTGTATTCTTAAAGTCTTGGAGGTCGTGGTGCATGGAGAAGAATACAGCCATGGGTCTGTGGGTGGGGAGATTGACCAGACAGCCCAGAGAGGAGAAAGGGCGAAGTGGAGAAACCAGCTAGGAGACTCCTGCAATACTAGAAAATGACAACAGAATCCTTGACCAGTATGGTGACAGCAAGGACAGAGAAAAACCAACCAATGGAGGCAATATGGGGGAGGCAGAAACAAGGAGGGAATGACTAGCCATGGAGCGTTCTAGACAAGGAGCAGTTAAAGCTTACATGCGTTTTCCAGACTGGTAGATCAGGGTGATGATTAGGATGAACATGACAGTTCATACAGGGAGCTCCACATTTTGATCTAGTGAAGAACACACGACTTGAATTACCTGCCTTCACTAGACTGAGAAATATTGAATGGGGTCGTTTTAAATTTTGATGTCTCGAATTACGTTAGCCCCAGCCCCACTGCTTTACTGCCTAACCACAGTGCCATCCTACCTTCTGCTTTGTTGCCCAGAGCCTGAAGCGAAAGCGTGTGCACTACTTCTTTGTTGGGGACTCCAACCCAGGTAACAGAGATGAGGGAAAAGGCCTGTGAGGCAGCAAAGGAGAGGAGCTGACGGAAGAGTGTGTGAGGGAGATCGCCACCTCTTGGGCTGATTACTTAAGCTTCCAAGAATCCATAGAAATGACTAGTTGCTGGGAGAACCCAGGGACCCTATTTCACACAGGTCAAAGTTTGCCCTGTGAAGTAATAACTCTCTTACACTTCCAGGTGGCTCTTCTATGGGTACCGTGGAGATCCCACTGCCTCTAGAGCCAAGGTATCAACAAGGAAGCCCTGTGGCAAGAGGCAGCAAGTAGAAGGTAGACATGAGGTGAGGACTCCTGGGTTTTACCCCGTGGACTCCTAGCTCGTCACCACAACAGTGTCTGGGTGGGAACGAATCTCGAAGAACTCTGAAGATAGGGAAGGCCAAGAGGACCTGAGGTGTGAATTTCCAACCCAAGTATGCCCCAATAAATTCTGTCAGTCCCCAAAAGGATGCCTCGTACGTGCCCACAGACCAGTCTGCCCACTTCATCGACCACGTTTGGTACAGCTTGGCTCCCCCAACTGATAACCATTGCCCAAGGAAATGGCGCAGCCTCTGCTGGCAGTGATCTACAGGAAATGGTGGTGTCTGAGTCAGGTCTGTGGTTCTCAGATGCTGCCAAAGCCACTGTTTCTGGGGTGTCAGAATTGTTCTGGGTAAGTCTGGAAGTTGGGAACGAAGGAGGGGACAAGAACCAAATCTCTAATCTCTCGCTGCATTTTGTCACCAGCCCCTGAAAAACTTTGCTCTTACTGGTCCCATAAAGTCCCACAAGAAAGCTGCTGCTTCAGTTTCTCCCTTCCAGGTTTCCATTTTTCATCTTCTTCAAACCATCCCTATCATGATGCCATACACCAAAACCTTTTTCTCCTCAGTTCCTCATCTCCATTAAAAGCAAACAAAACCCACCTCCCAACAAATAACAAACCTCTCTCCCCAAAACAAAACAAAGGCAAGGAGAAGATCAGAGAAACCGTCAGAAGCAAACCTAGGAACTTGTGTGGAAATTCAGCATACTGAATTCCAGAGCTCAGAGGACACTTTTCAGTTTCTCCCAGGACCATGGATGGCTACTTACTTTTCATTTACATAACCACAGGGGCCAATTGCAGTAGCCCCCTCAAAGAACAGTCTTATGCCAAAAATTAATTGAAGTCTCCACTTTAGAGAGGAAACTGCACAGAGAAATAATTTGTTAAGTATTGCTTGACTTAATAGATGAGCGTCCAAAACAACCTGAGGCATAGGCTTGCAGCAGGAAATTTGTCTGGGAATTTGATCCCAGGGAGCAGGAGTTAGAAAGGAGTAAGAGGGAAGCAAGGAAAACCAATAAAGAGCCCACTATCAAACTGTTTACTACTACTAAGGTGAATGGTGGTTTTTGTCCTGCGACCCTCTGAGCACCTGTGAAGTGAGGTTCAGAACCACTTACCTAAAGGCTAAGAGGGAGAAGGAAGCATTGATCCATTGCCTCTTGGCTGCCATTGGTCAAGGATGGCCTCAGAAGCATGGATCTCTCTGCGTGTTTGTATTGCAAATTTCCTGCAGGTGGCTTGTGCCAGGAAGCAAGAGGTACCTGTTAGGGACCCACAGCAAGATGTTCTGTGTTGCATGCGTGAGAAGCTGATCGAAGCCCGTAAGGACTGGTCACCACAGCACTGGCTGGAAAGGGAAGTGGGATGGAGAGGATCTGAGTGCTATACAAGAGGATCTGACCTAGTGGTCTTAGCCCCCTAGAGCAGAAAGAAGAGAAGAGGCCCAAGAACACACATACACTCAGGAATCTGGAGGAAAGGCAGAAGAGACTGAGAAGAGACCAATGAAAAGGCATCAAGGAGGTAGGAGGAGAATAATAATAGTATTAATAGTTAGAGCCATAACGACCACAGCCATAGCAGTGGCGATGATAGTAACAGTAATACGGATGTAGACTATGTGGCAGGCACTATGCTATGCTCTTTTCATAAAATAACTCATTTAATACTCTCAGCTCTGTGAGATGGGCATAGTTATTTTCCCCAATTAACTTGGGGACACCAAGTTCCTGAGGAATTGGGGTCACAATTCACAGTTGGTGACTCTAGAGCCTGTACTTTTTTTTTTAAGATTATATTTATTTATGAGAGAGAGAAAGTGCACACACACAAGTAGGGGAAGGAGCAGAGAGAGAGGGAGAAGCAGACTCCCTGCTGAGCAAGGAGCCTGATGTGGGACTCGACCCAGGACCCTGGGATCATGACCTAAACTGAAGGCAGACACTTAACTGACTGAGCCCAGGCACCCCTACAACCTGTACTCTTAACCACTTCATCATGCTCACCTGAGGAGTGGAAAGTATCCAGCAGGCAATGGTAGAGGGAATGCCACAAAGGATCCGTTTTACTTACTAGGGAGAAAAGGAAAGGCCGTCTTTTCTCCAGGTACCCAGAGGTACCTGGTCACTTTTGAAGATGAAGCTGGAGCTGAGCGGTGAGTCAGAACATGGTGCAAAGAGATGAGGACAGAGAGGAGTCCAGATCCATTTCTGGAGACATTTGTTAGTGAAAGGAGTCCGCGTATTCATTTAGTGTAATACCCACATGTCCTAATTTGCTAATAGAAGAGAGGGGCCAGTATCTAGGGAAGGAGAAGGAGATCAGCAGGACTGTAATATTACTAAATTTGAGTTGGCACAGTTTTTTCAGGTACAGGAAATGTCCCTCAGGTGGTGTCCAGCTAAATACCACAAGAGAAAGGTTAAGAAGCAACACAGGACCCATCAGAGACTGAGGAAGCCTTTGGAGAAAAGAATAATGAGCAGATTTTCATTCTGGTTTTTTGCCATTTCTGATTTCCCACAAAATGGCAGAAAGGGACATACTCTGTTGCCAACCTTCTCCTTCCCTCCTCCTGCCTCATTAGCTGAGCCCAGTCATTATACTACATTTTCTGTGCCTTGGATAGAAAAGCCAGCTCTTCAAACCATAACATTGGCAGCAGTTTTCTTCCTACAGTTTGTAAAAATTAAATCACAAATCAAAAGAATGTGAGCCAAACATGCCACAGCCATTTGGATTTACATGAAAGGGAAACCATCAACACCTCCCTATCTTGGCTGATGAATGTATCTGATATTTCAGACTTCTTTCTTGGTTCTTTCATGACCACAAGACCAAAACTAATCAGTCCAATTAGACAAACTTCCAGATTATAGCTCTGAAGTCAACTCAACAAGTAACATATCCAACAATATAATTTGCCAAGTTTAATTCGGAGGTTGAAGGAGGGTGGAGGGAGGTGGTTACTGATTTATCACAGCAGCTAAAGCTGTATTCCAGTCGGAATACAAAACAGACAAAGAATAAGAAATAAAGCCAGATTGGGGGCACTATAACTACTGATTGTCATGTTTTCCCAATATTAAAAAAACAAAAACCGAAGTTAAGAACGCCATCTGATAAAAGCCCTCAGAATAGTTGCAGAATATGTAAAATACCTCCAAAAGAATTAGGTAAATGTAAAGAAAAAAAATCAAGTCCAAAGAGAACTGGAAGAATATGTAGATAAATATTTACCTGAATATGATGGTAGGATGGTCTTAGCATGCAAAGGAAAAAAAATTTTTAAAAAAGATTAAGAGATTTCTCCACATGAATACTTAATTTTTCTGAACTCAACAAAAGCCACCATAAGCAAAAAGCCTAAGACAAATGGAAAAATAAATTTGCAACACATATAATATTCACCTGGTTTCTATTCTTTATTTTTAATGGATTTATTGAGGGATAATTAACATACCATATAATTCCCCCAGTTAAAGCATGTAATTAATGGGAGGTTTGTTTGGTTTTTTTTTTTTTTTTTTTAAAGATTTTATTTATTTATTTGACAGAGACAGCCAGCGAGAGAGGGAACACAGCAGGGGGAGTGGGAGAGGAAGAAGCAGGCTCCCAGCGGAGGAGCCCGATGTGGGACTCGATACAAGAACGCCAGGATCACACCCTGAGCGAAGGCAGCCGCTTTAACGACTGCGCTACCCAGGCGCCCCTGGTTTTTTTTTTTTTTAAATATTAACAGGATTGTACAATCATCACTATAATTAATTCTAGAATCTTTTTATCACCTCAAAAAGGAACCTTTGCGCCCTTTAAGAATCACTCCTGATTTCCTCCCATCTCCTCAGCCCTAGGGGTTTCCACTTTCTGTATCCACATATTTGACTAGTGAGGACATTTTATATAAATGGAATCACATAAAAAATGGTCTTTTGTGACTGGCTTTTTTCACGTAGCATGTTTTCAAAGTTGAACCATGCTGTACCATCTCTTAGTACTTGGCTTCTATTTATTTTTTCCAATTGCAATATAATTCTCATGCCATAAAATTTACCCCTTTAAAGTATACAATTGTGTGTGGGGGGGGTTGGTATATTCACAAAGTTATGCAACCATCACTGTCTAATTTCAGATGTTTTCGTCACCCCCAAAAGAATCACCATACCCATTAGCAGTCACTTCTCATTTCTGCCTCCCTTTAGTCCCTGGTAACCACAAATCTAGTTTCTATTCCTATGGATTTGCCTATTCTGGATTTTTCATATCAATGGAATCATACAATAGGTAGCCTTATGTATCTGGCTTCTTTCACTTAAAATACTGTTTTTAAGGTTTATCCATGTCGTAGCATGAATCAGTACTTCATTTCATTTTATGGCTGAATAATATTCTAATATATGAATACACGACATTTTATTTATCCATTCTCCAGTTGATAGATACTTAAGGTTTTTTTTCACTGTTTAGCTATTAAGAATGATATTGATATGAATATTCATGTGCAAGTTTTGTGGAATTTTTTTTTGTTTTGTTTTTTGGATATATGTTTTGATTTCTCTTGCGTATATACCTAAGAGCAGAATTGCTGGATCATATGGTATGTCTACCTTTGATAAACTGTCAGCCTGTCCTCTAAAGTAGCTGCATCATTTTACATTCCCACCAGCAATGTATGAGAGTTCTAATTTCTCCACATCCTCCCCACTCTTGTATGATCTTGTAGTTTATAGCCATCTTAGTGGATGGAAGTTATATCTTATTGTGGTTTGGATTTGCATCTCCCTAATAGCTACTAATGATGTTGAGAATCTTTTCATGTGTTTATTGGCCAATTTGTATATTTTCTTTGGAGAAATGTCTGTTCAAATCCTTTGCCCATTTCTTAATTGGGTTTTTTGTGTTTTGATCGTTAAGGTGTTAAGATTTCTTTATGTATTCTGGACACAAGTTCCTTATTTGATAACAAATTTGTAAATATTTTTTCCCTTCTGTGAGTTATCCTTTCATTTTCTTGACAGTATTTTTTAAAGCAGAAAAGTTTTTAATTTCAATGAAATCTAATTTATCTATTATTTCTTTTGTTATTTGTATTTTAGGTGTTATAGCTGGGAAAATATTGCCTAATCCAAGGTCATGAAGATTTATTCATGTGTTTTCCTCTAAGAGTTTTATTATTTTTAGATATTAGAGTTAAGATTTTGATCCATTTTGAGTTAATTTTTGTGTATGGTAAAAATACTTTCGCATGTAGATATCTAGTCACAGCACTGTTTGTTGAAGCGACTATTCTTTGCTCATTGAATTGTCTTGGTACACTTGCCAAAAGACAACTGACTGTAAATGTAAGGATTGATTTCTGGACTCTTAATTCTATTCCATTGACCTATTTATTTATCTTCATGACAGTACCATACTGTCTAATTACTATAGCTCTGTTGTAACACTTGAAATTGGGAATTTTAAGTCCTCTAACTTTTTTTCCTTTTTAAGATTGCTTTGCTTCTTCTGTGTCTCTCGAGTCTCCATATGAATTTTAGGATCAGCCTATCAATTTCTATAGCTGGGATTTTGATAGGCATTATATTGACTCTGTAGATCAATATCAGGAGTATTACCACCTAAACAACATTAAATCTTTCAATCCATGAACATGGGATGTCTTTTCATTTACTTATATATTCTTTAAGTTCTTTCAACAATTTTTTGTAGTTTTTAGAGTACAATTCTTACACTTCTTTTGTTAAATTTATTCCTAAATATTAAATTTTTGATGCTATTTTAAATGGAATTATTATTCCTTTATTTCATTTTTGGATTGTTCATTAGCATTGTATAAAAATATAATTTGTTTTTAATAATGATCTTATACACACATTTTGCTAAACTTGTATATTAGTTCAAATAGTTTTTGAGTAAAACCTTAGGATTTCTATATACAAAATCATGTTATCTGCAAAAAGAGATAGTTTTACTTCTCATATGTTTAACTTTTAACAAGTTCTTACAAATCAATAAGTAAAAGACAAACAAGCACCCTAATTAAAAAGTGGCAATGAGGGGTGCCTGGGTGGCTCAGTTGTTAAGTGTCTGCCTTCGGCTCAGGGCGTGATCCCAGAGTTCTGGGATCGAGCCCCACGTCGGGCTCTTCCGCTGGGAGCCTGCTTCTTCCTCTCCCACTCCCCCTGCTTGTGTTCCCTCTCTCACTGGCTGTCTCTCTCTCTGTCAAATAAATCAAATCTTCAAAAAAAAAAAAGTGGCAATGAATGTGAATACGCAGTTCACAAAAGAGCTGCACACGGACAATAAACTATGCCTAAGCTCACTAGGAATTAAACGGGTGTAGATTTAATTAATACGATGCTCTTTTGCCTATCAAAATGACAAGACTTTAAAAAAGAGAAATAATACTCATTTTTTACCAGAATCCTACACTGAAGTGTAGGGTAATTTGTAGAGTAACTGTAGGGTAATTTGGGAATGTATATTAAACATTTTAAAGATGTTTATACTGTTTATCCAGTAATTCTTGTTCCAGGAATTTATTTTAAGGAAATAATCACAATGCGATGTGCACAATGATTTATGTACAGAGAGTTTCATAAAGCATTATTTGTAATAGAGAAAAATGGAAAGATCTCAAATGCTTGACAATAGCAAAGAGATAAATCCATATTCATACAATGGAATACTATACTACCATGGAAAATTAATTGCTGGAGATATGCAAGGTCATAGGAATAGGCTCATGATATATTATTGAGTAAAATAAGCATGTATAATATGATGTCAGTTTTGTTCAAAATTACAAATCAAATATGTGTGTGTGTGTTGTGTGTGTGCATGTGTATATATACACAGTGGCTTATTGCTGTTTGAAGAAATGGGGAGTCATGTGATTTATTTTCTCCTTTATTCTACTTTGCATTTTCCAATTTTTAAATTTATACACAATTATCACTTTTATGAAAACAAAAAACAAAAGAAAAATGGTAAGAAGAACTTACTGAGTCTGATGTTCTGTTCCTCAGAACCTCTTGAGTTAGGATGACCAAAGCAGTGTCAGAAACCAGGTTCTTGTAAGTGTGAGTAAGGCTGAGCTGTGGGGGTGTTAGCAGCTGAAACTATTAGTAGCCAAGTACAGGTAATGAAACAGAGTTTTCTGAACCCTGTTGCTAGCCTAGAACATATAACAGACCTTTTTCTAAAACACTGGAGCCCGCTGAGAGAATGACGCAGACTAGAACTGAGGCTGAGAGGTCATACTATAGAGAAAAGCAGGAAGAACACTGATTTAGGCTACCAGGTGAGCTTAAATTATGAGTCAGCCTCATGAGTGGAGTGCAAGGAAGTCTGTTGTTAGTGGGTAGGGAGGAGATGGACACAGGGGATAGCCGAGTCTTGTTACTGATGGAGTATTTGAATCAAACTTCACATGCTCTTGATGAGACAGCCAGATTTGCCCCAGATGCAAAGCCTACCTCCAAGTTCCACTTTTTCTGAACCTGCTTTCCCCCCTGGATTTCTGTTGCCTTGTCTGTGAACACTAAAGTCCCTATTTCTGGAGGTGACGCGAGTGAGCTTCTGTTTCCTGCAAGTAAGAGCCTTTCTGAGTGTTGCACTGGCTGACAGGGAGGAAGACGAAATCAAGTCTCCTGGCAAAAGTACTCTAAGCAGTTTGGCTTGATCATAGGGCTGAGCAGGAGAGCGATAGAAGGTGAAGCTGGAGAGGTAGACAGGGCAGGCCCAGGAGGGCCTTGTTATGCTGGGGACGTAGTTTTAGCCTGTGGTTTGGCTCATAATTGTGCTCTAGTCTGAAATCTGTCATCAACTTATTATAGGACCTTGGACCACTTACCTTCTTGGACATTTAGTTGTCTCATTTGTAAAACTAGGATATTGCTTTAGGTAACTAGTAAAATTATCCCCAGCTCTTCAAGTATTCATCTGCTGTTACCTGATACTAAGTAGGCAGCTACTTACTTTGCTACGTCCTCCAGAGATTGCTGGTCTCAGGAGCACAGGGCGCACTGCTGACTGATAACTGGACAGATCCAGCATGTATCTATCCACCTTAAATGATCTTGTCTAAAATTTTCCCAGGCTCCTGAAGAGTATGGTTTCAGTTCTAAATCATGCAGACTGAAGGAGTCAGGAGATCCAGGTTTCCTTAATCTTCTAATCTTCAAAATTAAGATGTCATACTTCAAATTAAGATGTCATACTCAGTTATCTATTTCATGAAGACAGGGGCCATATCTCCCTTGTGTGTCACGCTGTTCATCCTTAGAACTTGGCCCTTGTGGGACTCAGTAAATATTTGTTAAATAAGTGAATAAACAAAAGTGCAAATGATAGATGTTAACTGTAGTTATTGTGGTGATTATTTCACAATGTATACAGATATTGAATCATTAAGTTGTACACCTGAAACTAATGTAATATGTCAATTACACCTCAAAAAAGTGCAAATGAGTTAATACGTGTGAATGCACTGTGGAAATTGTAAGACTCAGCACAACTTATGGTTATTAGAGCTCACTCCAGTATGGAGGGTTATTTGCAAATTGTTATTTTTGCCAAAATAATAGGAAAACTGACAGTGTTTCCAGAACAGATACTGGTGGATGAATAACAATTATGAATTAGGATTTCAAAGTGGTTCAGGAAACCTGAACATTAATCTTCCTCCCTCCCAAATCTTACTGAGATGACTAAAGAAACACAAAATTAAAAGAAATATAAAATTAAAATTGGAAAGCTCACATGCTACATAGCCCCCAGACCTGAGGTAGGTTCGTCTGAGGGTTCTGAAGAAGACAGAAACAAAGATCATAGGGAATGAAGATACTTGCAGGACACAAGGAATTTCCTAATTTGTGAAACGTTATTGTGGACTTTATTGTAGGGGAGACTATCAACTTTACAAGATTGCTCAGTGAATCTTAGAATCATCTCATCCAGCCCATTATCTGACACTTTAACATCCTTTGTACTAGTTAGACTTCCTTGGTATTATGGAAAAACATACCACTTAAACTGGCTTAAGCAAATACAGGGAATTGATTGTCTTATCTGAAAAATACAGTGGCAATGTTGTTTTCAGGCATAGCTGTAACCAGAAGCTTAAAAAAAATGTCATCAGGAATCGTTCTTTCCTTGTTTCGTCTTCCTCTGTTTTGACTTTATTCTCAGGTGGGCTCTTTTCTTATGGTGACCCCTGGTAGCTTAGAAACTACCTAAGAGGGGAAAAACATTTTCCCCTAATAATTTCAGCAAAAAGTCACAGGATTTAATCTGGCTGAACTAACTTGGGTTATGTACCCAACCTGGAACCATTACTGTGGCTAGATGGATGAGATGCCCTGAATAGCCCCACCTGAATTACCTCTTAATTCCTGTAGCCAGGGGACAGTCATATCTAAACTTCATGAACAGAGAATAAGGGAAGGATGGTTCCCCAAAAGAAAATCAAAATCAAAATCTTTGCTGTTACCAGAAAAGAGAATGAATGCTTTGCAGACAAAAACAACTATCTATAACTCCTCCAGGCTGACTTTCAGGACATCATCTTCCTGCTTGTGTTTGTACATTTCCAGCATCTGAAGCAGTTGGCTCAACTGAGCTCAACTGGGCTTATTAGAATTCTTCCTAATATCAGTCCCATAGCTACCTCCTGCTAGATCCACTCTCTGCTACTCTCAGCAATTTCTTTGGTCCATGTGAGTAAAAAAATACGAATTAAGTGAATTCTAATTCATAATTCACCAACACGTCCTGGAAATAAACACACTGACTTTGGCTTCGGGTTGCTTTATATCCACCCTCAGGATCTGATTACCACTCCTACTGAATCCAGTGCATCTCTTCTAGTCCCCAAAACAGAGACCTCTATTGGAAACGTCCTGAGGCCCTGACCCTGCTCCTAATCAGAGGGTACTGAGAGTGGAGCCCAGCAGAGGATATAGTGTGGGAGTGGCGGGAAGGTTTTGTATCTTGGGAAAGCAGGGAGTCAGCAATCTGCGCTGGGGCAGAGGAGGAGCCTGGCTGTCCTGGCCCAGTCCCTGGAGGACACATCCAGCCAACACCCCTAGCTGGTAGAGGGGAAATTACAGGGGAGGGAAGCAAGCAGCCTATATGGCCCTCTCCCCTGCTAGCTTATTCTTTCTCAAACTATTGTCTTCAGCCCAAGGGTGATCTCATCATGGACCTCAAACTGGAAAAAAAAATTTTTTGTTCCTTTAAATCCTTACATGCAATAGCACATGTTTCCATCAACTTTTACTTATATCTATGAATAAGGGCTACTTATTGACAAATTTTAATTAAGGAGTACTAAAATATGGTGAAAGTGAATTATTAAGGGGAAAAAATCAGGTTTTTTGGTGTTTGGGTTTTTTTCTTATTTGACTTTTTGTTTTTTTTCCTGAAGATTAACCCAAGAAGAATATAGTGTATGCTTCCCAGACCCTCTGCCCCAGGAAAAACAGTCTCCCGATATGATTCTAAAGTTTCTAACACTCTGTATGCTGCCTCACTCTGAAAGTAAATGGACTGTGCACTTCAGGGCCATTCAAGGGGTTGAAAAGGCAGAACTGACGGGGCTGGGAGAAGACAGAAGCTAGGAAAAGGGATGGGGGTCCGCAAAGCTGAGGTTGGATTTGCTCTCTGGTGAGGAGACTGGATTGGTACATCTAGTTGGGCTGAACAGCAGGCTTGGCTGCCTGAAAACCACGTGAGATCTGGGGGGCTAGGTTTGGCCCGCATGGCTGGAGACACCTGCTTTTGCTAAAAAACGGACTAAGGCTGCCTTAGTGTAAAACAAGGCAGTGACAATGATGGACCAAAGACCTGAAGGATATTCCCTAAGTTTCCAGACCGCGTCAGTCCAGCCTGTCACTGGACCTTAGCCATAGAGTGAGCCCTCCCCTCCTATACGGATACTGAGCCTCTCAACACCCTGGCAAGTAGGGATTTAGAGCTAGAATTTGGAAGTAGTATAACTCCCGGCATCTGACTATCATGGATCGGATTCCTCACTTCATATTTGGCAGTCATAAACTAAAATTAGCAAATTATTAGCGCTTGCTGAAGGCTAGTTTAACATTTTACTAATATGTCTGGCAGAGGCACAATGATTTGGCTTCTGCTCTGTGAGGTATTAGGAATTCCTACCAGTTTCGGAAAGGAAGCATAGTATGTGTGTATCATCAGTGTTGACTAGAGTTTTCCATGGTTTTCACCTGCTGATATTCTAGCATTTTCATTATTTCATTAAGTTTTAATTTTTACTGTTAGCTTTGCTGCATCCTTATCATTTAAGCTTGCTGTAGTTTGTTGAGCTAATGTTACGGTGGTAAAACTCTGTTGAGTTTTACCCTATAATTTCCCCACATACAAATAGATTTTTAGACATCTGTTGATGGCTCAAATATCAAACATCCATTCCTTATTGCTAAAATAGATGTTTACATCATCTTCTCTCCTCCTTCCTCAGCTTGAATGGTGGCATTTTTGGTGGGGGTGTTTCCCATTGGAATGGGAAAGGTCGGTAGACTAAGGGTCCTCCCCTCAACTAAATGCTCCTTGATTATTAAGTTTGGGGATCGTACCCAGAGGTCATAATCTCCCACAGTTTCTGCGGCCTATGTCTTTTTTCTCCCCTTATTCTTTCCCTTGAGTCTTATCCTAGGGGTTTCAGGAAAAAGGGATGAATTCCAGTTTATCAGATTTAGTGTCAGAACCATATATTTTGTGTTTCTTACATAAAGATACGAAGAGCTGCTAGATTATATAGACAAACTAAAAACATTTTTTGATGTGTCGGCAGCAAAAATACTGTAAACTATGTTACTTCTGATAATAATTTATATGAGACTTAACTTCACCCCTGCAAGTAAGCTGTTCCCTAGCACTGATGCCAAATTTGATTTCTGGGGTCATGTTTTAAAATTAGGGAAAAAATTACCTTTTTAATACTTGGATATTCAGAAATTAATGCAACACGTGTCATTATACACATCACCCACAATGGATAAATGTTAACATTCTTGTGTATTCCCTTCATTTATTTTTTTAAACTAAAATATTAGATACAACGGGAGCCTCTTTTTATCTGGTCCTCTTCTCCTCTTCCCCCCTAGGCAAGCGTGCTCATGATTTTGATGTGTATCTAACTTATAATGCATGCTTCTGTACTTTTACTGCGTAAGTTCGCAGCCCGAAACTCAGGTGCCGTAGTATGTTTTTACATTCACTTAAACGGCACCTAAAAGTACATATCATTCTGTAGCTTTGCTTTCTCATTCAGTATTGTTTTTGAGATTTATTTACACCTGTAGGTCTAGTTTATTTCATCGAGTTCATTTATTCTATAAGACTCATTGGAGTCTTTATATAGACATGCTACATTTTATTTATCCATTCCCCGACTGGTGGACCAATAAAAAGAAATACGGTATTCTGTATGTTATCAGCTTAGCCATCCTCTCCTATAGGAAGCTTTTTCTATTCCTCTCTTCCTCCCACCACTTAGTTGTGTTAAATGCCCTTCCTCTCTGTCCCTTGACCACCCATATCACAAACCTCATCACATATTGTTGAAAAATGTCTCCCTTTGTCCTGAACTATAGAATCCTGAAGATCAGGGTCCTGTAACCTGTTCATAGTTCTCATGGTGTTGTCCCTACACTGCGCATGGCACACAGTTGGCACTTTTTGACAAATGGATGAATGAGTGATTAATTCTGTTATGGAATAACCTATGTCAATCATTTGCTGATGTAACTGAAAATCAAGGCCCCAAACCAAGAACTTTTGAAGCCACCATGTTCCACCTGCTAGATCTACTTGTTTCCTCCAATTGAATAATGGAAGTCTTTTACCATTTGAGGTAATAGCAAATTAAGCTAATGGATATCATAGTCTCCATGTTTGTTAAACCTTTGCCACCTGGTGCCACTTGCTTGTATTAAAAATATCTGCTTTAAGAAAGGCAATTATCATATGGTTTCTCTCATCTATGGAACATAAGAACTAGGAAGATCAGTAGGGGAAGAAAGGGATAAAGAAAGGGGGGGTAATCAGAAGGGGGAATGAAACATGAGAGACTATGGACTCTGAGAAACAAACTGAGGGCTTCAGAGGGGAGGGGGGTGGGGGAATGGGATAGACTGGTGATGGGTAGTAAGGAGGGCACGTATTGCATGGTGCACTGGGTGTTATACGCAACTAATGAATCATCGAGCCTTACATCGGAAACCGGGGATGTACTGTATGGTGACTAACATAATATAATAAAAAATTTAAAAAAAAGAAATATGAAAAAAAATAAAAGTATCTGCTTTAGTTCTAAGTTATACGTTTATTATAAATTAAATAAATCACAATTTTCTGGTGTTTTATAATAAGCACCTGGAAAAGTGTTCTGCCACTTGAATAAGTATGAGAACCACTGTGATGACTACATTCACATGTAGGCACTCAAGTAGCCCATTACTGTCATAAATAATGCTTTTTAAAAAAATTTGTTTCAAAGTAGTACATTTCTCAAAGTTTAAAACTAGTTTTACATGTTATAAAGAGGCAATTCCTTTCCAGTCAGTAAAACCTTATGAAATTTGAAATAATTATTATTGCACATTCGGACTCCCTCAGCCCTCCTAACCTTCGCAGGCTTAGTGGGAAGGAGGCAGCTACAGTCACAGCCCATCAGTCATCCCCTGTTGCCATGGAGACTGGTAAAGTCAAGACTTTCTTAATGACTGCCACCCTGTCCCTCATTCCTCCCCAGATGCTTGGAGGGTCCAAACTTTAAATTTCCTATACAAACAGGAATAGACAAAAGTAAGCTCCCTGGGATTGTTCAATACACATGTAGAAGGTATTGGACTTTCCAAAGTGCTTGAACAGGGCTTCAGGCCAATCTCCTTTCATCTTATGGGGCACGGTGACCCCAACTGGCATATGGATTGCACATACCTTAGCTTCTTTATTCCCCAATAACCCTAAAATGTAGGTATTATTGTTATCTATGCTTACAGATAAAGAAACTGAAGTAAGTCTGGAAAAAATATATAAATTTCCCCAAATCACAAACCTAATTAGAGATGGAGGTTGGATTTCTAACCATTACATAATATAGCCTCCCTATAAACATACATTTTGATTTATTAGCAAGTTGTTATTTGCCTACAAATTATCCTTATAGGGTCTAAAAGGAACGGATTAATAGAGTATTTACTCATAGCTAAGGTTGCAGGGAGAGTTATCATTTTTCTTTTTATGGTTCATCCATTCATTCAACCAACAGTTACTGAACATGTATATTGTTCTAAGTGTTGGATGACAAAAAAAAAAGGACATTTCTACCTTTGAGTTATTCATAGTCCTATCCCCAAATAATTATGATTCAGTCTTACAGGTGTCTCAGAGAAGGGATGTGTAAAGCTTATGGGGGTCAGGATAGTGGATGACATCTTTGGACACTTATATAAGTCTTTACGAAAGAGATAACATTTAAGTTTAATTCATGGCATTTTGTAGAGTGGAGGAATCATGCTGGAAGACCTGGTTCAAAGATCTTCATTCTAGATCTGATATGCCACTTGGCAACTAACTTAATATTTCCGAGTCTTAGTTTATTTATGACATTCCTCATTTATTACATTCCTCATTGAGTTGATGGAAAGATTAAAAAAATAAAGTATATTTGGAGTATATGGAGTATACATAACAATGGGTGTGAGTATTGCCATCATCATTATAGATAGTTGAGAAGGGTCACAAGCAGACATTCCTCATTTATTACATTTATTACATAAAGTATATTTGGAGTATATATGGAGTATACATAACAATGGGTGTGAGTATTGCCATCATCATTATAGATAGTTGAGAAGGGTCACAAGCAGAGAAACTCCCTTCCCTGGCAGGGCCCTAGTAAAACCTTAGTGATGCTACAAGTCTGCAACTGTTTATCGCTTCAGCCGTACTTGTCTTTGACCACAGGATATTGGGTTTGTCTGTCTGTTTGTTTTACTTATATATGCAAACAACTGATCTCCGGATTCCTGTCTCAAGTTATCCCTAGATGCTGGGCTGAAGAGATGGACTCAATGCTTCTAGTCTGGAGGAGGTCTATGACTGTTTGGGGGCCCAGACTACTGGCAGAGAAGAGACGAAAAGAGTCAACAAGGGGAGGAAGAGGCAGTGGGGTAAAAAGACCTTCCACTCCCGGCATGCTATCTCTGTTCACCCTGTCCCTCCCCGTCAGAGAACTTTATATAGACCTCCCAGTTTTGTTCCTTTGGGTACTTCTCACATCCAGACCAGTTTTCTAGGGTTTTTTTTTTTTAACAGCCCCTCTAGCATTTTCCCCAACAATGAAAACTATTATTAATGCTGTTTCTTACTGAGTATGGATATGCCTATCCTTGATTTAGGCAAACTTATACAAAATATTTCCCTAAGCCATCTCCAACTTGGAACCCAGTGGCAATGCCTTTTTTGTGCTTGACGCCATTCCGAATGGCCTATTCACTCATGTAATGCTGATGACATCCCTGTGGGATAGACACTGTCATCAACCCCATTTTACTAACAGGGAAATCAGAGCAGGAGAACTCAAAGTAATGTGTCCAAAGACCTGCTTCCGATAGCGACAGAGCTGAGATTCGAACCCCAGCAATTTACTGGGTACTCATAACTACCATACTATCCTGCACCTGTACAGAATATTCAGTCAATATCTATATACATGGTATTTAAGGAAAGGAAGCAAATTTTATGTGGACCAAAAATTAACCTTCTGTCCTGTGTTATGGTACCAGCGGTTTTTTTTAAAATCGGCATCTTTCAATTGGTGCCTAGAGAGTAAAAGGGAAAGAAGATCATAAATAGGTCAATATGTGATTGGCTTGTTTTGATTACTCTGTAGCTGTCGGTTTTCTAAGATGACACCTTGGCTTCAGCAGTTTCCTGGCACAATTTGAGGGCATTTACTCACCTGAATAATTTGAGAGAGAGAGAGAGAGAGATGAAAACAGAGAGGCGAAGATAAACATCAAGTGGAGTGAAAGTTGCAGGAGAAGAACAATGACTGGGCCTCGAAGTGTGGGGTGGGATACAGGCTTCATATGCCTTTTACCATCATTTATTTTTTTCTAATTTAGCAACAATTAAAAAAAAAGATCTGAAGATAAGATTAAAAAGTGGGTATTAAGCAGAGTAGAGGAGGTTGCCAATGACTACCACTTTATCAGAGTTCCCTGGAGACCCCCGTGACTCGCTTGATCGTTTAACTAATGCCTTCTAATTTCTTTTCCGAACAGCCACCCTGAACACATTAACACGGTTATCGGTTGGGTCTAGCTGATTCAAACACTATATGTTATAGAGCAGGATGTTTGGTTAAGGTAACCAATAAGGAAAGAGATTTTTTAAAACCATCTTAATTACCTGCAAAAAGAAGTGATTTTAGGTTTCAGGTATCATAGTTCTTCAACATACATATTATCTTCTGAAATGGAGTTTGGTCTTGGAGAGCTGTTAAAATAAAATCTGTAAGGCTGGAATTATCCAATAGCAAGAGAATCCATTAAAGCAAAGAAAGGGAAAAGCAAATCATGTTCTCTCAATATCTAGCCCAGTTAGGTTGCCAGTTATCGATTTAGTCTGGGACATAGTAGCATTAAATCTTCCTCATTATACAAGTCCTGTATATCTTTTTAGCTTCTCTATCTATGCTTTCATCTCTGGGTCCAAAATTAAGCACAACATGCACAAACCATTTTAGTGTGTTCTTGTGTCATCAGGAACATGTTAGCTCTGAAGGGTCTCCCCTCAGATTATGATTCTGTTTGATTTTGCAGGGAATCCTTCTAATAATTAAAACATCCCACCATTCACCCCACATGGCCTCCTGACTTGAAAGCTCTTCTAGGTCACAACACTGGCGTCGACGATTTCTTCTTTAGAATGCTATCCTGCATTTCTGAGATCCTGCCTATAAATTAGGTATAATAGCTAGATCCCAGTGATTCCTTCCCAAAATTCAAGGCCTTGCATACGAAATGCATACTCCAGAGCCCCACCCCAGACAGACCTCTAGAATTGGAATCTGCCTTTTAACGATCTTTAAGTGATTGCTATATACATTTAAGTTTGGGAAGCTCTGCTGTAGAAAGGAGCTTTGGAGGCTGAAATCAGCATACAGAGGTAGTGCAACTGGCCGGAGGACATCACCTGCTCTTCACTCGCTCATATAAGCATAAAAGCTTTTTTCTCAGGCAATGCTTGTGGAGCTCACTAGTTACCAAAAAACTGTATTCTTGAACTGCAGTGATATTTCTTTCTGGACAGGATAGCATGAAAGCGAGATGATAAAGTAGTGGGTTAATTTGACTGGAGAAAGTTCAACGTGGCCAGGTGTGAGGGTAACATCAAGTCTTATCTTTAGCACACGGATCCACTGGCTTTGGTCTTTCTCTGTCACTTTTCTTCATCATTTTCGTAACTCCCATTGACAACTCACGGATCACCAGACATGATTAGCTGTTAATTGTTTTGGCAAGATGCTTGATATTACCACTTTAACTGTTAGGCGCTTTGATCCAGGAACATTTTTTATGTCTTCTTAAAACATTTCCTTGTCATTTTGCAGGCTTTCTTTGTTTAGATCATCATAATATAGCATAAGGTAAGAGAAAAAAAATACTTGAATGATCTGTTTCATAAAAACAAACATATGGGAATTGACTTGAAAATATTCCAGAAAAGGAGTTTAAATTGCTAGATTTGTGATTGTTAATATTCATGACAGGGTCCACTGGGATTATAAGGGACTATGTTTTCTGGACCCCAACTTAGAACATATAGGACCAAGAACAAAATATTTGGAATTAGAATTATCCTGGGAAATCTGATTAGTAGGTTAATTATTGTTCACAAATAGAATGACGATTCCAGAAAAATTTACCAATGACAGTCTCATAGTGGAATTAAATGAAATTCCGCATTGGGGTTACATCTCTAATGCTTTAGAGGATTCAGTATGTACGTTGAGGCTTACAGTTTTGATTGAAGTGTCATATTCATAGAAAAAGGCACATTGTATCTGAAGTATATCACTTGATACATTTTCACAGAAGGACACACTCATCAAGAGACAATAGAACCAGCACCACAGAAGCCCCTCTCTTGCCCTCTTGTACTTCTTCACTGTGTCTCCCCCACTCAGGTAACCACTATTGTGCCTTTTAACAACATAATTTAGTTTTACCTGTTTTTATGCTTTTGTACAAATAGAATCATATCTTGTATCCTCTTTTTTTCTTCCAACGTTGTTTTTGAGATCCACCAAAATTGCCATGTGTGGTTTGAGCGCGTTCATTCTGATTGCTGTTCTACACACAGCATGTGTACGTACAACAGTTGATCCCTCCTACTGTCCATAGGCATGTGGCAGTTTCAGTTTGGGGATAGTATAATGAGTGCTGTTCTAAACATTCTAGTAGGTATCCTTGGGTGAACACAGATAGGTATTTGTGTTAGGTCTCTACCCGGGAGTGAAACTACTAGATACACACTATTCTTCCCACTAAAATGGTGGTACCACTTTATACTCCAGCATACGTGATCAAGTTTCACCTCCTCTCCAGCACTTAGCATCACCTGACTTACACAAATGTTAGCCATTCTGTGTGCACAGTAATGCCACATTTAGACTGTGGTCTGTATTTCGATATGGCTTACGATGAACCAAGGTTCAAAGAGAATCTTTTCTTGGATTTCTGTTGTAAGTGGTCACAGGTCTCTGCATAGTTAAATGGTGGTAAAACAAGGGATAATTTGAGATGTGCCAGATATTTATTTGCTGAAAAATATCTACCCCGTGAAGTTTTACTTGAAATTTCCATTTTTGACATTTACCCATAAGGGTCTTGGGCAGCTCTGGATCTCTTGCATGAGCTAGAGGATTGTGCGGCCTGCAGAAAGTACTTAAATAATAATAATAATATATTTGATTTGATTACCTCATCACCATTATTTATCACTGGATGGTGAGAGGGTCCTTGAAAATTGGAATACATGATTTGATGGAAGTGTATTAGTGAATGGAGCAGGGAAAGTAAGGGAGGGAGTGGACAGCGAGGCAGGAAAGCGGAGACATGTCAAGCACAAAGCACGGCATAAACATTTGGGGCCCATTCAGAGGCCTCGGTTGGCCAGGGGGCCTCTCATTATGGGAACAAAGAGCGACCCAAGAGAGCATTATCGCTCTAGAAGTCTAGACTATAAACAAATTAGTGTGGAGTTTTACCCATGATTGGCCCTGCCTGCAATAGACAGGTGCAGATTCTTTGTATAAAGAGAAAATAGCCTTATAGTCCTAGACAGCAAATGTTCATCAACTTCAAATTACACCTCAAATGCTGCTGGTGTCTGGACCATTGATGGATGAGCTAGGTCTTTCCAGGTCTAATGCTGAGTAATGCAAATTAGATTCTCCTGAGTTATGCCTAGTGCAGCTGGAGGGCACAGAATAGTTGCCAGGGACATATCTCTGTGCCAAATTCTTGCCAATGTTGTTAATAGTATTGTACCCTGTACATGTGCGAGCACTCTTAGTTTTATTAATGCCAATGCTATGCTTTTGCCCTTTCTTTCACCTTTTAATTTTTGAATAGGGAATAACTTTGGTTTCATCCTGACTCTTCAGAAAGCAAATGCTAAACTGAAAGGCATGAATTCAGTCCCTTCTCCCACCATGCAAGTGGTGGACAGGATCAGTACAGATAAATCTCAGCTGTGTTAGCCCTTGCAGATTTGCGTGCCAGGGGGGATAGATATTGGGTAGAAGGGAGGGGAAACGCGTAGCTCTCCTGGCAACAGAGGAAAGCAGCCTCGTGGCAGGAATTACATTTCTACACTTTTTTTTTTAGGGTTTATGGTTAGCCATCTATTCAGTTCAACCATCGTCCTCTGATTCCAGAAAGACCCTGTAACTCCTTTCTGGGAGTTGTGTGGAGAAGTGATCACATGAGAGCCATACTAATAAATGGTCATGAGTGAAGGTACAGTGGAAAGATGAAAGAGGTTCCTCTCCCTTCTATGCTAAGAACAGAGAGAAAGAAAGCTGAGATGGCTCTAGAATGAGCTACTCTCCTACCACGACAATGTTAATTTGTAAGTTCTGTAAGTCAGTGTTAACATATATGAAGCTTTTGGTAGCGCCAACAGATTTTTTTAAGCACAGTTGCCATGTGCCTCAAAAACTTCTTTGAATCACATCAATTCAATCTGATTAGAGTCTTTGCACAAAATATGGGATTACTGTCAAAGGACGTATTAAAGCATAATACTAATTACAAAGATTTATGTAACCAATTCACTCCCCTCAAATCATGTCCTACGTACTTTATTTAGGTTTCTGTTACCATATTCGAAGGATATTGCCCTGTCAAAAAAAAATTCTCAGCAGTCTATCACCTACGATTCTAGGAAAGAATGTTCTAGTTCCACCTCAGGTGGAACCCAGAGTAACAAGACTCACCTAGGCATGCTAACCACTAGAGGGCAATATTGCCCATGCACTTACGGGCTCTCACCGTCCTGTAGAGAGCAGTGTAACTACAGAATGGATCTTTACACACGCAGATTTTTATTGGATACTGAACGTGTGCTGGCATGCTGGGCTGGGTGATATCCATGAACCTGAATAAGGCTTAATCTTGAGGAGCATATATTTAAAAATAATAGACTGTAATATCAATTACGATTGAACCATGAACTGTATTTTTTTAAAAGATCTACTTATTTATGTATGTATGTATTTTAGAGAGAGAGAGACCATGTGAGTAGGCGGAAGGAGAAAGAATCTCAAGCAGACCCCGTGCTGAGCACAGAGCCCAACTCAGGGCTTGATTCCATGACCCTGAGATCATGACTAGAGACAAAAAACACGAATTCCATGCTCAACTGACTGAGCCACCCAGGCACCCCAAATTGTATTTTAAATTGTATTTAGGTATTAATTGACAGATTATGTACCAATTTGATAATAATAGTCTCAAATAGAGATGCAAATACTGCCACTTAAAAATCATCCAAAGCATAAATGCAATTAGTTTGGTAGTCTGTTTGGCATAAATGAGTATTGGAGGATAGAGTAAGCTATCTTTGTCTGTACTATAGAATAATCTAACTTTAAGATGGCTTGCTAATTTTTTAATAGGTCAATGATTTTTCTTCTAGTGTAGATAGACTACCTATTTTCTCTTAGTAGGACTCCTAATTTTCACTAAATTCACCAGTGAAAAGATAAGGATAATTTCTTACTGAATTATTTTGTTTGTCTCTAGGATTAAAAATTATTTTTAATTCAAATGAAATATTAGCTTAACTAATTATTTCATAAATTAAATGAATGCCAAAGTCAGTCTGCATAAATCATAATTTTATTACCTTATCGACTTTACCCATTAGCAGACAAAGGAATATCAGTTAATGTTTATCAGTCACCTCCTAGGTACTTTGAACAATCCCATCAAGTGCAAATTCTTAATTTTTAACAAATATCAGACCCGATTGTGGTACACTAATACACTGTCAGGAAATCCAACTATTTTAGATTAAGACAATGTTTGGTTTATATGTTTCTTAAACATCAATGATTTTTAAAAAATGTAGCACTATTAAAACTGACAGCTTTTCAGTCAACGTTGATTAAATTAAACCCAGTTTAGAGGTTAGGAAATGAAGAAACTAGACTAGAGCAAATAAAAAAATTCTCAATTAACGACATTACAGTTGTGACATGTGGACAAAAGCCAGATTAAGCAGATGCTATCATCAATTCATTTGTTGTCATGTTTGCAATGTGGCAACTGGCCCCAGAGACAGAAGATCTTCTGGAAGTGGTGCAGCCTGGGACACTGTTTTTTGTTTATTCCACAAATGATCATCAGTCATGATGATGCAGTGATACTGGTACTCGCATCAGGAACTGTCAAAGCAGAAATCAGGGGAGACCAAGGCATTGCACATGCTATTCCTTTATTTAAAAATCACAAATACTACTAAAAGCCTTTTCCTTAAATTTCCTAGATTTTCCCAAAAGGAAAATAAACTCTTCCCCTCCCACAAAAATCTACAAGCATTTTCAATACATTGGCAACTTATTTATGCATACATACCTTAAGTTGCTCAAGAGACCAGAATTCCATCAAGTGAAGCGATAAGCATGCATTACATGGCTCCTTTATTTAATTACAAAATACAAAAGCCCATTAGCAGAATGGCCTGTTGGCCTGTAGAGAGGATGCTGGCCTGCCATGTGGTAGACCTGCAGTTTTCTCTCCTGCTCTGGCTTGCCAAGCTGGCGGGGGCTTGGAGAGCAGGCATTGTGCACACGGTCAACCTCGAGAAGGAAATGGATAATGATGCCGAACTCTGACCACTTCATTGTCTTCACATTAGGGAAATGTACATATGAAATTCCTGCAAAACATGACTATAAAAGGCATTCTGCAAATGTTTTATTTACATGAGTTTGAATTAAATAGCTTTAGGGGGAAAAGGTATGAAATTATACTATAAATCTGTAAGCTAGTTTGGGTTCTGCTACCAGCTGTGTGATGGGGGAGAAATCATTTTAAATCACTTACAATGCCTGGTTTCCCCATTTGTAATGGTGATAACTGGCCTGACCTAACCATGGGAAGTTTACATGGATCAAGAGAGATTATGTATGTGAACAATACCATGTAAATTGGAAAGCAGAGGTCCTGATTCTGGTATTCAGTCTGTTTTCAGGGATTTCTGTGAAATTATAGTCAGAATTATGTGTGTCTTCACATACAGTTTTCTGGAGAGCTTACATCTACTTCTTTAAAAGGATTTTGGACCCCAAAATAGATGTAAAAGAAAGCCACTTCTGAGAAATAGGAAATATGTTATCTTATTTTCATTATTATTCCATTAAATGACTCATTTTGGTTATTCTTTAATCTGTTATTTTGGAGTTGTATGGTGATGTTAATTTCACCATTGATAATTTATATTCCAGCTTATACAGATGTACCCCTCTCATATGCAAGGAGAAGAAAAAACAATGCTTTTGATGTATTATCATACTTCCCAGGGTGAAGAATTTTTAAATTTTAAAAGCATATATTATCAGACATCCGCTGGAAAGAGGAAGAAATGCTTGGTAGTAGAGAGAAGTGCCTAAAAAAGCCACAGTGGGATAGTCGCTCTCCAGGGAGAACCTTTCACAAGGGTAGAGAGAAGGAAGTCTCCATTGCTGGATTTCTCTCAGGCTTTCTTCTCTTCTCCAGTCCAATCAGGTTGTTTGAAACAAAATACTATTAGTGTTTTTTAAATTGTAAAATATTACCTGCTTGTAGAAAATTTTCAGATAATGCAGACTAACAGAGTGAAAAATCCTTCTTCACCACCCCACTCCCAATTCCCCATCAGTATTACTATTAGATTCAAAACAATTAGTAACATTTGAAAAAAAATAACCTAGAGTATATTGTATATATACAATAGTATTGTATATTATTTGTTCAACCAGTATTTATGGAGTGCTGACTCTGTGTCTGGCCCTCTGCTAGACTCAGGGATAGGAAAAGCCAACAAGATGGGTTTAGTATCCCTCGTTGTGGAGTCAACAATCAAGTAGGGGCATAGAAATGCGTGGGATAGCAATGCTGTGTGCTAAACATGGCATCAGACCATGGATACCATGGGAAATTATAGGGGGGCCATCTGAGTAAGGGGAGTAGATTTAAAGATTTAGGGCAAAAGTGAGTTAGTTGGCCAATTGGTGAGGGGGCAGGATGGTCAAGTTTTATGACAGCACATGCATATAATGACAGCACTTACTCATATAATCAATTTTAGCAAATCTTGTTTGGGAGTCTTTCTGTAAATGCCTTATCTGCTCCATTAAATCACTGACTGACTGGTTGGTCAGTCAGAATAAAACTTTCTCCCCCGACACAGAATCCAAATTTTGCTCACCTTTCAGTAACACCAAGCATGGTACCAACTCACCTATCAAAAATCCCTATAATCCATCGATCCACATCCATTTATAAAACCTGTAAAAGAGAGTTGAATTATATGTGGTCATAGAATTGGTCTCTGTCTCATCTGCACGAGCTTTAGTCGGCTCAGATTTCAAACGTATTAGAGGCAAGAAACATGTATACTTGTATCCTGCAACTCAGAATTATTCAAAATTTTTTACTGCCACAGGAAAAATACATTTTACTTTGGGATCCAGTATGTACATATATAATGTGCTCTGGTGTTTTCTATTTTATTCTGTTCTATTGCATTTTCTTTATAAAAAAAAAATGCTACTCGTGACCCACAAAATGGATTTTATGACCCTAAATTGATTTCCTTATGGGTCTCAACCCACACTTTGAAAAATACTTCCCTAGCATTTATAATTCAATGTTGGGCGCAGATTTAGGGGTCAATTAAAAAATAAAACTCCTTGCTAATTGATCTGTTTAATCAGAATGTTACTTTCAGCCGCACAAGGAGGGAGGGCCTTTGAACTCACAACTTACATATAGGTCTATAGGAAGATAGGAAATTAAATGGGCCAAAACCATTCACCCCAAGACTGTGATCGCTATTGGTGTAAGATGTAACTCTTTTCATTCCTAGCAGGAAGCGAGGAGCAAGGAGCAGAACGGAGAGTGAGATAGTGGTCTTGTGAACCCGAGTTTAGTCTTTTCAGCCTCATTTCTTTTGTGTTGTTAGAAGTGTTTTGATGGAGAACAAAGTCAAATGGAGATGATATCTGTCCTTCTGAATTCTGCATGGTTATTCCGTTTTATTGTGTGAGTTCACGGGACAATATGCAGAGTCCAGGGGATACACAGAGGGCATGATTCCTCTGCAGGAGTTGGAGATGGGGTGAAAGCAGCAGAGCTAGAATGAAGAGTGACTTGGGAAGCTGTCACAGGGTAAATATGTCAGGAATCTTGAGGAATGGTTTGGATATTACTGGTGAGGACAGGGAGGCAGGGGCACTGTAGCAAGACCAGCATTTAGCTATGTCTCAATATGGGACAGTGACAAGACGGTAAGATGTGGTGACATTTGGACAGGAGCCAAAAAAGAGGATAATCAGAGATAGTGTCTTACATGATTCAGTGACTGATGATGACAAAAAAGGGGACTCAGAATGAGGAGGGCTCAGAGGTTTGGGGAGGTAGATAATGCATTTGGCTTTAGACATACCAACATCAGGGTTTATTTCAAGTAAACCATTTGGGGAAAAATTACAAAGTTGATGGAAAATGGAATACAGTGAAAATTCTATAAAACTGTGCTACTGCAAATTCTTTTCTATAGTGTTACATGAGACCACATATGAAATTAATTCACGCTGGCTGGTCTAAGACTACTTACTGTCACAGGTTTTGGAAAGTAGCTCCAGGAACATAAAGTTCAGCAATGCCAAATGACAATGTGAGAGATACAGGGAGTTGTCTAAAGGTGTGGTTGGCGCAAAGGCTAGCCTTGTTTGACAGCACTATTAATGAGCTAGGAAAGGAATTTAGCCCATGACACATAAGAGAGATTAGAAGAATAACACAAATGGATGGATGAGGATGAATTTAAATTATATTTGGAAGATGACTCTATTTGTATTAATTAATAAAAACACAAATATTCGGGGCACCTGGGTGGCTCAGTCAGTTAAGCATCTGCCTTTGGCTCAGGTCATGATCCCAGGGTCCTGGGATCGAGCCCCGCATTGGGCTCTGCTCAGAGGGGAGCCTGCTTCTCCCTCCCCCCTCTGCTCATGCTTTCTTTCACTATCTCTCTCTTTCAAATAAATAAAATCCTTAAAAAATAGCAAAAAAATATTCAATGGTGAAGGAAAAACACCTGGCAAGGACAAAGAGTACAGAGTGTAAGCAGGCATTACATTACATTTCTTTTACAAAAGATGTAACAAAAATTAGATTAATACGTTACAAAGAGGTAATTTTTCCAAAACAGTGCAGTATCAGTTTTCTTCCACACAGTCTGGGGGGAGGGTTGTCTCTGTAATGCAAAACATTAGGAATAATTGGCGAAGGAGCTAGAGTAGCAGGTGACAAAAGACCTGGTCAGCCTGATTTTCACATCTTTAAAAACTCACGTAAAAAGCACCATTTTATATCATAGCTGTGCAGCTCTCAAATGAAAAATGACATAAATTGAATTTTGAGAACTCTGGCTCTTTTCTTCCTGCATTTTAGATAACTGTATGCATCCGATGAAATGTTGCTAATGCTGTGGCCTATTGTGAAAGTAAATTGTTCTCTCTGAACATGTACAAGAATTATTTCTAGAGGTACTTTAGGAAAGCAGTTTCATTTAAAATTAGTCTTGAGGTATAAACTAAATGGATAGCCTTTTTTTCAACTTTGCTTTATTTTTCTTTTTATACATATCTTTTTCTGATTACAAAGTAACATTTATTGTAAAAAATGATAAAATAAAAAAGCACAAATATGTAATTTAAATTACTCATAATATCATCATTTAGGGCCACCCAGAGTTAACCTTTTAGTCTTTATTCTTCCAATCTATTTTCTGTGCCCATAGAAACCAAATGAAATTGGGAACGCATTTCAAGTATTGTTTTGTAAGCTCTTTCATTTAATAATAAATGATGAAAAATTCTCTTACTATTAAATTGTCTCCTATAACATGATTTTAATGGGTACATAGTATCCCATCACATGAATGTGCCATATTTTATTTAATAGCATTGTTTTGCATATAAGTTGCTTATAATTTTCAGCTGTTACAAATAACAGTGATGAACATCTTTGCACATAAACTTTTGTTCATATGATTTATTATAATCTAGAGGATATAAATAATTCCTAGGAGTGGAACTGCTGGATCAAAGAGTATTAATGTTTTTTTATAGCCTTGAATACATATTAACAACATTCCTTCCATAAAAGTTGCACCAGGGCGTGAAGTGCCCATTTAACCTCCTCCCTTGTCTGTATGGCTACAAAGTGAGGATATGTTTACACACAAATAACATCATAATATTGTCCTATATGTGCTTAGTGTTTACCTTTTTCCAAAGTATTTTCTAATTTGGCTCTAACAAAAACTCACACAAAGTATATCGTATATCAAGGCTAATAATCCCTGAAGGCTAGTTAACGTTTTCGCAAGAAGAACAATGTTTAGGTGAAAGAGATTTCCATATTTGACGTAGCTAAAAACAATCTATGCATCCAAGCCAGAGCCGAGTAGTCACAGCGCTGCAAATTAGAGATAGGAGTGAAGACCTGGGACTATCAAGTCCCAGCAGAGAAATCAAGGGTCTGCTTTAGAAAGTGATGGACCGATCAGAGCATCAGCACATACCTGGCAAGGGTCCAGGTGATAGAAGGACACATAATACAGTGTTTAAGCAGAAATCTTAAGCAGAAATCCTTAAGCAGACTATACCTGGGGTGGTGGGGTGGGGGCACTGTGACCTTCGGTTTGTGTAAGCCTAATTTGTCTTATCTATAAAATGGTCATCCTCATAGCGCTAATAATGGGAGCCCCAAGTATCACTTTAAGGATTCAATGAGATAATATTTGTGACAGTACTTTGTACATTTTAAGTCACTCTAGAAAAGGTTAGTTATTGTTGGGCTGAAGGGAAATGCAATGAGGTCGTAAGCAGTAAACAATCTGAGGGGTCGGAGAGAAGTTAATAGATACCCAGCATCTAAAGGACTTCAGTGGGGACAAAAAGGGTTGATAATTTCTACATTTTAATTTTATAAGTTTTGATATAGCATCTGTAAAATTTTTTATTTTCTGATTACAAAAGTACTCTATGTCTCCTCTATAGCACAGAGAAGAAAGTTAAAACTACCTTCATTTTCACTAAGGTAGCGATCACCCTGTTAAATGTGTGGCTCCAATTCCAATTCTGTTATTAACTAGAGTGTGACCTTCAATAAATTACTTAGCCTGATTTTCCTCATGTGTAAAAGGGGGATAATAGTTATGTATACTAATAACAGTGGTTAAAATTTATTGTTCGGTGGCCAATCCTGCAACCAGTGCTTTATGTGAATTAGTTCATTTAATTCTTCCATCCACCGTATGAAGTAGACGTTATAATTATGCCCATTTTACAGATAAGGAAGCTAAGCTTAGAGGGTTCAATAACTTGCCCAAAGTTATATAACCAGTAGTGTCATTAGTAAATTAAATGGGAGCATGATTATTTGAACATTAACCGTCATGTGCAACCGAGAACAGGACACAGCATGGAAATGCATGATAACCACTCGGTGACCACAGCTAAGGACAGTTTTAGCAAGTGTGCAGGAAGCAGACTGAAGAAAATGTGGGCTGTAAATGATGCTACAGTCTTTGCTGATGACCTGAAGTGTGGTTAGCAGATGCATAGTACCTGTGCATGGAGCACCCCTCCTACACACATGGTAACAATCACTAATCAAAGGCAACAAAGTTTTCTAGGGACTTACAGTCCCAGAAACTTCCTCAACAGTGAGCTGCTTCTCAAATGACCAGAAACAAAGCATGAGATAAAATTGATTTGCCTTTCTTTTTTTTTTTTAATATTTTATTTATCTATTATTTGAGAGAGAGAGAGAGAGCGCGCACACAGAAATAGAGGGACAAGCAAACTCTGCACTGAGATGCGGGACTCAATCTCCAATCTCATGACCCTGAGATCATGACCTGAGCCAAAACCAAGAGTCAGGTGCTTACCCCACTGAGCCAGCCAGGCGCCCCTGATTTGCCTTTCAGATGAAAATACTATACAGTATAACATTTCAACTTTTAAGCACAGGAGTTGGTCAACATTTTCGCTAAGGGCAAGATCATGGGTGTTAATGGGGTTGTATTCAGGTCTCTGTACTTCTTCACCTATGAATCGACTCTTCCTTCAAGCTGATCTGTTCTGCTGTGTTTGTTATAGATACTATCTCATGTTTTCTGTCACGCTGATGGTGCCCTTCCCATGAAGGTTTCTCAGTTTTCCTTCAATGACTTCTCTGTGATACAGGTGGTGAGGGAGTGCTTGGGTGAGGTTTAACGCTGTGCCCAATATACCACCAAATTTGTCTGCGATATGAAGAGAGTTTTTCCATTCGAGGCTGGGTGCTCTATCGCAGAGCCTATCCAGGTATTCCAAAAATCCTCTTCGGAGTCCTCCTCTAGCACCTGCTTAAAAGAGACCACCTGATTGCAGTGGGTGGTTTGATTGGATCCAGGCTAATTTGGAGAAAGCACAGGATTGGGAGTTGAAAAAAGATCTCCCAAGTCTGTCACCAATTATTTGTATGACGAGTTACAGCTTCTCTGGACCAGTTTCCTCACCTGTATAGTAAGGGGTTTAGTTTCGATTGATGGTTTTCAAACCAAGATACCACAGAACAGGAGCGCTTTACCTGTGTGACTGGAGTTTTGGGACATTGAAATGGGATCATGGCCTGGCTTTTCTGAATTCCCCCCCAAAAAAGACATACTGAATAGACATTTTCTTCTCAATTTAGGACTCTTTACCCATAGCGTTTTGTTTTCTTTTCCTTTCCTTTCCTTTCCTTTCCTTTCCTTTCCTTTCCTTTCCTTTCCTTTCCTTTCTTTCTTTTTCTTTTATGGCTAGATGGACTAGCAGATGAAAAACACGGGGCGCCTGTGTGGCTTAGTCGTTAAGCGTCTGCCTTCAGCTCAGGGCGTGATCTCAGCCTTCTGGGATCCAGTCCCACATCAGGCTCCTCTAATGGGAGCCTGCTTCTTCCTTTCCCACTTCCCCTGCTTATGTTCCCTCTCTTGCTGGCTGTCTCTCTCTCTGTGTCAAATAAATAAATAAAATATTAAAAAAAAAACACATATGAACAAGCAGTAAATGATTTTCATTTGAAATATTTGGAAACAACTGATTATTTCAGTTTTGAAGCTGTGTGTACTCATGCAAGTGATTCTATACTGTGTGTGTGTGTGTGTATATATGTATGGTCATATTATCTTTAAGAAACACTGTCCTCAGTTCACATGGTGTTAAAAATCTATCAATAGTTACACTATTCTGAGAAGAAGACCATGAGTTCCACGTGCTTTCCAGCTGAGAGAGTTTGAGAACCACTGTTGGTATGTGCTTGTGGTTGGGACTTCGTATTGCATGCATACGGTGTAGCTACATTTTTCTTCGAGCAAAATTGTTCTCCATTCATATGAAATTAAACATATCAGCATTTCCTAATATATTGCAAAGAATACCATAGATTTTCAGGTGCTTCCCATCTGGACAAGTCTGAGGATGAAGAGATAGTCTATAAGGATTCTCCCAGATCTTTTTGAAATTCTTCAATTTAACAGCGTCCCCTTAAATTGTTCCTTCTCTTGTCCCCCTCTTGCCATTGTTTTTCCACCAAATGTCGGCTCCTTTATCCCGCCATTATCTGTTCGCTACACATCCAGCCCAGGAGGGTGGTTGTGTTCTGAGTGTAATACCAATGGGAATGGCTGGCTCTTTTCCAGGACTTCAGTACTGCTCTGGTATTCTGTCATTTAGCTCTGGGGTCAGTCCTCGAAGTTTGAGTAAAGATCTTAAACAACGTCTCAGTCTGGCTTTTAAGCCTAAGTGTTGAAAGTCAGCCCATAATAGGTTCCCTGCTCCCCCTGCCCCGGTCTAAATGGGAGATGAGGCTAGATAAAGACTAGATGTCCTGGAGGGGCCTTCTGGGCTTATCTCCACTGTAGGACCTTTGACAGCAGGTGGAGTCTACCTTACTGTGGTGGTTTTGTACCTTGTCACTTTAATGAGGTTGGGACTATTTTTCCCAGAATCTCTTTGCCTGTGTGGTACCAGATTCGGGATGGCGACAAGAGAAATTTGCACAAAATTTGGAGTGCGGAAGTGGAGTGGGAGCCATGATGCTCTGAGGGCCGGCGCAGGACACCGGAAACTACTCCAGCTTGTGCCAGTTGTCACTGATCTGCCAGGTCCAACTTCTTTCCTCAGCTTCCAGTTTATTCTCTCACTCCCCTGTGTCCCATCCAGTGTATCTTCCCAGCTGCTGACCCTACTGACCCACCCTGACCTCAGACAGAGACAGAGGCCCCATCCCTCTGTAGATTCATCAGCTCCCACAATTCTGTAGGCTCCAATCCCTATCATAAATTCCTCGTTGCACAACACTCCTACTGATTCTGCTTCCCGGGTGGAACGCTCTGGGATACACGTGCCAATAGTGCTGTTTGCTTTCTCAACTTTACTTTCCCATTAAAAGTGTATAATGAAGGAAAGGGCACATGCGTACCGTTTCTGTCCTGAGAACAGGCCAGTAGGTGGATACAATCGATCCTGCTTCTCTGAAGAGCACTGTGGCTGATAACCACTCAGAACACCGCTCTTTGAAGGAGATAGGGCTTGGATGCAATGGGGAACAAGAGGAAAAGAACATGCATTCACTAAAAAGAGTAATCACCCTGGCTTCATACCTAGGGCTTACATCCACTCATTTTCAAAATGCTGCTTCAGTTGGATTTTATAATTTCTGTGGTGCCTAAAAGATCAGTGTATGTTCTAGATAAGTCAATGACTATTGGGGCAGCTCGCTCTATCCTAAATGTAACCCTACTTCTTACCTGTAATATAAGGGAGGAGCCGAAGTTTTGATGCAAGGCTTATGGGGGTCATTATTACTTCTCAAAGCGAATCACAGAATACAGGAGCCTCTCCTCGAATCCCCATCACCACTCTGAAAATAGGTAGAGGCAGTGATTCTCTATCCAGGAATGGGAGACCAAATATGAGAGGTGTCTTTACTTTCGAAGAAGGCTTTGGCCCGGAGTTACTTTCCCTTTAGCTTAAGATTAATGCTTATGTGTTACTCTGACAGCTTTAGCAATCAGAGCTGGAACTCAATCACACTTGTGCCCAGACCAGTAGTTTACAAACCTCACTCATTTATGAGCCATTTCTGTACCACCTGCATAATTTTATACACCTGTGAGATCTGTTCAGTTTATAATTTTCACTTAGACTTAAGTATATTTACCATGTTTCATTGAATCTAATGAACCATCCATTGTAAGATATTTTTTTGTACCACCAAGAAAGCAAAACTATTGCCAATTACGTTATACAATACGTTATCTTAGAAGTTTTATTTTCCACTTGTTGAAAATGCTCGTTGAGACTTCCTCTCAGCCCTGAATGAGTTTCCTGTTTCTGACCCAACTTAGAAAAAAGAGTTTATATTTCTCTGTTCATAGTTGATGAATATTAATTTTGGGTCATGGCCCAAATAAATCCACCTTGCCTTGCAGCAGGCTTGTCCAGAGTAAAATCTCTGAGTTTTCAGTGCGGGGATTCCTAGGCTTGGGTTTAGGGGAGAGAAGAACACGAAAAGGAGACCGGATGAACGGGGCTGGAGAAAGGTTTGGGGAAGGGTTGCTGACTATATACCTTATAGCTGCTTCACTCTGTTCTGTGGGACAAAAGGGTAGCGAGAGGCAGCAAAAGCCATCAGATCATGAAACACATCCTGATTTCAGAGGTATCAAAATACAGGGAAAAAAAAGCAACTTAGACTCAACAGAATAGTTTCTTAAAAAAGAAATTTTATATTGCCACCCAAACCTGAAAGCCATATAGCTGGCCAGAAAGAAAAATTGAAAGTAATAAAATAAAATAAATGATATTGACTTCTAACTAGATACTGTGACTGTGGAGGGCTCTCCACTTGAGGTATGCTCTAAAAAGGGAAATTTGTCAGTGTTAGGTGTTAAATCATATTAGTACCAAATGGAGACTTTCTCTTTTATTGAATCAGAAGAATTGGAAGAGAGCTGAAAAGTGAATAACCTTCTCACTTGAGACCCAGTGTTAATTAAAGCTGGGTCTGGGAACTATGTAAAACCATATTAGTAGATTCCACCAGTGGTTTTCAGCTTACATTTTGGAAAACACAATGTAAATACTGTCCCTGATCTTTTCTGTTCTTATTCTACCAGCAAGAGCACTAACAACCGGACCAGGAATGACCAAACAAATGGTGGCAGTCAGGTACAGGCAAAGATGAGTGGATGACGGGGATGAGTCAGAATTGGAAAAATGAGTCCTTCTGTGAAGTCAGAATTGGCAGAACCACCTGCTGATCTGAATATTTTGAAGCACTATGGAATCAGTTTTTTCTTCCTTTATAACAAATTACCATGAACTTAGCAGTTTAAAACAATACCCATCTATTAATTCTATCTGCAGGTCAGAAGTCCTACAACGCTCACTAGGGCTTTCTGTTAAGGGTCTCAAAAGGTAAGCTCTTATCTGGACTATCGGGGAGAATTTGCTCCCAGGCGCATTAAGGTTGTCAGCTGAATTTAGTTCTTTATAATTGTAGGACTGAATTTACTTCCTTATAATTGTAGAACCAACATTTTTGGTTGATTATTGGCTGGGGGTCATACCCAGGTTTTGGAAGCTTCTCTTTGCTCTGATCCTTGCCCCATGACCCCTCCATCTTCAAAGCCAGCGGTGGCATGTCAAATCCTTAGCTTTGACTTTCTCTGATTTTTCCTTCTGCTACTAATCAAGAGAGCTCTCTGCTTTTGAAAGGCTCTGCGATTAGATCAGGGTTTTATATCCACAAAATCCCTCCATGGTAGTAATGCTAATACATTAGCATTCGATTGAATAACCAGGAACAGGAATCTAGGTGAGCCATCTTTAGGATTCTGCCTCCTGTAGTTGTCTTCTGAGATAAAGCTTGACGTATAGAGATGAAACGAAAGGGCACCTGTGTGGCTCAGTCAGTTAAGCATCTGACTCTTGGCTTCATCTCATGAGTTGTGGGATCAAGCCCCAAGTCAGGGCTCCAGGCTCAGCGGGGAGTCTGCTTGAAGATTCTCTCCCTCTGCCCCTCCCCACACTCGTGTGCATGCATACTCTCTCAACTAAATAAATAAATCTTAAAAAAAAAGAGAAAGGAAGGAAGGAAGGAAGGCAGGCAGGCAGACCCTCAAGATGTTTCTGTAGTAATTCTGGGCAAAATTAAAGGCATACCTTAAACTAAAATCTGTCTCTGAATGGGTGAGAGCTATAGCTAGGTTCTGGAATAATCTTTGCCAGTAACAAATACAAAGGAGTTAACATATTTATGTTTATGTAAACACGAGCTACCTCACAGTAGTCCAGAAATGAATTTGACACAGAAATAATAATTTGACTAAAGTATACAATGTCTAAACCTCCACCTTTCCATCTTCTGAGATAGTCCTAAACACTAAGACAGAATTTTTTTTTTTCTTTATTGTGAAATCTTCAACTGGGGGCAATTTTCAGAATGGCGTTAACTCTCTTACCCTTTCCAAATAAAACTGGTGGGCGGAAAATATCGATGTTCAAATCCGTGAACTCTATACACATCTACACGTTTATCTGATTCTGCTTAAAAGTTAGAATCATCAACAGCTGACTCTCACTTTATTCCTCAGAACTCAGTCACTGTAGGAACGCAGAGGAGTTCAAAGCTACAACATGATTCTGAAGCCAAAATACACTAACTTCATCCTACTGAAAGGAGACAGTTGTGTCCCACTGAGATGATGGAGTTCAGGCTCCAGCAAGAGTTCAGGCGAGGCCCCTGAAGCGCCTCCCCGCTCAGCAGTCTGCAGCTTCTATCTGGCACTCCCCAGAGCTGGGAATTTACCACCAAGCCCGCCCTGGGGGACAGTGCTAGCAGCTGAGAAAGTGCAGAAACAAGCCGCTTCTCAGTGACTCCCAGATACTATCAGAATGCAAGAAAGTAATTAAAAACCTAATTAAGTAGTTTCTCATCTGGCTCATTTGAAGGCGCTCCAAAATGGTCAGATTTAAAGCACGGTAAACAGCTGAAGTGTTAAATTTGCTTGTTAGTGAAAACCTTTGTCAGAGGTCAGTTCTACCTAAGGAATGTGAAGGAGAGAGTTGGGGCAGTATCTGTGTAATTCAAACCCCAAACAGTTTGGCTCCTGTTATTTGTATCTTTCAAGTAAAAAAAATCTATTTTTTCTTTTCCTTTTTTTTTTATTTCGCTTAAACTTTTTTTTGCAAACCGATTCATTTTTATTTTTAGCATAGTATTGTATAAGGAATCATTTTCATATTTGTAAATGGAGAATATGGCATAGGCTGAAAAAGATCCCAAGAATGTACTAAGGTTTTCAACACTAAATTTGTCAAAAATGTTCTAATTTTGACATATTTTACTTATGCAGCCAAAGAGCTATACGTATTACACTACCTCGTATTAATTTTATGCTAAGTAGCTTGAATACAAAATATATGACATCTATTTAGATTTACAAGTGAAGCTCAATTACGGCTCTGTATTTTGGAGGCCAATTTTCTTTTGGCTACCTTCTCTGTTTTACTTTATTTCTCCTCTTGTATGGATCCAGGAAGAACCACACATCAACGGTGTTTTCCAGAGATGTAGTTTCTCAGGAGACATTTGTTAAAATTCTGTTCTAAAAATGCATCCAATAATTCTAGGCATGCTGAACCACAACCTCTGACGTGTGTGTGTGTGTGTGTGTGTGTGTGTGTGTGTGTGTGGTGTACTATACAGATTACCCGGAAGTGATTTGTTAGGTTATTATTTTGAAATTGCTATTTAGAGATGAATACACACTGATATTTAGGATTTTAAGTATGAGTAATGTCATAATCAATGTTACATCCAGGCAAATTTTTAAATAGGAACATGAATCTCCTGTGATCTCTACCATTTCCGAACTGTGTCCCTGAACTTGCTGGTTTTGCCAAACCTTGCCTCTGGGGCTATTATCACTTTGTTGCTTCCTCTTCTATTAGTCCTCTTTCCACTCTCTCTTTTTAAATTGAATAAATTTGGCATGTAACATTGTGTAATTGTAAGCAATCCAATTAAAAAGTGGGCAGAAGAAAAAAATGGGCAGAAGAACGAAAGAGATATTTTTCCAAAGAGGACGTCAAAATGTCCAACAGGCACATGAGAAGATGCTCAGCCTCACTAATCAGCAGGGAAATCTAAATAAAAATCACAATGAGGTATCACCTCACACCTGTTAGAACGGCCGTCATCAAGAAGACAAGAGAACAGGTGCTGGTGAGGAGGTGGTGAAAAGGGAACCCTTGTCCATTGTTGGTGGGAATGTAAGTTGGTCCAACCATTACAACAATATGGAGGTTTCTCAAAAAAATAGATCTGCCATATGATCCAGTAGTTCTACTTCTAGGAATATACCTAAAGGAAATGAAAAGAGGATATTGAAGAGATATCTACATTCCTGTGTTTATCACAGCACTATTCACAATAGCCAAGATGTGGAAACAACCTAAATGCCCATCAACAGATGAAGGGATAAATATGACATGGCACATGCACACAATGGTTTATTATTCGGCCATGAGAAAGGAGGCTATCTTCTTGCCACTTTAACTCTCTTTTCCAAACCTTTTGATTGGGGAAGAAAGAGTGCTTCCAAGTGTGGACTTTGGAACTGGACTGTTTCGAATCCCGGCTATGCCAGCTTACAAGTCATATGATATTGGGCAAGTCACTTAATCTCTCACGCCTATTTCCTCAACTGAAAAAGGGGGATAATATTAGCACTTAGCTTGGGTTATTGTGAAGAGTGATTGAGTTGATCACATAGTGTGCACTTTATAATTGTTAGCTAGGCTTATCTCCATTGTATTAATATTTCTGGAACATTTTTCTTTCATAAACACAACCCCCTACTTCCTTAGCCTTATCAAATTCTTATCTCTTGGCCTCAGCTGAAACTTAGATGTTCCTGAGGACAACTTGAACAATTCAGGTGAGTCTGGGGCTCTCTTCCAAGCTCAGCTTAGTGCAGTTCTATTAAGAGGAATCAACATTATGGTCATTTCCAAGCTAGTACTCTTGCACGATAAGCAAAAACTTCTTCTTGTTTAAAGCTTCTCTCTCCCTCCCTTCTATTCATGCTTCTGCATCTATTGAGACTTTGACACCTGGGTCATGGTTTTCATCTTTTCCCCATGTAATCATAGTGGCTAATTTTTCTGTCCATTCAGAAGACCCATTCAATGCTCCAGCTTCCCAGTAACTGATCTCTTTATTCTGATGACCTTCACCTTCTCAACCCTCCAGCCCCATGCTAGACTTTGTCCTCACCCAGATCTGCTCTATCTCAGAATTATATATTTGAATATCATAGTCTTTGCCCATAAGGATGTTCAGTGAGAAATGCCAAAGGAGCACCTACCCTATCTAGACTGTAAGTTAAATTCTTGACAATAGTTTTGGGTCTCTTGCTTGCTCATCTTAAACTCTTAATATCTTCTTTGATTGACTTATTGGTAGATGTCCTTTCCAAGTGTGTGGGAGCAAACTGGTAGTGATTGTTTTTCTTTCTCTTAGTGTAATTGGAAAAAGAGGGTCTTATTACATGCAGTTAATATTTAGTACCAGAGTCTATTATTCCACCTGTACATAGGTGTGGGCAATGCTTCCTGAAGAATCATGGAAATATTCAGATCTCCTTTGTCCTCTCTGGATGAAGAGTTTCCAGAGCAGTTAGATTACTCTTATGGCCAGTCAGAATTCTAGAAACAATGTGCTGGAAAGAATGGGAGCAAAAGAGATGTTAGGCTTGGAGGCTTTTATAGCAGAATATTCCAGATTAAAAATAAGACATCTCTAAGTTGTAAAAAAAAAAAAATCTCTGTATTGTAAAGTTACACTGATGTCATTTTTGTTTTCAGGATCTGATTTCTAGAACCTTCTCCTATCTGTATGTTTTTTGTTATTATACATTTTTACATTATATAAGCAATATAGGGTTATTGTTAAGTTACTTAAAAAAAGATATAAGGAGAAAATAAATACCACCTCTAATTCTACATTGTGTTGTAACAATATAAATGCCTTTCAGACCTTTTGCTAGGTCACATGCCGCATGCGTAATACATGCTGATGTACACTTTCTTTTTTATAAACAAAGAATCATCAACACTGTGCATAATGTTTCATAGTCTTTTTTCTACTTAATAATACATGCATTTCATCTTTTTCCATGTTAGTAAGTAAATCACTACAACATGGTTTTTAACGAGTATGTCGTTTTCCACTGAATAGATATAATTTATTTAACCAAACTATTGTTGAACATTTAGATTGTTTCAACAATGCTGTAAGGAAGTCTTTACATACTATTTCCTTGTGTTACATTCCTAAAAGTTACTTCCTAGGTACAATTGTATATACTTTAGAATATTTTCTTTAAAACATTACGATAAGAATATATGCTAGGTGTAAGAAAAAAAAATCCAATTCTGTAACATACAGATTCAAATGTTTATTTGTCTAGTCATAGTTTCCATTTTAAATGTTGCTAGAGTGAAATTTTGCAAGGTATTTAATCTTTTCCGTAGAATAATTCCTAAATGTCATGTTGCTGAATCTCGGGCTGTGCCTTTTGAAAAGCTCTGACATACACTGCCGAATTGTTCTCAAGGAAGGATGAATGCTTCTTCCAGCCTTGAATGAGAGTCTTGTTTTCTCCTGATCTAGTCCAATAACAGACAGTATCATTAAAAAAAAAAAAAAATCTTTGCTAATTTGGTAAGTGAACAACTGTTCACTTTTTAAAAAAAATTTTTGTATTTTTGACTCATGGTGATGTTAAATGCTTTAAAATTATTGGCTTTATTTTATTTTTGGCAAATTATCTGTTCATATTTTTGGTTTCTTTTTTTATTGAGTCATGCTTTAGTGACTGGCTAGCTCTTCAGCAAACCCATTTCCCCTTCCACCTAAGCACACAGCTAGACTGCATTTCCCAGGTTTCTCTGCATTTATATGGGGCGACTCGACCGAGTTCTAGCCCAGATTGAAATCAGTCTCTGCATATCACAAGTTCAGTATCGGTCTCTTCAACCTAAAATCAAAATATCAGCAGCGCTGTGTTCCTCTTTGCAGACTCTAGAGGAGACAAAGTCTGTTTCTCGCTCGTTTGGATCTCTGGCAGACCTTATTTCTTTGTAGTTTGTAGCATGAAAGTCCCCTTTTTTTGCTGGCTGCCAGGTAAGGGCTGTTCCTAACTTTGAGAGGACACCGACATTCCTTGACTTATGGTCTCCTCTTGTCCACCTTCTAAGTCAGGCGTGAGAGTCACACTTGTGCTAATTTCTCTTGCAGCATCTCTCTAACTCATACTTCTACCTTTCTCTTCCCCTTAAGGGACCCATACGATTACACTGGGCCCTCTGGGATAATCTCCACCAGGAAAATCTCCCTCTTTCAAAGTCAGCTGATCAGCAACTTTCATTCCATTTGTGACCTTGATTTCCTTTTGCCATATAGTATACTCATGGGCGTAATACCAGGGAGTGAAGATAACGAGGCCCCAATCCTGCTGAGCATGCTTTCTTTCTCTTCCCTTCTAGATTATGACGTTCATGAAAGATACCGTGTTCTCTTTGTATCCCCTTTGTTCAGGCCAGTGGTTGGTTCACAGGGAGTGTAAATAAGGGTTTGCTGGTGAATACATGAAGAAAATTTTCATCAAATGACTTGATTAAACTGTACCACTTAGCCTCCATTTTGATGTCCTTATAGTTTTGTTCCTGTTCCGTATGGTTTTAAATATTTCTGAGAAGATTTTGGCATAAACAAATAAATGACATATAACTTCCAAACGTTGCTATTAACCTTTCGTGTAATACTATTTTCCCATTTTCCTTTTTTTTGTATGTTATTTTCTACACTCTTCTTCTTCTAAATAATGACTTTCATATTCCTGCCACAAGCCTTCCGTGGATGTGGCAAATACACCCACTTCCAAGCAGAAACTGAGGTTTAGAATAGTTAAATCAAATTCTCAAAGATAAGCCCCTCGTATAGAGAGGACTATAATGATTGCACAACCAAAGTTCATGGGCATCCTTATCACAGAACCAAATCATCTCTACTTTCTCTCTTTTTTTTAATTGTGGTAAAATATATATAACTTTAAATTGACCATTTCACCCATTTCTAAGTGTAAAATTTGGTGGCATTAATTATATTCACACTGTTGTGCAGCCATCACCACTGTTTCCAAAACGTTTTCATCGCCCTACCATCAAACAATCTCTTTTTAGTTAACTAATTTCAATTCTCAATAATTTTCCAAAATGAAAACATCCCAACTTCCAAGAAAAATCACTGCCATTTTCTTAATTCGAAATAATCTTATCATCAGTAATTTTAACATTGATATAATAAAGTATATATTTAAAACAAATTTTTAGAGTCCTCTGTACCCCAGGTGATTTTTTAAAAATACATATCTTCTTAAATATAAAAATATTTTCAGATGCCTGGATGGCTCAGTCGGTTAAGCAGCCAACTCTTGATTTCAGCCTAGGTCTTGATCTCAGGGTCCTGAGATCCAGCCCTGTGTAGGACTCTGAGCTCAGTGGGGAATCTGCTTGAGATTCTCTCTCTCCATATCCCTCTGCCCCTCCCCACTAAAAAAAGAAAAAAAAATTATAAATATTTTCTTAAATACAAAAATAATATTCTCCAGGCAAATATTTATAAAATAACTTTTTTTTTGCTATATAAACAAATCAGGAAAGAATATCTATAAGACTTTTTAATTTATTTCTAAAACTAATGGCCAGGATATTTTTTAAAACAATCATTTGGTAAGTAGATTGAGAACACACCTGCCTGGATCTCACCCACAATATAAGTACAGGTAATGTTAACCTCAATATAACCTCATTTGCTAAAGAACAAATTTCAATAAAAGTGTGTTTGGCTTACATGACATTTAGGGGGGTTAAATTTAAAAATTGCCATAAGAATCTCATTGTAAGCTGGTCTTTCCCATATTCAGGCCCCATGACCTTCTCCAAAAAGATCTTGTGAAGTGATAGGAAATGCTAATTTCCATTCTTACTGTAATACAGTACTACGATTACTAGTGTAAAACTAACTGGTGGTAGAATGATTGTGTTAATTACAAACATTTGAAACTAGAAACTTATTTCCTTACCAATAGTCTGAGAATTAAGTAGTAATATCTGCTTTCGTTATTCTTTCCCCAAAAAATTTAACTACACATACTTTTCCTCACATATGTATGTGTGTGCAGATAAAATCGAATGAATCTGAGTCTTTACGTTATAGGTTGTGAGGTTATGATGTCTCTATGTGCTTTTATCCTTTTGCAGTGATGTATTGTTTTTATTTTGCTCCTTCTTGAAAGCAAATTGAATTTAAGTAGCTTTCACTTTAGGAAAAGGTTTTTCCAACTAATTTAAGAGAAACAACATTTTCTGGATAGATTTGAAAGCTGAAGTTCTTTAAATGGTATTATTTTGTAACTTTTCTGTTATAAAGACCTTTTCTTGGGGTTTTATTTGTAAAAACATTTTCATTAAGATTTTCACCTTTAAATTTAATTTCTGAGTTTTGCATATTTTCTTTATATTATCCAGGTTTATTTAATTTACTTTTTAAAGGTAATCTTTTGCATTACTGTAATAACTGTAATCTAATTCAAATTAGATGCAATACAAAAAGTTTATGCATTTTTATTTATAATACAATTCTGGTTAGTTTGTACATATTCTAAAATATGAGTTATGAACCTTTTATAAGGGATTCTAAATAAGTTCCAATATATTAGCTATAAGAGAAGTATAAGATCCACGTAGTATTAGTACCAGTATTTCTAAATTATAAAAACATTATTTGGAGTTCAATAATTGGCCAGGTTTGCTAAAGTAAAAAAACCCCAAAACAACACAAAACAAAAACTGTAGGGAGTGGAGAAGAGAAAATGAGTTTCTCTTTACAGATTCTGACCTAATGTTCTAAGTGGGTCATAAAATTTATTTTAGTGAATTAAGTTCTACTCTTTGTTACTCTGGGGTAATAGTTACATTTAATTTGTTTTATTAAAGTACACGTTAGTTTTACTTTACTTCCTAATGGCTCTTGAATCAAGATATTAGTTGATTCATTTGAATGAGTCTAATTAAAAGGCTATGATTGAGAAATGAAAGGGAGGGAGTTTTTGTTGTAATATGTAGACTACTTAAATGTCAGAAATGGCTTGTGGAAGAATGGGGTACCGTGCAAAGCAGTGCTTAACGTGGAAGAGTAAGAGTGGTTTTACCTGCAACGAAAGGTTCCGATTTGTTTTTCTAACTGACTAAATGGCTGGCAGCTTCCCTGACAGGTGCCCATCACGGTGTAGAGTTCAAGGATCCACAGGCATCTGGAATGGGAAAGTTTGGTAAAAGGTTTTTCGTCAAACATATGCTTACTGAATCTTGTCGTCTCGGTATATTTTCTATCATCAATTTAAGGATATTTTCCTATGAAAAATATTTCAACCCAAAGATGGAATAAACTTAAAAGACGAACAGCTTAAAAGAAAATGTAAAAACAACTTCTTTCTGAAATTAATAAAGATGTCTTGAAGAAACCACAAAGAGACCGGAAGTGGAAATTACGAGAAACTTTACCCCTTGGGGTGGAGAGACTTAGAATAGTCAGTTGCAAGATGAAATGAGACTTACACTTCATTAACAGTAGAGAATCAGGGTGGGTGTTGATATTCTCCCACCAACTTCTCAGTACTGTTCTGTTGCACTGTTGTTAACATGCGGACAAATTTTCTAATCCTTCCTTAATCTTTACCTGCTCATGGAAGAAGTGTTTGCTGCTCTTAGCATATTATGGAATTATAAATATATTGCCTAATTCTGCTCCTTCCTACTGTATATTTGGGGAGATAATATGAAAGCCCTGAGGAAGAATCACAGAAATCTGTTTTCTTTTTGAATTCAACACTGTTGACAGGGATTAGATTTATAACAGTTTTCAAGGAGACCTCAATGCTGTGGAAAGTGGACTCGTAATAAATCAAATTCACTTGCTGGTTTGGGTTACATGATGTTAAAAGTTTGAATATTTATTTTTCTATAACATTATACATGTATATCTAGAAAAAAAAATCTTTGCGTATATTGAACAACAAAAAAGGTAAAGAAACTTTTGGTTGTTTTGTTTTTTTTTTTTAAATAACGGGCAAGCTTCATTTCGTAAAGTATGAGGAGATGGAATCTTGTGGAATGAAAGAAGAAAAACTCCTAACAAATCTAGCTCATGCTTGAAACATAAAGAGGCTCCCTCTCTCCTCAGACGCCTCCTCAGAGTCTGAGGATGGGATATAAGTGGGGGTTTTGGTGGCGTGAGATGATGGATGAGGGTCTCCCCTGGTTGCCGGAGGATCTGTGACCAGCACAAAAACTGCTTGGTCTGGGTTAATTAATTGCAGGAACAGTTTATTCAGGGCAAGCACCTTGGCTAAAATCTCAGCATCTGTGTTGATTAAAGATCTGAGGCTGAAGGAAGCACATAGTTGGGGGTCTTAGATGGGTTTGGGAGCCATATGGGCTTCTTTTAATGAGGGAGGGCTTCTGTGATCCAAGTCTCAAAGCTATGTTGTTCTAGTCAGCATTAATGGAGTATCCCTTGTCCAGCACCAAGGCACCTCACAGTACTATTAGGGCAAACATTTTTCCTCGTTATTTGTTTCAATAACCCACTTAAGATCTACTCGTTTTCATATTTTACAGACCTCGTGATAAGAAAATAGGGTACAAAATCTTGCTAATCTGAAGTCCAGGGCAGATCCTGAACAAAAATCTCTCTATTTTGAATTTCATCGCCAATGAAATGTACACTAGGCTATTAGGGCACTTTTAAGATGTGAGTTATGGAATGTATATTCCCCGAGATTTTATCTTCAAGGTATTATGTCTAATCAGTTTTTCTTGGCTTTGAGTTTCTCTTTATTATAGCTATGGAAGTGGACACAGGTTCAAATGAAAAGGGAAATATAATAAAAATGGTAAAATATGAGATGCATCAATAAAACTGAACTCCTTTTGGCTGCACAATCCCTTGGGACATTCATAATTTGATAATATTATGATTTAATTGCCTATAAAAACTGTTTATGGACCTTATCTAAGGATTTTTAAGAATTATGAAGTTGTACCACGTAAGTATCTAAGTCAGACGCAAGCTTAGATGCTCACTTCAGGAAACCAAGCTTTGGTCTTGAGCAGCATTCTTCCTCAAGTGCTTTGTTCTCTTTACTCATTCTGATTTCCATAGAGATTTAAGTCAACCACTGGCATTAGAGTCTGTTCACCTAGATCACCAGCCTGAATCACGTCTTTATTTTGTAATTTTTTTAACCTTTGTTATTATTAAATACATACATGAGGGCCCATCATGCTCAAGTAGATTTCTAAGATAACAATAAAATAAGCATCCATTTCGCCCTCACCTTAGGAATTAGCACATCATCCGTTCTTCCCTGTCCTCCTCCAACCCCTTTTGGAGACAACCACTGTTATGTGTTTATAAGACACTTTCTTTTTCTTTTCTTTTACGTTTTCCATCTATATATGGTTTTGCACCTACATATAATTTGGAATCAATTGCATGTTTTGTTCTGAAACTCGTCTTTGTTTCTCACCGTTATGTTCCAGAGATTCACCCATGTGTATGTGTATCACTGTGGTTCATTAATTTATACCTCTGTAGAATAATTCATTGAATGAATATACCATAATTTATCCATCCATTCCACAGATGGAAGACTTTGGATGACTTCAATTTGTTGCTCTTGGGAAGAAAGTTAATATAAACATGTCCTCTGGCACAAATGGGCAAGAATTTCTCTAGATAGTGACCTAGGAGTAGAATTACTGGATCATGAAATTGAGAATTTCCAGGTTATGTCTAATGGTCTTCTAAAGTGATTTGTACCAATTTTCACACTAGCAATGTATGAGAGTTCCATAGGCTCCAAGTCTCTGCTAACTCTTAATATGGTTAAAATATGTGTATTTGTAATTATGTTATTGTGATATCCTGTGTCATTATAATCTTATTTGTTTCACTAGTTACTCCTGAGATCCAGCACATTTTTATCTGTTTATTTTTTTGTGAAATGTCTTTTGTCATCTTTTGTGAAATGTCTCTGCCATTTTTCTACTGGATTATTGATAATTTTAAAAATATTTATTCTTTATATAGTCTATATACTAATCTTATATAATCTTTATATAATCTATATACTAATTTTAAAAATATTATTCTTCATATAGTCTATATACTAATCTTATGTAAAATGCCTGCTATTTCTCTATTGGATTATTGGTAATTTTAAAAATTTCTTTTTCAGGGGCGCCTGGGTGGCTCAGTTGGTTAAATGGCTGCCTTTGGCTCAGGTCATGATCCCAGGGTTCTGGGATCAAGTCCCACATTGGGCTCCGTGCTCAGCGGGGAGCTTGCTTCTCCCTCTCCCTTTGCCTGCCACTCCCTCTGCTTGTGCTCTATCTCTCTCTGTCAAATAAATAAATAAAATCTTTAAAAAATATCTCTAAAAATTTCTTATTAATTCTTTATATGGTCTATACACTAACCCGTTTTATGTAAGGCCAATATCTTCTAATTTGTGGCTGTCTTCTCACTGCCTTTATTGTGCCTATTGATTAATAGGAGAGCTGAATATTTTAATTTCTTTTTAAGTTTTATTTTAATTCCAGTTCGTTAACATACAGTATTATATTTGTTTTAGGTGCACAATATACTAATTCAACACTTCCATTCATCACCTGGGGCTCATCACAAATACACTCCTAAATCCCCATCACCTATTTAACCCATCCCCATACCACCTCCTCTCTGATAACCATCAGTTTGTTATTGGTAGCTAAGAGTCTTGTTTCTTGGTTTCCCTCTCTATTTTCTCCCTTTATGTGCATTTGTTTAGTTTCTTAAATTCCACATATGAGTGAAATCATATGGTATTTGTCTTTCTCTGACTGACTTATTTCACTTAGCATTATACTGTCTAGCTCCATCGATGTCCTTGCAAATGGCAAGATTTCATTCTTTTTTACGGCTGAGCAATATTCCATTATATATATACTTATCCATTGTTATTATATATATATAATAATAACTAATCCATGTATTGTATATATATTCACCACACCTTCTTTATCCATACATCAATTGATAGACACTTGGGCTGCTTCCATATTTTGACTATTGTAAATAATGCTGCTATAAACACAGCAGTGCATGTTTCCTTTGAATTATTAGTGTTCTTGTATTCCTTGGGTACATACCCAGTAGTGTAATTGCTGGATCCTAAGGTAGTTCTATTTTTAACTTTTTAAGGAAACTTCATACCGTTTTCCACAGTGGCTGCACCAGTTTGCATTCCCACCAACAGTGCATGAGTGTTCTTTTTTCTCCACATCTTCGCCAACACCTGCTGTTTCTTGTGTTGTTGATTTTAGCCATTCTGACAGGTGTGAGGTGGTGTCTCATTGTCATCTTGATTTGTGTTTCCCTGATGATAAGTGATAGTGAGCATCTTTTCATGTCTATTGGCCATCTGGATATCTTCTTTGAAGAAATATCTGTTCACGTCTTCTACCCATTTTTAATTGGATTATTTGTTTTTTGGGTGTTGAGTTGTAAAAGTTCTTTATATATTTTGAATACTAACCCTTTATCAAATCTGTCATTTGCAAATATCTTCTCCCATGTCGTAGGTTGCCTTTTAGTTTTGTTAATTGTTTCCTTCACTCTGCAGAAGCTTTTTATTTTGATGTAGTCCCAATAGTTTAGTTTTGCTTTTGTTTCCCTTGCTTCAGGAGAACTATCTAGAAAGAAGTTGTTATGACCGATGTCAAAGAGGTTATTATCTGTGTTCTTTTCTAGGATTTTAATGGTTTCCTGTTTCACATTCAGATCTTTAATCCTTTTTGAATTTATTTTTGCATAAGGCGTAAGAAGGTGGTCCATTCTTTTGCATGTTGCTGAATATTTTAAAATTTTCATTTTGAAATAATTGTAGGTTCACATAAAGTTGTAAGAGATAATTCAGAGAGATACCATATAGTCTTCTCCCAGTTTCCCCCAATGGTACATAGCACCTTGTACAACTGTAGTACAATGTCACAACCAGGAAATTGACACTGATATAATCCATCGACCTTATTCAGATGCCACCAATTTTACACATATTCATTGATGTGTGTGTGTGTGTGTGTGTGTGTGTGTGTGTGTGTTTAGTTCTGTGCAAACTTATTACCTGTTGTATCTTGATAACCACCAACTCCTTCAAGATACAGAACCCTTCCTTCATGGGGTTCTTTCATATTACTCCTTTATATTCATAATCACACCCTTTTCTCCGTCATCCCTAACCCTGGTAACCACTAATCTGATCTTCATTTCTATGATTTTGTCCTTTTAAAAATGATATATAAATGGAATTATATAGTATATAACTTTCTGAGATTGGCTATTTTCTTTCAGCATAATTTGTTTTAGAGTCATCCAAGTTGTATATATCAATAGTTTGTTCCTTTTTATTACTGAGTACCAGTCCATAGAGAAAATGTAGCACAGTTGGTTTAACCTTTCACTCATTAAAGGACATCTGAATGTTTCCAGGTTTGGCTATTACAAATAAAATTTTGTGAGACTCTAAATTGTTGGTTTTTTTGAAGATTTTGTTTATTTGAGAGAGAGAGACAGAGTGAGTGGGGGAAGGGGGAGAGAGAGAGAAATCCAAGCAGACTCTGTGCTGAGCGCAAAGCCCAACATTGGGCTCGATCTCACAGCCCTGAGATCATGACCTGAGCCAAAATCAAGAGTCGGACATTCAACCGACTAAGCCACCCAGGTACCCCAAAATAGTCGTTTTAAAAAAAAATAATGAATAGACTTTATTTAAAAGTTTTAGGTTGATAAGAAAATTGAGCAGAAAGTACAGTGAGTTCCCATATAAAACCCCTTCCCCCTCAGTTTTTCCTCTTATTAACCACTGGCATTAGTGTAGTATAGTATTACATTTGATGAGTCAGTATTGACCTAATATTATTAACTAAAGCCCATAGTTCAAACATTAGGATTCACTCTTGGTGTTGTACATTATATGGGTTTGGAAAAATGTATAATTGCATGTATTCATCATTCATTATAGTTTTGTACAAAATAGTCTCCCTGCCCTGAAAATTCTCTGTGTTCTTCCTATTCGTCCCTCCCTCCCCTCAACCCCTGGCAACCACTGATCTTTTTACTGTCTCCATTAGTTTTGCCTTCTCCAGAATGTCATATAGTTGGAATCATAAAGTATGTGGCCTTTCCAGAGTGGCTTTTTTCATTTAATAACATGCACTGAAGTCTCTCATGTCTGCTCATGGTTTCATAGCCCATTTCCTTTTAGTGCTGAATTGTTTGGATATGCCACAGTGTATTCATCTGTTTACCTGCTAAAAGAATACTTGGTTGTTTACAAGTTTGGGCAGTTATGAATAAAGCTGCTATAAACATCTGATAACAGATTTTGTGGGGACATAGGTTTTCATCTAATTTGGAAAAATACTGATGTGCATGACTGCTGGATCATAGGGTAAGAGTATATTCAGTTTTGTAGGAAACCACCAACTGTCTTCCAAAGTGGCTGTAACATTTTGCATTCCCATCAACAATTTGAATGAGAGTTCTTGTCGCTCCACCAAATGGTGATATTTGGTATAGTCAGTGCTTGGGAACTTGGTCATTCTAATATGTGTATAATGGCATCTTGTTATTTTAATTCACAACTGTCTAGTGACATTTGATACCGATCATCTTTTCATAGGCTTATTTGCCATCTGTTTATGTTCATTAGTGTGTGTCTATTCAGGGTCTTTTGCCCATTTTAAAATCATGTTGTTAGTTTTCTTATTGTTGAGTTTTAAGAGTTCTTTGTATAACAATCCTTTATCAGTTATATCTTTTGCAAATGTTTTTCTCCCAGCCTGTGGCTTGTCTGCTCATTCTTGATAGCATCTTCACAAAGCGGAGGTTTTTCATTTTAAAGAAGTTGTACTTATCAATTATTTCCTTCATATATCTTGCCTCTGTATCTAACAATAATCATCCTCAAGATCATCTGGGTTTTCTTCTATGTTGTCTTCTAGCAGTTTTACAGCTTCGCATTTTACATTTAGGTTTATGATCCATTTGAGTGAATTTTATGAAGGACATACGGTCTGTGTAGAATTTTTTTTTTTTCATATGAACATCCAGTTGTTCCAGTAACATTTGTTGAAAAGGCTATCTTTTCTCTGTTGTATTGCTTTTCCTCTTTTGTCAAAGATCATCTGCTTATATTTATGTGGGTCTATTTCTGGGCCTTCTATTCTGTCCCATTCATCTGTCTATTCTTTCATCAGTGCCATGATGTCTTGATTACTTAGCTTTATAATAATCTTAAAATTGAGTGGTATCAGTCCTCCGACCTTGTTCTCCTTCAATATTATGTTGACTGTTCTGGGTCTTTTGGCTCTCCATATAAATATTAGAATCAGTTTGTTAATATCTACAGAATAACTTATTGGGATTTTGATTTAGATTCATTGTGTTTTAATATGCATTGAAGGCCAACAATGTTGAGCATCTTTTTGTTTGTTTGTTTATGTTTTTGTAGATTCTTATGTTTTTGTAGATTCTTTGGGGTTTTCCATGTAGAAAAACACCTTATTATCTTTATCATTTCTTTCCTTCTGCTTGTTGAAGTTTTAATTTTCTCTTCCTCTTTTTTATTTTTTGTTTGTTTACTAAAATGGAAACAGATTTTTTTAATTTGACATCTCTATTCCTTCATAACATATGCATTTAATGGTATAAATTTTCCTCTAAGTATTGCTTTGGTGGATCCCACAATTTTGATATGTTTTATTTGCATTTTTTATTCACTTTACTATATTTCCTAATCCTCTTTGACCAGTGGATTGTTTAGAAATTTGTTGTGTAATTTCCAAATATTTGGGGAATTTCTGAATATCTTTCTGTTACACTTCTAGTTTAACTCCACTATGGTCAGAAAACATACTTTCTATGTTTTTATTTTCTTTAAATTTGTTAAGGTTTGTTTTATGACACAAGATATGGTCTATTTTTACAATGTTTCATGTGCACTTGAAAAGAATGTTTATTCAGCTGTTTTGGGGTCAAGAGGTCTAAAAATTACAATTAAGTCAATTTGGTTGATGGTGGTTTTAGGTATTGTATGTCCTTACTGATTTCTGTCTAATCATTCCATAGATTACTAAGAGAGGGATGTTAAAATCTCCAACTTTAATGGTGAGTTTTTCTATTTCTACTTTCAGTTCTACCATTTTTTACTTTATACATTTTGAAGATCTTTTGTTAGGTGCATTTACATTTAGGATAACTATGTATTCTTGGTGCCTTAGCCCTTTTATCATGGGAATGTCCCTTTTTATCCCTGGAAATTTTTCTTCTTCAGAATTGTTTTTTTCTGGAGTGACATCAGCAAGATGGTGGAATAGGAGTTCTCTACTATAACCCTACCACAGAGCATCTATTCTGACAATTACCTAGGGATGAGAGTGCCTTTGTGAGAGTCTAGGAGTCCAGTGGGGAAGTTCCAGCACACTCTTGAGGCAAAAAAAATTCAAGAGTAGATGGATTGAAGAAGGTAAAAGAAACAGTTTCATTTTGCCTATATCCCTTCTTCCCCAAAGCAGCATGGTTCAGTGCCAGGAAAGACCTCCACAGCCCATGATTTTTTCCACAAAGGAAAGTGAGAGCTAGGCTTCTCCAGCTATGCAGGACACAGCCAAGAGGCCCACTTCTTTCTTGCTCCTTCTTTACTGGGATAATCTACAAAATTTACTGGGCTTGGAGAGGCTGGGAGATAGTAGCCAGAGCTCAGAGTTCATCAAAGGGACCCTACTAACTGCTTCACAGTTCTTCTTACTAACTGATTCATGATATCCATCAAGAGACTTGCCCACTACCCACTGGTGGATTCCTTGTCTTTGGACCCCTCAGCTGGTCCACAGGAGCCCTTACTGCTCTGTGTGCCTCATTCATACCCCTCGCCCTCCCCTTTTCCCACCCTCTGTGTCTATTTCCCAGTATGGGCTTCCATGGATGGCAAGAGTGAGCCTTTAGAGGCAGTCAGCAAGCAAGTAAAGAAAGTGAGCCAGACTGTGTGATTAGGAAAAGGTTCACAAACTTGAACCTTTCAGGGCACTGCCCTAGAGAAAACAAACGGAACCTCAATGCATCCAGCCTGGCTTTGCAAAATTGAGAAAAGGCATACAATTTTAAGAATTCCCCCCAAGAAGGAACAGGAAGTGTGAGTTAAGCACATCCATAGAAAAGGTGTGAGAAAGCCTCAGAATCTCTAGACAGATTGACAGGTGAAAGTATATCTCTCCCAAAGCAGTCAGTAAGACTGGAGGAGGTGATTGCTTCTTCAAATGTAAAGACATCAGTGAAAACTTCAAAGAACACAAAAAATCAAAGAAATGTGACTCCACAAAAGGAACACAATAGTTTTCTAGCAAATGACTGAAAAAGAAATGGAAATCTACAAATGACCAGAGAAATAATTTAAGATAGTTATGTTAAGGAAGTTCAGTGAGCTACAAGAGAACACAGACAACTCAATGAAATAAGGAAAACAATATACAAACAAAACAAGAGTTTCAACAGAAAGAAAAAAAACAAATTCTGTAGCTGAAGAATACAAGGAATGAAAAGACGATTATAATAGAGAGCTTCAATAACAGACAAGATCAGCAGAAGAAAGAATCCATGAACTCAAAAACAAGTCATTTGCAGTTATCCAGTCAGCATACAATAACACCACAGAAATACACAGTGTCATAAGAGACTACTATGAATAATTATATGCCAACAAACTGGATAACTTAGAAGAAATGGATAGATCCCTAGAAATATACAACCTACCAAGACTGAATCAGGAAGAAATAGAAAATCTGAATCGACCTATAACTTGTAAGGATTTTGAATCAGTAATCAAAGGTCCTCCAGTGAAGAAAACCCCAGATGCAGATGGCTTTGCTGGTGAATTCTACCAAATATTTCAAGAAGAATTAATGCCAACCCTTCTCAAACTATTCTAAAACAATGAAGAGGAAGAAACACTTCTATGCTCATTTTACCAGGCCAACATTACCAGACAAGGACACTATAAAAAAACTATAGATCAATATCTCTGATGAACATAGATTTAAAAAATCCTTAATAAAATCCTAGCAAACTGAATTCATCCATACATTAAAAGGATCATACATCCTGAGGCAGGATTTATCTCTGGGATGCAAGGATATTTCAACATATGCATATATTGATACATCACATTAACAGAATGAAGGATAGAAATCATATGATCATTTCAATAGATGCAGAAAAAGCATTGGACAATATTCAACAACCTTTCATTAAAAACTCTCAACAAATTAGGCATGGAAGGAATGTATTTCAACATAATAAAGACATATATGAGAAGCTCACAGGTAACATATACACAATAGCGAAAAGGTGAAAACTTTCCTCTAAGATTGGGAACAGGAAGAGAATGCCTACTCTTGCCATTTCTGTTCAACACAATATTGGAAGTACTAGCTAGAGCAGTTAGGCAAGAAAAGAAATAAAAGGCTCAAATAGGAAAGAAAGAAGTAAAATTGTCTTTGCAGATTACATAATCTTATATATAGAAAATTCTATATAAAAATCTGGTAAATTAGTTCAGTGAAGTTTCAGGACACAAAGTTAAAATACAAAATTTAGTTGCATTTGTACACACTAGCAATGAACTATCTTAAAGAGGAAGTAAGAAAATCCTATCTACGATATCATCAAAAACAATAAAATACTTAGGAATAAATGTAACCAAGGAGGTAAAAGGCCTGCACATGGAAAACTATAAAACATTAATGATAGAAATTGAAAATGACACACAAAAAAGAAAGATATTGCATTTTCTTAGATTAGAAGAATTCTATTGTCAAAATGTTTGTAGATTACCAAAGTAATCTATAGTTTCAAAGTAATCACTATCAAAATTCAATAGCACGCTTCACAGAAATAGGAAAAACACTTCTACAATTTGTGTGGACACACAAAAGAACTTGAATAGCCAAACCAATCTTGAGCAAGAAGAACAAAGCAGGAAGCATCATGCTTTCTGCTTTCAAACTATATTACAAAGCTATAGTAATCGAATAGTATGTATTGGTGTAAAAACAGACACAGAGACCAATGGAATAGAACAGAAATTCCAGAAATAAACCCACACACATCTGGTAAACTAATCTTTGATAAAAGTGCCAAGAACATTCAATGAGGAAAGAATATTCTTGTCAATAAGTGGTACTGGGAAAACTAAATCCACATGGAAATGAATGAAACTGGACTTCTGTCTTACACTGCTCACAAAAACTAAACTCAAAATAGACTAAAGACTTAAATGTAAGACCTGAAACTCTAAAAGCCCCAGAAGAAAAATCAGGGAAAATCCTTCTTGACATTGGTCTTGGCAATGAGTTTTTGGATGTGACACCAAAACGTAGGCAACAAAAGCCAAAATAAGTAAGTGTGACTAAAACAAACTAAAAAGCCTCTGCACAGTGAAAGAAACAACAAAGTGAGAAGGCAACCTACTGAATGGGATAAAATATTTGCAAACCATATATCTGAGAAGGTGGTAATAACTAAAAAAATATAAAGAACTCATAACTCAATAGTCAAAAGCAAAGCGAAACAAACCCCAAATAATCCAATTTAAAAATTGCCAAATGAGGGGCACCTGGGTGGCTCAGTCAGGTAAGCATCTGCCAAAGTTCCAGGATCGAGTCCCGAGTGTGGCTCTTTACCCAGTGGGGAGTCTGCTTGCCCCTCTGCCCCTCCCCCAACTCATGCTCTCTTTCTCTCAAATAAACAAAATCTCTAAAAAAAAGAAAAAGAAAAATTGCCGAAGGAGCTGAATTTTTCCATGGAAGACATACAGATGGCCAACAGGTACATGAAAAAGTGTTTAACATTAGTAATCATGAGGTTAATGCAAATCAAAACCACAGTGAGATATCCTCTCATTCCTGTTAGGAGAGCTATCATCAACAAGACAAGATAACAAGCATTGGTGAGGATGTGGAGAAAAGGGAACACTTGTTCACTGTTAGTTGGATTATAAATTGGTACAGACATTATGGAAAACAGTATGGACATTACTCAAAAGTTTATAAATAGAATCAGCATATGATCCTGCAATCCCATTTCTGGATATATATCTAAAGGAAATGCAGTCGTGGTCTTGAAGAGATAATCTGCACTCCCATGTTCCTTGAAGCATTATTCACAATAGTCAGGATGTGGAAACAATTTAAGTGTCCACGGATGGATGAATGGATAAAGAAAATGTGATACATATATCACATTATAATAGAATTTTATTCAGACATAAAAAAGAAGGAAATCCCACCATTTGCAACAACATGGATGTACCGGAGGGCATCTGCTAAGTGAAATAAGACAAACAGAGAAAGACAAATATTGTATAGTGCCACTTATGTGTGGAATCTAAAAACAGAAAAAAATGTAGAACTCATAGAAATAGAGAATAGTGCTTGCCAGGGGATAAGTGATGAGGGAAATGAAATGTTGGTTGAAGGGTACAAACTTTCAGTTATAAGATGAGGCTCTAATATACAGCATGATGACTATAGTTAATAACACTGTCTTGTACATTTGAAATTTGTAAGAGAATAGATCTTAAGCATTCTCACCACACACTCCAAAGGTAACATATGTGCTGTGATGGATATGTTAATTAGCTTGATTCTGGTAAATAAGTCACAATGTATATTCATATCAAATTATCACATTGCATACTTCAAATATATACCATTTGATTTGTCAATTATACTTCAATAAATCTAGGGGGAAGGGAAAGAATTCTACTTTTTCTCATATGAATTGACCATTCTAGTTTTCTTTTGGTTCATAATTGCATGGTATAAATCTTTTTCTGTCATTTAGTTTTTAGCCTATCCATGTGTTTTAATATAAAAGGGGTTTCTTGTAGAATAAGAATCCAGTTTTATTAGATTATCAAATAACCTCATTATCCACCTATTGACTGAATTTAGTCATATGACAATACTTACTTTCAAGGAAAGCGGTGTATTGTGGTCTTTTAGCAGGGCATGTTACCCAAACACACACACACACACACACACACACACACACACACACACACACACATTCGCTTACATCCAAGTTTGTTTCTAAAGAAAAAGTGAGAATGGATGTTTGACTTAACAGCTAGCTATCTCTGTTTTAATATATCCTTGTTATTTGTATCTGTCTTTACATGTGAGTTAAGACACATGTAATCATTTTTTCCTTTTTGGGAAAAATAAAATAATTTATCTGATCATTTTATATAATATTTGAAGTATCTTATTAATGTTATTCCTGTTCAAGTTGTTCCACGCATTGACTGTAAAAACACATCACTCCCAGGAAAGTGTAGAGGAATTAGTTTTTGCCTTTGTTTGAAAAAATATGCTTACTTCATCAATGGGGTTTAACATTTCAAATTTCTTAGCAGTCATTTGTTTTCAGCAACATATAGACTGTTTCTCTTTCAAAAAGCATTTTTCTTCAAAACAAAGTTAGGAATTGGATATCGGCCATCTGAGGTGTCTCCCTGTGAGACTGGAATCAATTTTCAGACTTCGAGGGACAAACTTTCTTCCTAGGTGAACACAGTATAAGTAGGTGTGGGAAGAGCAGCCTGGCTGTTATGTGAAACCACTGTCGGAAGTAATCAGGTCACACGTGGCATTTTATTAGGGTATCCCCCCTTCCCTGGTGAAAACCGACTATTTTCATTTATTTTTAAACTCCCCAAATACTGATACTCCAAATACAAGTGCTCCTTTAATATAATATGCTGCTATCCAAATGCACGTTTCCTACATTTAAATACAGAATGTATCTTACTGTCAAACTGAATTCAATGTGTAGAAATAAAAAACAATAAATCTAGAAATTATTTATCAGCATTTGTGATGTTTTTCCCTTCTAGTTAGTTATATTTATCTAGATTGAAGCACCCAAAACAGAAAATTATATTTAGAGGGAAAACATTTAGCTGGGTAATAGAACATACCATTATAAAACATTTTCCAACCCTATTTTCCTTATTTTCACCTTAGCCCCCTTTTCTTTGACTGTTGTTGTCCATTGAGCCATACCTGAAAATTAATTTAATTTTCCCTGAAATTTGGAAATTAAAGTCCAGTAATATTTTAAACCATTCATTGTTCTGTTCTATTTATACATTTTAATTTAGTGTGATTTTAAATGTGTTTTTCTAGTTTTGAAAAATATTTGTCATACTTTTTCTTTGAAAATTAATGTATTAAAAATTACTTCCTAAGATACATTCATATATCTCAAACATAAAGATAGTTCTTAAAAGTAAAGAAGAATATTTGGCTAATAACACAGACTTAACATCATCTAAGCCTGCAGCAAACTTATAAATATGAACTAAATACCTGGATTTAGAGGGAGAAAAATTCACTCTAAGGTAGAAAGAAATAAATTCAAAACACTCATTTCCCAGACTCACAGATTATTACCCAAATCAGCATGTATAAACAAATCCTTGTTTCCACTTTATGCAATTTTAAATATTTCTTCATTCATAGGGAGAAAATTTACACAATTAAGATATAGCATGTAAATCTGAATGGAGTATGGTGCTCTAAAGATGTGGAATGATTATTTAAAGGTGAGTGTGATGCTTAAAATTTCATAACCTGGAACGAAAGATAAACAAAAAGATAAGTGGTTGACAGAGGACCACTTACAGCTATGGCCTCAGCCTACTAATATTATTTTCGGTTAATAAGATTCAGACAGAAGCAGAAATTTTTAATTTAGGGCATAGAAACAAATCAAGTGGCACAAAACAAATGTCATATAAAACAATTATTGAATGCCATAAGCCAGCAAAAAGGTTTATGGGTCTCAGAAATGACTCTGATTTAAATAAATACAAGAGGGTATACAAGAGCAAAGTCAAGGAGAACATAATCAGTGTACAGTGAGGATGAAAGAAAGGCTGGCTTTTAAATAATTGACCTATCAGGAAGTGATTTCAGTCATTTTACAAACATTTAATTAATATTTTCCCTAGCATAACAATAAACCTATAATGACTACGTCTTACACACTATTTATTATTCTGTTTGGATTAGCCAATAATTACAGGAGGGAAAATTTCACGAACATGTTAAAGCCGCCTGGCTGAAATAAGAATGCTCTTGAAGACCTGCTTTTGGAAAATGCCAGCGCCAAGAATGTGTAGATGAATCGTGAACTATCAGATAGTTTTCTGCAATTTTACCCATGTACAGCAGAGGGCACTAATATAATTATAGTAGTTGAACCTGATGGGAGTAATTATCTGTGATTCTGGGATTCACCGGAAGTAGTAAACGCGAAAGTCTTTCTCATCTTCATCAATGAATAGTTTTCTCCTATCTAAATAGGGAAATTCTTTGCATGAAATTTACTTAATTTTTATAGCTGAAGGGCCATAATAATAGAAAGTTAATGTTGATTATTCCCTCAGAAATCAACAACACAACGAGTGATCTTTGAACATCATAAACCAGCTTCCTCAGAAGACTAATAACACTCTATCAACCTCTCCCCCACTTCCTCTTGCTCTCACATAGCTACACTCACCTAACTACATCTTCTCCCAAAACACCGTCCCAGAAATCTAAAAGTGGAAAAACTTTTGGCTATGTTAGCAGCTTTTTATGATACAGTTGAAACATTGTCTGATCGTAACGATCTCCACAAGGTGATGGAAACTTTAAGACAAGTGGAAAGACCAACAATTAGCTGTTAGGAAAGAATGAGAAAGTTAGCCGAATTCATACTCAAATATGTTGTTTCATCACAAAGAGAGAGAACAGATGGTCAAACAGTTTTGTGGTCTTCATTTTCTGGGTAGAATTAATAGAATAATTGCCACCCTTAGCAAAGCATAACGTATGCAGGGTAGACAAAAATAATCACTTGTTTTATAACATTAACTGTGCTAGGTGTTTGGGTTCTGCTCTGCAGACGTTGAAAGTCTAGTGCCAGGCAGGAAACCTGTTAACACATAAATAAAATGTGGTAAGTCCCGTGGGAATGTAGAAAAGGGCATGACTCTGGGAGCCTCTGGGAGCCAGGAAAGGGCTGTGGAGACACTAAGATTTAAATTGGGCTTTGGTGCATGGGTAGGCATTTATCAATTTAAAAAGAGGTAGAACAATCTTCCAGGAAGTTAGGAACTGGTCATGCCAAGGCTTGGAGTCTTGGAAGGCTAATCACAAAATAAGTACATCTCCAGTGTTCAAGGGAACAACCAACTGGAAGCCACAATTCTGTATTAGGTAGAAAGTAATTTTATTATGCTATTAAAGTAATTCACAGTGGATGCTTGAGAAATTTAAGAGGGGAGTTAGCTTTGAATTTTAACAGAAGAGTGTGTTCATCACAGAGTCTTTACTTGTGGGCATGTGGGAATAGGGAGAGGTTATTGTTTCAATGCCTGCTTTGTAGTACAACATTTTCTTTTTTTTAAGAAGCTGATTGGAGTCAGGAATTTGGTAACTTTTTTCTGAAAGGTTGTGACTCTCAATTCTAGAAACTTCTGATTACCAGCATGATTTTATTTTATACCCAGAAATTATAGAGATAGTATATTATTTTCTGTTTGCTTGTTCTTCTGGCCACTGCATTAGTGTCCAAAAATTAATTATTGTCAGAGCTATATTGTCAGAAGTAAGTGTGCAAATGAGAATTATTTTGAGATCAGGACTCATTACAGAGCAACTTATCTATATGATTATGGTCTGTGCATTTCTAAGGGCCAGCAAAAATATTTGAGATCTGAAAAATAATTTATTGGCTTCAAAATAGAAAAATAAAATGGGAAAAGAAGAATCGGTAGATGTTTAATTGTCTACGAAAGTAGTACTAACCACTCAGCTTCATCTCAACTCTTTTCTAGCTATATCAAATATATGGGGACATGGATGTGGGACATGGATGCCTTTTATATGGTTGATGTGATTTAGAGGAAGGCCTCCAAAAATAAAAATGTTCAGAGCTTTCAAGCTCTTCAAATTTCTCAGCTTACCCTGAGCATTGCATCCACATTATTTTATATTTGTATACTGCTCGGGGAATCTGTGATTACAAGAATCTTCAGCATCTGTTTCCAGGGAGACAGCGGGTGGAAGAAATCATGAGAAACATAGGCCTCAACTCCTGCCCCCAGCTTCTTTTTATTTTTGTTGACAGGGTACTGGTTAACAGCTACTCAGTTCCCCATGATACTGCTTAGCCCAGACTCATGTCTGTTGCCTCATTCTTCTGGTTCTGGATAGCCAAAGAACCAAAATATGTAAATGAGCTATATTTAGGTTTGTAGATAAATTTAAAATTCTTAAATAGGAGATACCATGTTGCCAGCTTACAATATGTTGGTTATCAAAGATTTCTTTCTGTTAGTTATCTAAAACTTAGAATTTATTTTTGGCCAGAAATATGTTACAAATGATTGGTAGTTTTTGAGACTGGCCCATAAAAGTTTCAAAGATACATAATGTACCTGATTTATTTTAACCATAACTTCAACATTGTTTAAGATATAGTTTCTCCCAAAATAATTAAAAGCAGAGACTCAAACATCTATTTTTACATCAGTGTTCATAGCAGCAATATGCACAATAGCCATAAGGTAGAAACAGCCCAGACTGCCATCAACAATTGTGATGGAGAGACCAAATGTGGTGTATACATACAATGGAATATTGTTCCACGTTGAAAAGCATTGAAATTCTGATACATGCTACAACATGAATGAACTCTGAAAAATTATGCTAAATCAGACACAAAAGGACAAATATTGTATGATTCCACTTATGTGAGGCACCTAGAGCAGGCAAATGCATAGAGAGAAAGTAGAAAGAGAGTTTGAGAGGAGGGGGAAAAGTTACTGTTTAGAGGGTACAGAGTTTCTGTTTGGGATGATGAGAAAGTTCTGGGAAAGCATAGTTCTGCAACATTGTGAATGTACTTAAATGCTACTAAAGTGTACATAGAAAAATGGTTAAAATGGTAAATGTTACATATATTTTACTACAATAAAAATATAGTTTATATAAATTCAAATCATTCTTGAATTCCATCTCAACACTAGGAACCTAGCTTCTCAAATTTAAGACAAGGGAAAGTGAAGAGATACACTCAGTATCTGTTAGGAGTGACACTAGAATTTCGTATAAAATAGAAGAATTTAGTGGCACCTGGGTGGCTCAGTTAGTGAAGCATTGGACTCTTGATTTTGTCTCAGGTTGTGATCTCAGGGTTGTGAGCTCCGTGTTCAGCGGGCGTCTGCTTGGATTCTCTCCCCTCTGCCCCTTCTCCCCCCCCCCTCATGCTCACTCTCTCAAATAAGTAAGTAAATAAATAAATCTTTTAAAAATTAAAATAGAAGAATTTCATATTTTTCTAATTCTGAATGTTTGATAAAAATGTAATAATGTAACACAACAGGCCCAGAGTCCATAGTTTATGAGTATGGCATCCATAGTCATGCCCCATCCTAGCCCTCCAGTCTTCTTTCGCATCTCCTCCTGCTTCCGTCCCAGGCATCATTAACACCGAGGTAAAGAGGCATTGTTCCCATCTGGTGAAATGGGATGAGTAGAAGGAATGGAATAACAGGAAAGCAAGGTCCTGGCCAGGATCACATATGAGCTGTGCCTTTGTAAGTCAGGATGGCTCCTGCTTTTGTTGTTTATTTAGAATTGAAAAGGTGGAGGCAAAACCATGCAACAGTGGGAGTTCCAAGCATTGTTAGTAAAACCTATTGGACTGTGTGTGCTTGATACTGTTGGGTGCCAACTGTAGTGGCTACTTCAGGCTGTCTTGCCAATGGTGTCTTGTGATCCATGTCCCCATCTTCCTTATTAAGAGAACTCTTTTGTTTGTTTGTTGGGAGTGATGATAATGCTCAGTTAAAAAAAACTTGTCTTCCTGGGGCGCCTGGGTGGCTCAGTCGTTAAGCGTCTGCCTTTAGCTCAGGGCGTGATCCCGGCATTCTGGGATTGAGCCCCGCATCAGGCTTCTCTGCTGGGAGTCTGCTTCTCCCTTTCCCACTCCCCCTGCTTGTGCTCCCTTTCTCGCTGGCTGTCTCTCTCTCTCTGTCAAATAAATAAATAAAATTAAAAACCAAACAAACAAACAAAAAACTTGTCTTCCAACCTTGCTTTCACCTAGGCGTGGCAGGTGGTACCGTGAAGCCAATTAAAATCTTCCAGGGCATTTTGGGAAAGTTTTAGCTTTCATGATGGTGATGCTCCCTCTTCCTCTTCTCCTCCTTGTCCAGTGAGGCATGGGGATGTAACTCCAGAAGTTTTAACAACTCTTGTTTTCATGAAGGTGAAAAACGCTTACTAGTTCAACAGTGCAGGAACTTAGAAGGAGACAGAGCTTTTGATGATGTTGAGCAGTGTGGATCCCCTAAGTCTGGGCTTGTTGTTAGGTGAGAAAATAACTCTCTATCTCTTTAAGCTACCGATAGTTAGGTGTGGCCATGTATCTACTGCGGAAGGGCAGAAATTCCAGATGGAAGGAACAGTAAACCCAGAGATCAGAAAAAAGAGGTGTGTGGGGTGGAAGAACGGGATGGAAAATATGTGGTTTATTTTGGTTGGAGCACAGAGCATGTAAGAGAAAGTAGAGGGAAATACTTTTCAAAGGCAGTTTTAAGCCAGATATTAAAAGGCCTGACCTTCCAGGTCAAAGAATTTGGTTTTTGCTATACAGGCAATGAAGAATCACTCAAGGCTGCTGGAACAGCAGAGTGCTATGATGAGAGCTATCCTTTGTCAAGCAATGACTTACTGCAGGAGTTCAGTGGTGGGGGGGGGGCAAGTCTGAGTCTGTTTTACTCATCTAGGTTAGAATAAATGAAGGCCTAAACCAGGCAGGGACAGTAGGAATAGAGGGAATGGGTGGGTAATGGGAGATACTTTCAAGACAAAAAAGAACAGATGTTGATGTGTGGAGTAAATGAAGGGAATCTTGTCTATTTCTGACTTTCATATCGTGATGATTGAATGTGAAATACATGGGCTGGCTAGGAACCAGGGTTTTTTTCTTTTTGAATAGAACATAAAGAGAATATTATAGTTGAAGATTTCTTTCTAAACGCTAAAACACTAATGGAGAGCCTGCGTATTTCTTCCTTCTGACTTCAAAGTTTCCTTTGTGAAGATTTTAATAAAGTGAATCCTTTGGAATGAAGTCTCTGTGAGGCTATAGACATTGTTCTGTTCACTGCTGTTTGCCCAGCACCTAGACAAGTGCTTGGAACATAGTATGCCTTCAATACATATTTGTCGAATAAATGAGTGAATGGATTATTCATTATCTTTGGAAGTTTTGAGGTGTGCCGTCATTTTTATTTAATAATATCAGGGATTTTTAGACCAGAAAAGGACTTTAAAGAGTGCCTGCTCTAGTCTAATATTTTCAAAGGAAACTGATTCACAAAGAAATTACGATGCACAGATCAGATTTTGTAAGTGTATGTGTATTACATTTCTAGGGACCAATAAACCAAAAGGAGAAAATAATATTTGTGTGCAAATCTGCTCAAAACCATCTTTACATAAATAAATATGTAATTTTTGGTTCCTACATACCTAATACTGTTCAAGATGTGGTAGGGCAATTAAAAAGGAGATTCAGATCTAACCCTAAAATCAAGAAATTGCAGTTTAGTTAGGGAAATAAAATGAAGGCACATAAAATACCTAGAGCACAGTCAAGAACTATAATTGGGTGGGATTGCATATATGGATTCAGGAAAGGAAGAAGCTAATGTGACCTAGAAGCTCTGTTCTATAAATGTTTAAAAAATATTTATATGAGGACACAAGTGAAGCGATTTATCAAATTATCAGCTGACATGAAGCTGAGCAGAGTAGAATTCAAAATGAATTCAAAACAATGGGGTGAGTCTAACAAGGTGAATTTCAATAGTGTAACTAGTTTAATAATGCTTAATAAGAGGTTAATGATAACAAATACTGAGCTTTTACTATGAGACAGGTACTATTTAGTGCTTTACCTTTGTTATTTCACTTAATCCTCATATTTATTTGAGAGAGAGAATGAGAGAGAGAGCACAGTGCAGGAGCAGGGGGGAGGGGCAGAGGGAGAGGGAGAAGCAGACTCCCCACTGAGCAGGGAACCTGCCCCGCAGGGCTTGAGCCCAGGACCTGAGATCAGGACCTAAACTGAAGGCAGATACTTTCCGACTGAGCCGCCCAGGCGCCACATGAAACTTATTTTAATTCTCATTTTATGGGTAGATAATGTTCCCAAGGTCAAATAATGCATAAGTGATAAATCCATGCTTCAAATTCAGATCTAACCTCTTACCTCCTACTAAATCATATTGCCTCAATAGTTTTAAAAAGGATAAACCTAAACTTCTATATTTATATATTTGGCGTGAAGCCCCTCACTAGTTTGAGGTACAAATAAGGTCATTTATCCCTATGATAAGCAAATTAAGTATTCAAGACCCCAGCGGCTCAATTAGCAGCATGTCCAGTCCAAAAGGAGCTTTCTTTTTAGTGGCCCAAAGGCTGACTCTAAGATGTTCATTCGGAACCCAGCAGCCAGATGAGGAAAGGACTGGCAAATCTCCTCGGGATTTTACAGGTTCCAGTTTCCAACAATCATTGCTTTTGTTGCAGCCTTATCTGTGGTTGAGAACGGACCCTGCATAGGCCACACTCATCCTCTCTCTGGGACGAGGATCCCGCACTCTCTAGTCTTGCTGGGCTAAGAGCAATGTCAATGGACTGCCAAGTTGACAGCTCTTCGGTTTACATTCATCGGCTGAGCCATTGTCCCAATCACACCTTCAGCAACAAGAGTCAGGTTGAACCTTCAGTATCAGCCATGTGCTATGTCGGAACTGGTCCTTACTCCACAAACTCATTTGTTCTATATTGAGCCTGGGGTTACCAATCCAGACTGTTCCTTCTGTGATGGGACCTCAATCAAGAACATCTCAATCCACAAGATCTAAAATAATGTCAAATCTCCAAGAAGAAGAGGCCTTGATGCCTTTCCTTCTTCAGGACACCATGTGTCTCATGTGTATTTACTTAACTCCTATATACCCATAACTTCTACATACAATACCAGTCGTGCTGGTGACTCCCAAATGTGTATTTTGAGCTGAAAACCTCCACTGAGAACCTCAAATTTGCATGTTCATTTGCCTGCCCAACATCCTTAACTGGAGATCTTCCAGGCATTTCAAATGCAGTAAATCCCAAATAGAACTTCTGATTCCCTGCTTCTAGACCTGTTCCTCCAACAATCACTTCAGGACCTCAAAATATTCAGATATTCAATCCAAAGCCTCAAAGTCTGACTGGATCCCTTCCTTTGCCTCTTGTTCCACATCTAATCCATCAGCAAATCCCAGCATATCCTACTTTTCCCCCTGCAAATACCTTGGTTCATGCCACCATCATCTCTTGCTGGCACTGGTCTTCCTCCTTCAATTCCCCTTTTTCTAACCTCGCAATCCATTCTCCGCAGAGAAGAGTGGTCTTTCAGTAATGTAGTGAAATCCTATCTCTCCTCTGCTTAAAATCCTTCAATGGTTTCCTATTAGTTTTAGAATAAAATGCAAATTTCTTCCTTTATCTTACACCACATTTTCTTTCACCTTCTCTAACTGCAGTCGTACTTGCCTCCTCTGTATTTAGAATATGCCAAGCCACTTTGTAGCTCAGGGCTTTTGTCTTGCCATTCACACTCTAAACTTTCTGAATGTTTGGTTCTTTCTCATCTTTCAGAGTTTCTGCTTAAATTCCACTCTTCAGAGAGGCTTTCTTAATCAATGTAATAAAAATAGCCCCTACCCAGATATTCTCTATCTTACCACACTTTCTTTTACTTTGTAGAACTTATCACACTCTCTTGTTTTTTAAAAAGTTGTTTAATTCTTTGTCAGTCGCCTTTCCCCATTTGAGTTCTATGAAGGTTGGGATGGGTTTGCCTTTTCTTGTCTGTATCTCCAGTACTAAGCTTCTAGCACGTAGTAGGTTCTCCATACATAATCTGACTCACTTTGAATAATTGTGAGATGTCTGTTGCATTTCAGAAGTAATTCTTGGCCTGTTTTTTCACAGCTTAACTCAGTGATTCTCAATCCTGGCTTCATGTTAGACTCATCTGGGGAACTTTAAAAAAAATACCAACACTTTGTCCCCACACCACATCCATTAAATCAGACTCTCTGGAGGTGGGACCTAAGTACCATTATTTGAAAAGCTCCTTTAGTTGATTATTAATCTACAACCAGCGTGGAATATCTGGGGGTAACTATTATTTCCTCTAGATCACCTCCATTCTTATTTCATTAATGCCATTTAGTATGATCCTATTTCAAATGATTTCTCCAAGAAATGTTTCTGGAGAGACAGAAAACATTTCTTCATGGCCTTTACCAAATGATTTGTAAAAGCCACTTCAAATTTGGTGTTTATCTGTGGATCACAAAACTTGTTCCCTGACCATATAGATACTTTTATCTACTTGGGAATGGGTTTCCTTGGGGTTCCAGGATGACAAATACTTCCTGGGATAGAGTTTGTGTAGATGCGTCCACCTATGAGGAATTGTGATGTTCAGGTTTCACTTATAAGCTTTTGTTTTTTGTTTATGCTTTCACTTTTCCTGTGGTCTGATATTCTCCTAGATATGTGCATGGTGTGCTTTCCATTTAATCAAAATAATTATCATTTGCTGAAGCACTCCTTATTAGAAATGCGTTCCCTGACCATTCTACCTAAAATGGCACCCAACCACTGTCATCTCTCTTTCCCCCTTGCTTTATTTCTGTTCACATAATTTTTCACTGACAAGTATATTCATTTGTTTATGATGTGCTTTCTTCTATTAGAGTATAAGCTTCACAAAGCTGGGATTGTTATGGTTCATGGCTCTATCCCTAGTAATGTTCAATATGTATTGGTTAAAAAGATGAAGGAATGAATGAACAGTGTTCTGGCAACGGGGTCTCAAAATTGATTGCATTTTCTCCCTTTCTTCTTTCTTTTATTCCCATGGTATTTTGCTATATCAGGAAGCACCACTTAGGAAAATGAAATATTAGTGGCACCAGGAACCATTTTGTCCATGAGTTAACAGTTTCGTTTTCCCCCAATAGTGGTAGTTAGCATGCATGTGATCTATTTACCTCAGATACTAACTTCGATAGTATATAATCCATAAAAATACTCCCTGTTCATAGAAAAACAATGCCCACTAATGTGTGGTATAATTAAGGACCATCGGGAATGTCTAGTAATTGCTGAGGGCAAGAGTTTCTGTGGCTTGTAGGGAGCTAGCTGAGAGACATTTCTCACATGCTTCCTATTTGAGGGCATCATGATAGGTATACAGAAATACAGGTATACAGATAGGGGTACAGAAAAAATAGGCGTTTTCTGTCCTCTAAGATTTTACAATTTATTTAGTGATATAAAAAAACCATATGTGTATGAAATGTGAGAATGATGAAGTGATAAGAGAGATGCAAAATATAAAATATAAAATAGATTCAAAATGCAAATTGAATAATATTATCTTGGGAGAGACATATATATTATATGGGAGATACATAATATTATATATTATATATGTTGAATTAGATAGAGTGGCCTAGAATTTCTGAAAACTGAGTTTTGATGTAGAATGTGAAGGCAATAAAGAAAGTAGATGCATTCCCTTTGGTGCTTTTCTGTTCACAAGCCCTGAACTCTTTCCCTAACTCTTGCCTGGATTCCGTTTCCTCTTTATAACATGTCATTTACCTTTTTCTCCTTTATGGACTTGTAAGTTGTAATGTCTAGCCAGCTGCCATGAGAACAACATAAGAGTTATTACTTTAAATCATATATTGGCTATAAACAGAATGCTAGTCAAACTGTGTCCCTGTTGTCGCTTATTAGACTCTATAGGACTCTTGAGCTGGACACCTTCTGTTTACCCCTCCAGATTGTCTCTTGATGTTTTGCTGTCCTGCTCTGTGTCCTGCTGGGCTGCCCTGTAAGAACTGGTTGGGTTCAGCCAGTGGGGAACAGATGGGCGTAAGGGAAAGCAGTGAGGTTTGAGTATTTGATCCCCTGGCTCCCTGTCTCTTGGGTCTGTATCCCTCGCCAGGCAACACTCTGTACACAGTTCTTTCTGTCTCCTGGTACCATTAACTGGTACCATTCCCCTCACCTCTTCGAGTTTAGGGTGATAACATCTCCCACCCTTTGATTAGCCTTGAAGTTTTGTACTATCACTTGTGCTTTCCTTCCATCCTACCCTGACCTTTGTAATTCGTCTCTGTTTTAACTGTTCCTCAAAGTATTTGCTATGAGTTACCCTCAACTTCCCGTTGAGGCTCTGACTGATCATCTTGCCAAGCAAGAAGGGAATCAGAGTCTGAAATGTCTAGCCCTCTAATCCCATGGTTGGCTCCACTGGCAACCAGCTCCCATTCTTACCTCCATTCCAAAAGTTACTAACATAGGAAGAAGACACCATTAAAATTTCATCACTTAGGAAATTCTAAAGGTTTTAGGAGGTCTGTGCCAGAAATGGGGATGTTAAATCACAAAATCACAAAAGACCAAATGCCAGTGTGTGTATGTATGTATGTGTGTGTGTGTGTGTGTGTGTGTATGCATGTGTGCATGTGTGCTCTAATAGTGTATGAGCGCTGGAATAGGGAATAGGTAAGCCTTGTTAAGATAAAGATGTTAAACCAGGTTACTGGCAATGGAAGAAGTCCTTCATGTTCAGGTGAAACCAGAGGAACAAAATAGATGAAGAGCTGGAATATTGTTGCAATATTGCCTTGAGGGTAAGGAATACCCAAGACTATGGGGTTACCATCCCATCTATTAGGGAGGAGGAAATTGAAATACAGGTAATAAGGACAAAAAAGGTAGAATGTTGTCTCACTTTGGTCATATGTTAAAACAACAAGCTGAAACTCTGCAACCTTATGTATTAAATCACCTAAATTCCTCAGGGAATTTGGGATTTGTATTCCAAATTTTGCTGAGCTAAGTAAGCTGAGAAAGTTACTCAAACCTAAAACACCCCAGTTTGTTTGTTTGTTTGTTTGTTTGTTTTTTCCCAGTACAATACCCACAGGAGTTAGGATTCAATGGAGATAATTTTAGAAAAGCCTAGTATTAGGGAAAGAAGGCAGTTATTTAAGTAATTTTGAATTATTATATAATCACTACAGAGGAAAATGAAAAATGAAGTTCTATTGTCATAACTCTGTAAGGTCATCATTTTTGAACTGTGTGAAAAGCACATGGGACAACTGGAAGAGATGATGTCATCCTTGGATACCTATGTTCTTGACCTGGAGTGGTCTCAGACTGATCAGGGAATCAATAGTTGCCAGGAATCACTCAAACAAAATTATTGTAATTGTAAGCATAAAACAATTTTCTTGGTTTACTTTGACTAACTCCTGGATTGCAATTTGTCCATATTAGACTGATGAGATATGTCTGCTGCTGACTCAAATGTCACAATGGCACATTCAGCATGTGGGTTTCTATTTTAAAGTTGAAGTGGTGGGCAGTAGGCCATTCTTGATTTAACTCATTTAGTGAAACCCTAAAAATTGAAATAAATTTCAAAATGATGTGAAAGAAATCTATGATATTTAAGGCATCATCAGCACCTAATAGTGGCTTAAAATTTAATAATTAAATTCTGCTGACCAAATAAAGATTATACCAAATCTGTAAAGGAGAAATACATATGTCTTAAATTTGGCCTTCTTTCTGGAAACAAAGAACTGTCAAGGCTGAGAAACTGCTAATACATTTGTCTTCTTAAATGGAAGTTAGAAATAAATTTTTAAAATTCAAATGAGAGATGCAATTTAAATACCATACTAATTTGCACATTTCCCTCATTTTCCACAATATTTCAAGTATACAATGATGATATGGAGGGAATTATGTGTTTCTATATTTTAATATATTTCATTTGGCAGACTTTATTATTAATTTCTGTAGAACACACATCATCACTTTTAAACCTTTGCACAAAGGATTACAGAGGAGAGACATTGTTTGTTTTGGACATTTTTATTCAGATAGTTTTACAGATCTTTAACTTATCTTTCTGAGTTATGAATGTTAATATTCAGTATTTCACATGTTTGTGTCATTTTCAGAAATAATACAAGAAAGAACTCCCTATGCACCTCGTGAAAATGTGCAATTTCTTATGCTTAAAAATTGTCTGCCAGTAAGGAACGCTGATAACTCAACAATAAATAAACAACGCAACTTAAAAATGGACAAAAGACTTGAATTGACATTTCTTCAAAAAAGATACATTTCCAAAAAGCACATGAAAAGGCGATCCATGTTATTAGTCATTAGGAAATGTGAATCAAAGCCATAATGAAATACCACTTCACACTCACTAGTATGGCCATAAAAAAGGGAAAATAATAAGTGTTGGTGAGGATGTGGAAAAATTGGAACTCTCATACATTGTTGGTGGGAGTGTAAAATGGTGCAGCCGCTGTGGAAAACAGTGTGGTAGTTCCTCATAGAATTACCATATGACCCAGCGATTCCACTCCTAGGTATATATATAAAATAATTGAGAATAGGTGTTCAAACAATAACCCATATGTAAATGTTCATAGCAGCTCTATTCACGATAGGCAAAAGGTGGAAACAACCCAAATATCCATCAGAGGATGAATGGAGAAACACATCGTGGTATACCCATATAATGCAATATTATTTGGCTAAAAGAAAATAAAGTAGATACATGCTACAAAATGGATGAAACTTGACAACAACGCTAAGTGAAAGAAGCCAGATGTAAAAGGCCACATGTTATGGGTCCATTTGTATGAAATATTCAGGAGAGGCAAATCCACAGAGACAGATGCAGGTTGGTGGTTACCTGGAGCCTAGGGGGTGAGATGGGTAGTGGAAATGCGGAATGAATAATGGGTATGGAGTTTTGGTTTGGGGGCGTGAAAATGTTCTGGAACTAGATAGCAGTGATGGTTGCCTAACACTGTGAATATACTTAAAGACATTTTATTTGTAGCCACTTTAGATGGTTATAATGGTACATTTTATGTTACAGGTGTTTTACCACAAAAAAACTGTCTACCTAGTCATAGATTCAGGATATTCTTTTGTGTCAAAAATGTATATTTATTCTTGTACATAGTAGAAGAGATTTCACTGTTTTTCAAAAGAATCTTTCTATAATCGGATGAAATGATACCCTTTTGAGTTGAACAACAAATAGCCATTAAGAATGTGCATTCTTATTGATTTCATGACAACCTTGTGAATTATGTGATTAGAATTCCCAATCTTAAACCCAATGAAATCTCACAAGCTCACACATACTGCTGTATTTCAAGTGAGAGGTACAAAGTAAGGGTAGGGATCAGAGACAGGTTTTAGAGTTAAGTGGATCCATATTCTAGCTTTTCTAATACCAGATGTGGGACATCAGGCAGGGTACAGTAATCTCTCAAGTCTCAGTTTTCTCACGAGTAAATTGGGAATAATATCTATTTTACCATTATGTAAGAATTGAATAAGCACATATATGAAAAGTATTCAATGCTGGACCCAGCATATAGTAAATGCTCAGGATGGGAGTTACTTCTAAGACAGGCTTTTGTGTACTTTTTCTAACGTAATCCTTTTATAAATTTTGTGAGGTGTTTACCTTTGGTGGGAAGGAAGCCCACTCATCCTGCCTTAGCAGGATTCTAATTGGGAGGATGTCTTTGGATGTGCTGACTAAATTCTGGCACAAAGCAGTAATTTTGATTAAATGAAGAGGACATCAGTTAAAGTGGTCACCTGCCTACTCCCACAGTCCTCCTTTCCCCCACCTCAGCTCTCTGTATTCTGGAACCCTTTCTGCAGAAGAGAGCAATCTAGCTTTGGGTAGAACTCCAGTGCTAGCTCAACATGGATCCCTTTACTAAAATCATCACGAGTAGGACGTGTTATCATGGCAAAGAGAAAGATGGTTATTGCCTATTCTAAGTTTATAAAGAAAGAAGGGAAGAAGGAAGGAAGGAAGGAAGGAAGGAAGGAAGGAAGGAAGGAAGGAAAAAGGGAGACGGAAAGGGAGGGAGGGAGAGGATGAGCCGCAAGAAAGAAAGCTGTTCTTGTTTCTTCAACCAAGCTCAGAATTACTGATTTCAGATTGGTCGAAGGACCCAAACTGTGGGGCCATGTGGGACACACTCGCTCTGATATTCAGCCAATTGCATAAAGAAGCTGCCATAAAAACTCAAAGGAAATCATGACTTTTGCAAAACAAAAGACAAAGGGTGCGCAAAGGATCAAAATTCAAATGGGAAATCCGCCTGATAGTCCCAGCTCAACAAAAGGCTTTCCACATCTCCCTGACATCAGTCAGCGAGCTGGATGTCAGCTGTACCTAAAGCAGTTTTGCTAAAGGGTGTGAAGAAAACACTTAAGCGTAAAACTTATTCCCTGATCCTCAAGGAGCTTACAACAGCGCTGGAGAGATTAGCCGTGTAACTAACACTCCAGGGCGGTCAATGAAACGTGACAAACGAGTTGGCAGGGACCTTGAAGGCGGAGGAATTCACAAGTTAAGGATCATTTGGGGCTAGGGGCTTGTCAAGGAAGACTTTAAGAGGTGGGATGTAAGCTAGGCGCTAAGTGGCGGGTAGGGTTTTAGGTGGGCGGGAAGGCGTGGCTTTGGGAACCAAAGACTGGGGCAGCGCCTATCCGGGCGGCTCGCGCCGAGGGACAGGCCCAACCCCTTGGGCCACGGCGCGCGCGCAGTCTAGCTCTGGCGCCGGGCGCGCGTCCCGCGAAAAGCCGGCCAGGATCCGCGAGCGCGAGACCCCGCGCGCCAAGGCGGGAAAAGGCTTGCGCATGCGCGGCTCGGAGCTTCGGGCTCCCCAGGACGGGGATGGGGAGGTGGAGTTTCCAACAGGGAACTTGACCCGTTACCAGCCGCGGCCATGGCGGCGCGCTCGCCGGCCTCACCGCTCCCTCCGCCCCCAGCGCGACAGTTGGGCCCCTGGTCCCCACGTGTTGGGCGGGGAACTGTGGTACACGCAGTGCGCAGCGAGTCCTCGGGTCTTGCGAGCGCAGTGCGGGAGGGCGTCGTGGACAAAAACGATATATGCTGGCGGGGCGAAGAAGGGTCAGGGGGCCGGCGAGGGCCAGGGGGGGCAGCTCCGGCTCAGGCTCCCCTCCTCAGCTCGCCCAAGGGGTCCAAGCGGCTAGAGGGCATCTCGGTAGAGGAGGCGATGGTGACCCGGACGCAGCTGCTGGAGGAAGAGCTGAGCAGCCTAAAGGAGGAGCTGGCCCTGTGTCAGGTATCGAGGGGGCCGCCGGCCTTTCCCCTACACAGCGGGGCCGGGGCCGGTGGGGAGGCGCGCCCCTCTCCCTCTGTCTAGGCTGCGTCGCTGCGCGGGTTCGGGACCCACCCATCTCCGCCCGGCGGCGCTCCCTCCCGGCTTCCGCACCCAGCCCCGCCCTCTGCTGGGTACTGAGGGGACGCGGCAGCGCCAGGCTCCCCGACCTGGGGCTCGGCTGCCGCCCCTCTCCGGACAGGCCGGGCGGGGTTCGTCTCGGCGCCCTGGGTTTGGTTTTCTTCACTTGGATACCACCAAAACGTGCAGTCGCACCACCCTCCCTTCCTCAAAAGTCCAAGTTCCCTGTGTTGACTGTTAAGTGGTACTTGGAGAGGAGTTGAGTGCAGTCCACGAGTTGATATGTTGAACAGGAAAGTTGAAACACGTCTATTAAAATAAAATCCATCGATGTAGGAGCCTTTTTAAAATTTTCAAACCCACACTTGTTCTTAAGTAAACTTATGTTAAACTTAAGTGGTAAACACAGATTTTTAGGGAGTCTTAGGCCGGGAACTTTAACACGTAATAGATGATGCTTACTGCTTATTAACCAGCTCTACGAATTCTGTATATCTTTGAGAGAGAAATTTCATTGTCATGTCATCTTGCCAGTGAAAAGCATTTAGTAAATCAATTATGTTAATTTACTTGCCTGTTATTTGTAGAGTTATTAAAGATGGCTTGACTGCACTCAGTGTTCAAAGAGATATTATTTTAGTTTTGCATCCTTACCACCATCTCTTCTCTGATTTTACCAGAACCTTTAGATAGGGTTGGGCGATATAAATGTTGGGGATTACTCAACAATAAATCTTTTGATCACTCTGTCTTCAAGAGTAATTAAGATAGAATCAGTTAGGAACTGCTAACAACCAAGATAAATTTAATGAACAGTATCGTCAGTTTAGATTAGTAAAAATTCATGAAATTAATTCTCTCTCATAGTTTGTTCTATTGGATTCTTTTGCCCCTTTTGTAGGTTTTTGCTGATTGAGTCAAGGCTGTAAAAACAGGACAATTTTGTTGAAGTTGAATATGCATTTGCTTAAACAGGTTGGGGAAATATAATGTCACTGCTTCTTTCTCATTTGCGCATTTTCTGGTCTCCACTGGATAAGGAGCGAAGAAACAAATAGGAGACACCAGTGAACTAAAGCATTTTGTCGTCTACACACCTCACCCTTGGATAAAGATGTTAACCCATGATAAAGGATTTTGTTACTTTGACAAGTGACTCAGATGCTCTTTGCCCATACTTTCTATACTCTCCCCTTTTCCTTTCTGTATATATCGCATAGTTATAGCTGGCTAAGGAGCTGAGATACTTACTTTTTTATAACTGACTTGATTAAGGAAATCACTCTGTTGGAAACAGCCCACTGATCCCCTAGTTCTTGAAAAGCGCAGCTTCAAATATGGTGTTGGCCCTTGTGACCTTGGAAATATATGGACTAGGAAGATGATTAAAGTCCTCTAGGCAAATGTAAGAATAGAGATGGTCATAATTAGGCTAGAATGATGGTTCTTGAGATTTTTGTAATGTTGACATTGTTAGATGATCATAGGCATTCCAGTAATGTGAGATGAGATTGGCAGTATCCCATTCAAAACTGTGGTCAAACCACACTCCTGCTCTTGGGGAAACTTGGAGAAATAATAATTGAACTCCCAATTGTTTTATAAAAAAAGCATTTACATAATTAAACATTCACTTTTAGACCTTTTTTATTTTGTTCTTCTACTTACTTACTCACTAGAAATCACATTACCCAAAAACATAGTATTACCCTGTTTTTCAAACCTTTCAAAAATTGCAACCCAAAATAAATTCATTTTCATCTTAACCTAGTGAGTATACACACATACACATACCTAGAATTTCAGAAAGAATGTTTACCCTAACTGTTCGTCATGGACTCTGATTTTTCTTTAAAATTCTGCTTTAAAAAAAAATAGTGCTCAGATCTAAATTAATTTGACACAGTAATGGGTCAAATGTACAGTTTGGGGAAAAAGAATCCTGCAAATTAGTCTCTGGTCATAAATAGTAGCTCCATACAGGTTAGTTGTTATTTTTTTTTTCCATGTTTAGTTTACAGGAATTCAATTATATGTACTTGGTGGAGAAAAAAAAGTTTGAGTGGGTCCGTGTACCATTCCACCCCATTGGAATTACTCAGAATAAGCATATAAAAGAAAACAATCTTAGTTCCAAGAGTTTCTCATCCAACTCTTTGTGATTGTAATATTAAAGTTTTTTTTTTTTCATATGGCTCCATATTAGCAAGCAACATGCACATAATGCTTAGTTGAAGAAAACATGATTAACTTTAATGTGGAGAGAAAGCTGTCTGTATTGGACCTACTGAGGATAAGACATTGGCTTCCCAATGTAGCTTTTCCTAATGAAATTTCAAGGGTGTTTCAAAGGACAATTTTAAGTTCATGACATTTATGCCTCATTCATTGATTTAGAACCCAACTTCACCATAGTCTTAATGTTGATTATGAATTTCAAGAATGTGTTCTATTTGCAGTTCAGGATATTACAAGTATGTGTATGTGCACATTTATCACAACCTGTAGAATACCAGAAGAGAAGAAGTAATGCTATATATGTGTAATACGTATACACGTATATACGTACACATATATATTGGTGTGTGACGTACATATATCTCAAAGCTTAGTTCCTTTTTTCAGTAGCAACCAAAAATATTCACTAAACCTGTAATCCAATTTCAGGTTAAAAATTATTTAGGGCATTTAAATGAAAGATACATTGATACCTGTCTGGATCAGTTGGTAGAGCGTGTGACTCTTGATCTCCAGCTCGTGTTCAAACCCTGCATTGGATGTAGAGTTTACTTTAAAAATAAATAAATAAATAAATAAATAAATAAATAAATAAATAAATGTATGTTTATTACTCCAACTTCAGTGATGAAACTAAGTTTAATGAAGCATGTGATGTTGGAATTAAGATTATATGACTAGTTATATTTTTTGTTAGATATTTAGGTATGTTGAAAACGTACCCTGTCATTCATAAAGAAAAAAAATTTTGAAAACCTACTGTATAATTAGAATCCTCACCGGTGTTAGTGGTTGTATTTTGGTATGTGAATCATTTTGTGCAGTTATTTGTCATAATAATAATTTGTTGAGAGTCTGCTTTGTGCCATACTGTGTAATTAAACTCATTCCATTGTTTTCCCTGGGTTCTGATAGGCAAATTATTTATTTAAATGCAGGAAATAGTTTTCATATGTTTGTCGAATTAATTCCTCCCGTAGAGGTCAATTGAGGGTCTATTATGTTGCCAGACACTAAACTAAGTGCTGGGAAAGTACGTACCCAGTGAAAGAGATAGTTTTGGATGTCTGTGTCTGCAAAGTTGATACGTATTTCCATGCCAGCTGATTAGTGAAAGTCAAGGCCAACCCATTACTAAGATAATTTAGACTCAAATTGCCAGGCATTTAGTCAACTCTTTTGTAGGCTGAGTTTAATAAACTTTGTGATGTAAAGATTTTTTTCATCAGATTTTTTTGGATTTCTTGCTATATCTCTTTCACTGTTCTGGGGCTGAGTCCTTTGTTACTAAGTCTTAGTTAAGTGGAAGTAACTCATTTTATAAATGATGAAAACCTACTCTTACATTTTTACTTAATGCTAACCTTTCTTAGTATTTTAGGTAGAAAAGTTGGGTGAAAATATATGTAAATCTTTGCTATTTTGTTTTGAAGTGAGCTGTAAGATAAATTTATAGATAATATTGGTTTCAAGTGATTTTATAATTTCCTCAACATGCCTTTTTAAAGTAGAGATATTAGAGCACATTATATTGCATAGCTTATTCTTTCTTACCTTTACTACCTTCCAGGCAGGTTATGACATACGAATTATATAGTGACATTTCTTGTTCTTAACTTGAATCATTTTAATACCCAAATTCTAAATTCTTGCTTCTAAGGGAATAAAGTAAAGCATGATATATAGGAATGTTTAGGTAAGGTTGTAGTCTATAGTACTCAGGCTGTCAAAAGTCTTTTGAAAAAAATACATAAACAAAGTAGATCAAAGATTTGAGCATTAAAAAATGAAAACATAAAAATTTTAGAAGAAAGTATAGGTAGATATATTTCTAATCTCTGAGTAGAGAAGTCCAATTAGAAAAATTGGTACATAAAATCCATAAGCCATAATGGAGAAGATGGATAAATATGAATATATAAATTAATAATTACTCTTTTCCAAAAACACTGTATCATAAATAAAGTTAAATAAGCAACCACATACTAGGAAAAAATATTTGTAACACATTTGGTAGACAGAAGTCTAATTTTAATATTTCCAGCAATAACCTTTATATTTCATTGGCAGAACTTAGTCTCATCCCATAGGTAAGAGGGGCCAGGCTTTTAATTGGGCAGAAAAAAGCCAAATGGTTTCTGTTACTAACAGGAAGGAGAGAATGGATGATGGACACAGACACAAATAGAAATATCTGTCACACAAGTAAAACCATCAAACCAAATATAGTATGAAATGGAACGTGCTGGGAAAAAAAAAATTAAGGAAAAGTTATCAGAGACTATGGGTTTGGGTGGCTATAAATACAGTAGTTAGGGAAGATTTCTCTTGAGGTGATATTTAAGCAAAGACCTGAATGAAGTGAGGAAATAATCTAAATGAAAATCAGGTGGATGGTACATGTGCAAAGGCCCTGGTACAAGCAGAACAAGAAAACCAGCGTGTATAATGAATGGAGAGAATGACAGATGAGGTTGGAGAGGTGTGTAGGGGTCAGATAATGTGTCTTGTGGCCTTGTTACAGAGTTTGGATTATTTTCCTAATCTGATGGGAATCCACTGGAGGATTTTGAGCTATAAGGAGGCTAGGGGACCATCACGGATGGCTACGCAAGAGAAGGGGTGATTTGGACTAGGAGGATGATGGTGGAGGTGGTGAGAAGTGGTTAGAATGAGATAAAGTGTGAGGAAAAGAGAACAGAATTGACTTACAGGTGTTAGGCCTTTGAACAATGACTGGATAGTGGTGTCATTTTCTGAGCTGCAGAGGAGTGGGTTTGTGAAAGAGTAGGAAATAAAGAATATTTTTGGATAAGTTAAATTTGAGATAGCTGTTAGGTATTCAAGTGGAATTATTGAGTAGGCAGTTGGAGATTGGAGTCTGTACCTAGGGGTGGAGAAAACCACTAAGGATGGAAATGTTGGAAGTCCTCAGTGTATAGCTGATACATAAAACTGAGGGACTGAATGAGGTCCCCTAGAGCAACGGTGCTCAACCTGGAGTGCACAGAATGACCTGAGGAACTTTAAAGAAATACTGGCGCTTGAACCTTATCTGAAACCAATTAAGTCAGAATCTCTAGATCTACACTATTTTTTAAAAAACTTCCCCCCAAGTGACTCCTAACTCTCAGCTACAGTTGTCATAACAACTGACCTAGGCATTAAGGACGAAAACTGCCCATTGTCTATGGGATTTGGCTACATAGAGGACCTTGAAAAAGGAGTTTAACATCCTGGTGGGGAGGGACATCTGACTGGAGGAAGTAATAGAGTGAATGGAGGTGAGGAAGTGAAGACCACGATTATAGGCAACTCTTCCAAGGAATTTTGCTGAAAAGGGGAGCTGACAAATGGAGTGGTAAATAGAGAACAGTTCTCTTTTAGAACAAATTTACCATGATATTCAGCATTCCAACATTTTCAACCCTAATGTGTGTGTAGTAGAAAGAGTAGAAGTGAATGTGGAGTACCAGTGTAAGAACTGTTTAAAGCTTTCCTGTTAATACTTTACAAGAATTTTTTTTCTAGTTATAGAACTAGGGAGCAAGTAATTTTTTTTCATTTTTTTAATTTAATGTAGTGCCTTCTCTGACTTAGCTACAAAGCAATGCATTAAAAATGTCTTTTGTTTCTTTAAGGCTGATAAAGAATTTGTATGGTCTTTGTGGAAACGTCTCCAGGTGACAAACCCAGATCTCACACAAGCAGTCAGTTTGGTTGTGGAAAGGTGAGCTCCCAAGTTATTTTTCCCATGAGTATTTGGTTTGTTGAATTTCTCTTTCTTTATTATTAAAATTAAAACTTGGCATTAAGCCCCTAAAGATATTTGATTTCCAAATGAATGTGGAACATGATGTTATAATTACTGGACTTATTTCAAGGGGTGCCAATTCACCAAATACAAATAGGCCATATCTCCTCCTTTTCTGACGTATTTGGGAAGTTGGCGGGTAAGAGATCAAACTGTGACTTAGACACTATGTGTGTCTCTGTGTGTTGTCTGTCTGCATCTATGTGTCCGTGTATTTGTGTGTGTGGAGCTATTACAGCTCAACTTTAAAAATTGGAGAGGTACCTGTTATTTGGCTTTTTACTCTGAAACTGCCTCTCTTGACACCTTTCTAGACATGATCCTTTCTAGACTTGGCTCACTTTTCCCCTGAAGTAACTGTAGCGTGTACTTCATTCATTCATTCATTCATTCATTCATTCATTCATTCATTCATTTATTTGAGACAGAGAGAAAGTGAGCGAGTGAGCGAGCGCACAAGTGGGGAGGAGGGTCAGAGAAGGAGGGAGAAGCAGATTCCCTGCTGAGCAGGGGGCCGGACACAGGGCTCAATCCAAGACCCTGAGATCATGACCGGAGCAGAAGGCAGACGCATAACCGACTGAGCCACCCAGGCGCCCCTGCGGTGTATACTTCAAGGCCTGAGATGACCTTGCCAGAATAGAGTAAGTGTTCTGGAATAGGCAGAGGGATTTCACTTAGCAGTCTGTATTACATTGTAGGGGATGCCCATTCATTTAACTATAGACTATTGGGCTTCTCCTTGGTCATTAGAAACAGTGGAGTGATGCTGGGTACTCTTTACCAAATGTTTGGAATACAGTAGTCCCATGATGCTTAGCATACCAATTAAAACACTTGGTTTCCTATTAAATGGATTTCAGTACATTGGCTAAATGAGAAGTTAAGAATATAGATGCCTTTTTCTTTTTCTTTATTGGAATCATGATTATATAATCTGAATGTCATTTTTTTGATAACTTGAACTTTATTCACCTTTGGTGTGTCTAGCCCTAGGATCATTCCAGTGTTCTCTGGAATTAACTTTTTAAAATCTGTGATACATACCTATGTATAGTTTAATCATCCTTGGTTATCGTGAACTCTTAGTGTAATCACTTTCTCTTCATGTTGCTTATGTGTTCACTTCATCAATCAGTTTTTCCTTTTTGATAATCAGAATTAGCCTTTTGTTGCAGTACCCTTGTTATTTCCTCAATCATCCTTGAGATGAAATGTGATCACTCTCAATCCCACTGTTTTCTAGCTGAATAAACCTAGAAGATATATTTTTGGGAATTCAGTAGTCATTTCTGTGATTCTTTTGTTAGCCTCCTCTCATTTTATTTGTATATATTTTCCAATTTTCTAATTTTATTTATTTATTTATTTATTTATTTATTTATTTATTTATTTATTTTAAATTTAAATTCTGTTAAGTAACATGTAATGTATTATTGGCTTCAGAGGTAGAGGTCAGTGATTCACAAGTCTTATATAATACCCAGCGTTCATTACATCACATGCCCTCCTTAATGTCCATCACTCAGTTACCCCATTCCCTCCTCTCCCCTCCAGCAACCCTCAGTTTATTTCCTATGATTAAGAGTCTCTATAGTTTGTCTTCCTCTCTGGTTTTGTCTTGTTTTATTTTTTCCTCTCTTCCCCTATGATCCTCTGTTTTGTTTCTTAAATTCCACATATGAGTGAGATCATATGATAATTGTCTTCTCTGATTGACTTATTTCACTTAGTGCAATACCTTCTAGTTCCATCCACATCGTTGTAAATGGCAAGATTTCATTCTTTTTGATGGTTGAGTAATGTTCTACTTATATATACCACATCTTCTTTATCCATTCATCTGTCGATGGACATATGAGCTCTTTCTATAGTTTGGCTATTGTGGACATTGCTGCTGTAAACATTGGGGTGCAGGTGCCCCTTTAGATCACTACATTTGTATCTTTGGGGTAGATACCTAATAGTGCAATTGCTGGGTCATAGGGTAGCTCTATTTTCAACTTTTTGAGGAACCTCCATACTGTTTTCCAGAGTGACTGCACCAGTTTGCATTCCCACCAACATTGCAAAGGGGTTCCCCTTTCTCTGCATCCTCGCTAACATTTGTTGTTTCCTGACTTGTTAATTTTAGCCATTCTGACTGGTGTGAGGTGGTATCTCATTGTGGTTTTGATTACTTTGGTATTTTTTTTAAACTCGCCAAAATTCTCTTTAATTTTCACTTTCTTCTTGGTCAAGACAGAATCAAATATTAAAATATTATTGGGTCATTTGTTTTATCCTTTGAGATTTCTATTTTTCAGTGTACATAATATGCATATAAAAGTAAATATATACAATTTGTAAATAACTGCACATATATTTGGGGGTGGATACTCAAAGGCCTTTTGCTGATAAGGTATGTAATGGAAAATTTTAGAGACTATTGCTTTACAGCTATGATTCTTGAAATTTTAGTGTGCACAAGATATACCTGACGAATTTATTAAAATGCAGATCTCTGAGACTTCCCCTGATCTACTGGATTTCTTGGATAAGGTCCAGAAGTCTTTTTAAAATAAGCTTTCCAGATAATTCTGATGTTGTCCATAGGTCATACTATGAGAGGCTTTGGAATTTGAGTTGACTTTTGAAATTGGAAACCTGTTTAAGTGGCATTTATAATTTTAAAATTATGTGAACATTATTTCCTAGAGAACTATGTAGTATGTTTTGACCTGTGAAAAATGAAGAATGGTATACCATTCAGTCTTTGTCTTTTAAAAAAAATATTCTCAATATCAAAGTCAAATACACTGTCTTTCTGTGTGGTCCATTAGTTACCCAAATAATGCTACATTTAAGTCTGTTTAATATCCATACCTTGGTCTTCCTGGACAACATTATTTCCCCTTGGAATTTCTTTCTTTCTTTCTTTTTTTTTTTTTTAAGATTTTATTTATTTATTTGACAGAGATAGAGACAGCCAGCGAGAGAGGGAACACAAGCAGGGGGAGTGGGAGAGGAAGAAGCAGGCTCATCGCGGAGAAGCCTGATGTGGGGCTCGATCCCATAACGCCGGGATCACGCCCTGAGCCGAAGGCAGACGCCCAACCACTGTGCCACCCAGGCGCCCCTCCCCTTGGAATTTCTATTTGCCCTTCTTTTCTGCTTTTTCTTATAGTAAGAATGTCTGTGTTTCTATAATAACTGAAAACATTCTTCCCTGAGCCCGTTGGCTTCTGGTACGAATTTGGACCAATTGCTTTTCTAAACCTATTCATAGCTATCATCCTAGAATTGCTTTTCATTGTACTCTTGGACTAGTTCCACAGTTCCTGGGATCCCACATCTTTCTTTTTATGTTTCATTGGGTTATATTTTCAAAATTATTTCTCAGAAAGGATGCACAAGTGTTCCACTTTCTGACTCCTTACATGCCTGAAGGTGTCTTTCATTTGTCCTTATGCTTGGCTGATAATTTAGTTGAATACGAAATTTTATTTATTTATTTATTTATTTTAATTTTTAAAGATGTTTCTTTTAAGATTTTATTTTTTTATCTGACAGAGAAAGAGAGAGAGCACGAGTAGGGTAGCAGCAGGCAGAGGAAGAGGGAGAAGCAGGCTCCCCACGGAGCAGTGAGCCTGACATAGGACTCGATCCCAGGACCCTGGGATCATGACCTGAGCCGAAGGCAGACACCCAACCAACCGAGCAACCCAGGTGTCCCTACCCATCAGAATTTTAACTGAGGCGTCCAATATGAAATTTTGTGTCAATATAATTTCCTTTAGATTTTTGAAACTATAGCTCTGTTTCCTTCAGATTTTTGAAAGTATAGGTCTAGTGTCTTCTTTTAGCATACAGAGGTGCTCCCAAGTGCATGTATGATCCCAGTTCAAGTATGATTCTTATTTTTTCTAGGTAGCTTGCTTAAACGTTTGGATTTTCTCTTTATATGTAATATTGTAAACTTTCAGTATCACCTATTAATTTGGGTTTTTAAAAATCCAACCTTCTTAGCTTTTGGTGGGCCCTTTCAAACTGAAGATTTAAGATTTTCTTTTGATTGAGGAAAGTAGTCTTTGGCCATTTGCTGTAGGCAAATGCCGCAGGTGAGTGAGAAACTCCGCTTTTTGGTAAGTGGTTCCTTTATTAGTGTTCTTGATCCCTTTTGCCTTCTCTTCTCTGTATTTGCTAACTGGGTACTTAGAGCCTTTCTCTGGGCCTTTTTGAGAAACAGCAGCTTCCTCTTCCACTGTAGGCATCATTTTGGTTTTGAATTATGATTTTTCTTCTCTGGGTTTGTGAGCACATCCTTCTCTCTTTAAGATGTTTCTCATATTTATGGTCCCTTTTGTCCTCTTTCTTATTTTTCATGCTGTTAGGGATTTATTCAAGGCAATGTAATTTATGGATGTCAATATCATCGTCATTAAGTTAATCATCTTCAGAAGAAGAATAGTATCATGTTTAGTGGTTACAATGTATTCTGTTATTTTGATACATCATTTATATTTAATCAGTATTTTGTTTTTATACATTAAGATTATTTCATTTAAAAAGTTGTTTAATGATGCTGTGATGAATGGCCTTGAGGATAAAGCTTTGCTTACATTATTAGTGTCAAGTAGTGTGCTACTATCATAGTGGGTGCAGGCTGGGATGGCTAAACATACTGAAATGAGTAGGTAATCTGACTTAATTAAAGAACCGTACTGCTCCAAGTACCAATAGTACCCTTTTGGAGAAATGCTTATCTGTAATTCTTCTCTTTTTTTCACTTTTTGGCACTATATTATAATTTCCTGATAAGTTTTTTTGTTGGATGTCTGTGTATAGGCATAACCCATTGTTGTGGGTTTTGTACCAGACTGAAATAAAATAAATATTGCAATAAAGCAAGTTAAATGAAATTTTTGGGTTTTTTTTTTTTAAGATTTTATTTATTTGAGAGAGAGAGATCATAAGTGGTGGGGGGAGGGGCAAAGGGAGAGGGAGAAGCAGCCTCCCCACTGAGTAGGGAGCCCAGTGCGGGGCTTGATCCTAGGACCCTGGGATCATGACCTGAGCCAAAGGCAAACACTTAACTGACTGAGCCACCCAGGTGCCCCAGAATTTTTGGTTTTCCAGTGCTTATAAAAATTATGCTTACACTATACTGTAGCCTTGAGTGCGCAGTAGCATTATGTCTAAAGAAACAATGTACATGCCTTAATTAAAAAATACTATATTGGTTCCCTCCCCCCAAAAAAACTTCATTGCTAAAAAAAAATGCTAAACATCATCTGAGCTTTCAGTGAGTTGTAATCTTTTCACTGGTGGAGGGTCTTGCTTTGATATTGATGGCTGCTGACCAATCAGAGTGGTAGTTGCTGAAGGTTGTGGTAGCTTTGGCAATTTCTTAAATAAGACAACAATGAAGTTTGCCTCATCAATTGGCTCTTCCTTTCCTGAGAGATTTCTCTATAGCATGTGATGCTGTTTGATATCATTTTACCTGTAGTAGAATTTCTTTCAAAATCAGAGTCAATTCTTTCAAACCAAAAGATTCTAAATCCTTTGTTGTCATTTCAACAATCTCATGGCATCTTCACCAGGAAATGCTCAAGAAACCACTTTCTTTGTTCATCCATAAGAAGCAGCTCATAATCTGTTGAAGCTTTATTATGAGATTGTAGCAGTTCAATCACATCTTCAGACTTGGCTTCTAATTCCAGTTCTCTTGCTGTTTCTACCATACCTGCCATTACTTTTTCCACCAAAGTCTCGAATCCCTCAAAGTCATCCATGAGGGTTGCAATCAACTTCCTCCAAACTCTTGGTAATGTTGATATTCTGACCTCTTTCCATGAATCATGACTGTTCTTAATGGCATCTGGAATGGTGAATCCTTTCCAGAAACTTTTTAATTGACTTTGCCCAGATCCATCAGAAAAATCATGATCTACGGCAGCTACAGCCTTACAAAATCTGTTTCTTAAATTGTAAGACTTAGGAGTTGAAATGACTCCTTGATCCATGGGCTTCAGAATGGATATTGTGTTAACAGGCATTCAGACACGTCCCATCAGAGCTCTTGTGTGACCAGGTAGATCGTCAGTGAGCAGTAACATTTTGAAAGGAATCTTTTTTTTCTGAGCAGTAGTTCTCAACAGTGGGCTTAAAATTTTCAGTAAACCATGTCGTAAATGTACTGTCATCCAGACTTTGTTATTCCATTCATTGAGCATAGGCAAAGTAGATTTAGTGTAATTCTTAATGGCCCTACGGTTTCAAAAATGGTAAATGAGCATTGGCTTCACCTTATAGTCACCAGATGCATTAGCCCCTAACAATAGAGTCAGGCTGTGCTTTGAAGTTTTGAAGCTAGGCATTGACTTCTCTCTAGCTATGAAAGTCCTAGATTGCATCTTCTTCCAATAGAAGGCCGTTTCATCTATATTGAAGATCTGTCATTTAATGTAGCCACCTTTATTAATTCTCTTAGCTAGATCTTATGAATAACTTGCTGTATCTTGTCCGTTAGCACCTGCTGCTTCACCTTGTATTTTTAAGTCATGGTGATGATTTCTTTCCTTCAACTTCATGAATCAACTTGCCAGCTTGAGATTTTTCTTTGGTAGCTTCTTCACTTCTCTCAGCTTCACAGAATTGAAGAGAGTTAGGGCCTTGCTCTGGATTAGGCTTTGGCTTAAGGGAATGTTGCAGCTGGTTTGATCTTCTGTCCAGACCACTAAAACTCTCTCCATATCAGCAGTAAGGCTGTTTAGCTTTCTTATCTTTCATGTGTTCACTGGCGTAGAAACTTTAATTCCCTCAAGAACTTCTCCTTTGCATTCACAACTTGACTAACTGTTTGGTTCAGGAGGCCTTGCTTTTGGCCAGTCTTGGCTTTTGACATGCCTTTTTCACTAAGCTTAATTATTTCTGGCTTTTGATTTCAAGAGAGATATACAACTTTTCCTTTCACTTGGACACTAGTGGCCTCTGTAGGTTATTAATTGGCCTAATTTCAATATTGTTGTGTCTCAGGGAATAGGGAGGCCTGAGGAGAGGGAAAGAAATGGGGGAATGGCCAGTCAGGGGAGTAGTCAGAGCACACGTATTTATCAATTAAGTTTGCCTTCTTATTTGCATGTGGTCAGTGATGCCCTAAAACAATTATAAGACTTTGAAATGTTGCAAGAATTAACAAAATGTGACATAGAGACATGAAGTGAGCAAATGCTGTTGGAAAAAATGGTACCAATAGACTTTCTTTTTTTTTTTTTTTTTTAAGATTTTATTTATTTATTCGACAGAGATAGAGACAGCCAGCAAGAGAGGGAACACAAGCAGGGGGAGTGGGAGAGGAAGAAGCAGGCTCATAGTGGAGGAGCCTGATGTGGGGCTCGATCCCATAACGCCAGGATCACGCCCTGAGCCGAAGGCAGACGCTTAACCATTGTGCCACCCAGGTGCCCCCCAATAGACTTTCTTGACAAAGGATTGTGACAAATCTTCCATTTGTGAAAAATTTGGTACCTACAAAGCACGATATAGCAAAGCACAATAAAATGAAGTATGCTGGTACATATATTTGTGTGCATGTGTTTTACTTTTTATTATGGAATATTTCAATTAGATGCAAAGGCAGAGATATATATATTAAAGAACTCCCATGTTCTATTAAGTCATTGCAAGCATTGAATTAGCCAACACTGGACCACTGCTGTGGGAAGGTAAAGGTTTAGGTTCCTAAGAGCCTTTGGTCACAACTTTTTGTCAACTGGTCAACATATAACATTGTTTTATGTATGTTTCTCTTTAAAGACATCTTATTTAATCTGTATTGTTGATTCATTACCGTTGAACTCATGATACCCTATAACTCATGATTGAACAAAAGTTGTCTAATACATTCTTTACTTCAAAAGACACATCACAGTTTTCTTGTACTGAGCAACACTAGATAGCACTTCAGCAGTATGCTTGGTGATCATTTTTAACAGTGAAACCATCCATAAAAAGTGCAAAATTGTGAAAAATGTGGCCCTAAATAGACCATGAGAAGAACACTTGTTTATGGTATGAGAACTGAAACAGAACATCGCCTTGTTTAACCTCTGCTGGCAACATGTGGTTTGGGCAACTTAAATTTTTTGCCGCATCGGGCATGCCTGCAAATGATTGAAAAATGCCATGGGTATTGATTGTAGGTTTATCAGTGAATTTTAGTGAATAGGCAAATTAACAAATTCTGAGTCCTTAAATGAGATTGACTCTAACTTTAAAAGATAAGGGCTCTTTTTAATAAAACCATGGGATCATAGTTAGAGTTCTATAATTATTCCTGAACACATACAAATATCCAGTCAATTTTCAGATTTCTCCAAAGGTCTCATACTTCTTCTTCTTTTCTTTTTTGTTTTTGTTTTTTGAGAGACAGGGTGCGAGGGAGAGCACGAGCAAGGGTGGAGGGGCAGAGAGAGAGGGAGAGAGAGTATCTCAAGCAGGCTGCAATGCAGGGCTCGATCTCACGACCCTGAGATCATAACCTGAGCTGAAATCAACAGTCAGACACTTAACTGACTGAGCCACCCAGGCGCCCTTGGTCTCATACTTCTTTAAAAAGTTGGTTTGTTCTGGGGTGTTGAGTGTGGAGCCTGCTTTAGATTCTCTCCCTCTCTCTCTCTCTGGCCCCCCATCTCTGCTCATGCTCTTTCTCTCTCTCTCCAAAAAAAAAAAAAAAAAAAAAAATGCTGGTTTGTTCCTCTGAGGACCCAAACATAGTCTACCCACTGAATATATAGGTTCCTTATCCTTCTCTTCTTTCTCTGTAACTTTATTTATTTTTTAAAGATTTATTTAGTTATTTATTTGAGGGGGGTAAGGGAGAGCGAATTTTAAGCAGGCTCTCCACTGAGTAAGGAGTGAGGAGCCCAAAGGGGGGCTCGATCCCCCGATCCTGAGATCATGACTTAAGCTGAAATCAAGAGTCAGATGCTTAAGCAACTGAGATATCCAGGTGCCCTGTCTTTGAAACTTAAAAATCAATCAGTCAATTAATCAATCTGCTCATTTATCCCATAGAGTTTCTCACATTTTGGATTTTTCTGAATGTAATATTCTGTATCTTATAGTTACCATTAATCTGTCATTAGATCTAGAGGCTTATTCAGATCTTATGTTTTGGCAAAAATCTTCTTAGGTATAATTATATAATTCTTATCACATCATATCAGAAGGCACATAGTAAAAAAAAAAAGTAAAAAAAAAAAAAAAAAGAAGGCACTTAGTGTCTTATCCAGATCTTTTTGTGATAACTTTGATCAATGGATTATGTCTCTTTAGTCTAGAACAGTCTGTACTCTTCTTATATTTAATGACATCATCTTATTAAATGAACATGGTAATTAGTTGTCCTTTAGAAGATCTTGTATTCTGGGTTCACTTGATTGCTTCCTTGTGTTTCACTTTCACTTTTGCTCTTTAGTTATCATAAACTGAAAGGTATATCTAAAGCTTGATTATATTCAGCTTCAACTCTTTGGCACAAATATTTCGTAGATTGTTCCATGTACTTCATAACATCTCAAATGAAAGTGCATATTGTCTGATTGTACTAATTTCAGTAATGATAGTATTAATCATTGATTAATAAGCGCATTAATGACAGTCTGATCCCTCCATTATAAAGTGTATTTTTACCTTAGGGCCAACAGGTAATCTAGAAAGTAGATGTAGTAATGTATTGGTGCCCTGCAAGTGTTTACTTTTCCATCAACATTTCACCTAATTTTAGTATTCATTGATTATCTGAATTTATTACTTCATTAAGAGTTAAAACTTGTGATTTTATAGTTTTTTTGTTCTCTATTAACTGGAATTCTTTAACTTTTTGTGACTTTTTAATATATAATTTTTTTAGCTTAAAAGTTTTTTGATTAGGTATGTTGGCCATATGATTATATGAGTCAATTAAGAGTGTTAAAGAATATACAATGAGGAGTCTTCCTCTCACTCCTGTCTCCAGCAGTTCCTTTCCCTTCTTCACAAACAATGATAATAGTGCATTTATATCTTTGATCTGTTTTAAGTTTTGTAAATGGTGTGAATTAAGGATCCAACTTCATTCTTTTGCATGTGGATAGCCAGTTGTCCTAGCACCTGTTGAAAAGTCTATTTCCTCCCAGTGGATGGTCTTTGCATTTGTTAAAAATAGGTTGACCAGAGATGCACGAGTTTATTTCTGAATTCTCAGTGCTATTCCATTGATCTATACGTCTGTTCTTGTTCCAGTATTAAACTGTCCTGATGGCTATTGTTTTGTAGTAAGCTTGAAATCAGTTAGGAGTGAGTTCTGCTACTTTGTTCTTTGTTTTCAAGATTGTCTTGGCTTTCTGGGTCCCTTGTAATACCAAATGAATTTTAGTGTCATTTTATCAATTTCTACAAGGAAGTGATCTGGAATTCTGATAGAGATTGTATTGAATCTGTAGCTCAGTTTGGGTAATATTGCCATCTTAGCAATGTTAAGTTTTCTATATCATGAACATGGGATGTTTTTCCAATTATTTAGTCTTTTAAAATTTCTTTCAACAATGTTTTCAGAGTTTGTATTTTGCACTGTTTTGGATAAATTTCTTTCTAAGTATTTTATTATTTATGATTCTATTATAGATGAAATTGTTTTCTTAACCTTATTTTCAGATTGGTTAGTTTAACTGTGTAGATTACCATTGATTTTTGCATATTGATCTCATAACCTGCAAGCGTACTGAACTCTTTTATTTTAGTTCTTTTTTTAGTGGATTCTTTAGGATTTTCTATAAGATCATATTATCTACAAATAGAGATAGTTTTGCTTCTTCCTTTCAACTTTGAAAGTTTTATTTCTTTCTCTTGCCTACTTGCCCTGGCTAGAACTCCAGTACGTTGTTGTACAGAAGAGGCCAGAGCTAACATCCTTGTCTTTTTTTTCTTTTTTTTTTAATCCTTGTCTTATTCTTGATCACAGAGAGAAAGCATCCAGTCCTTCACCACTAGGTATAATGTTATCTGTGGAGTTTTCATAGATGTGCTTTAGCAGGTTTAGGAAGCTCCCATCTATTCATAGTTTGTTTTTATTATGAAAGGTTGTTGGATTTTGTCAAATGGATTTTCTGTGTATATTGAGATGATTGTGTGATTTTTGTTTTCAATTCTATTGACACAAAGTATTACATTAATTGATTTTCAGATGTTAAAGTAACTTTATATTCCTGGGATAAATTCCATTTGGTGGTTATGATGTATTTTTTTTTTGATATGTTGTTGGATTTGGTTTGTTAGTATTTTGTTGAGGAGTTTTGTGTCTTCATTCATAAGAGGTATTAGTCTGTAGTTTTCTTTTTTTTTTTTCTTATGATATCTTTGTTTTTTGTATCAGGGTAATATGGGCCTTATAAAATGGGTTGGGAAGTATTTCCCATTTCTTTTATTTTTTCAGAAGAGTTGTTGAAGAACTGATATTGGTTGTTCTTTAAATGTTTGATAGAATTCAGCCATAAACCCCTTCAGTCCTGGGCTTTGTGGTTAATTTTTTTATTGCTAATTGAATAGATTGTTTCAGGTTTTCTACTTTTTTCTTGAGTCACTTTTGGTATTTGTGTTTTTTTAGGAATTTGTCTATTTTTTCTAGGTTATCTAATTTGCTGGCATACACTTTTTTATAACATTCCTTTATAATCCTTTTCATTTTTATTAGGTTGGTAGCACTATCTTCTTTTTTACTTCTGATTCTGATAATTTGTGACTTCTCTCTTTATTGTGGCCTAGCTAGGTAAACCTTGTCAGTTTTATTGATCAATCTTAAAAAAAAAAAAAAAACAGTTCTTGGTTTCATTAATTTTCTGTATTGCTTTTCTGTTCTGTTTCATTACTATTTTCTGTAATCTTTATTATTCCTCCTTTTTGCTTGCTTTAGATTTAATTAACTGTTATTTTTTCACTAATGTTGGATCATTAGGTTATTGACTTTAAACCGTTCTTCTTCCTTAATATAGGTACGTAGAGCCATAAATTTTCCTGTAAGCACTGCTTTAGTGACATCTCATATGTTTTGATATTTTGTGTTTTCATTTTCACTCATCTCAAAGTATTTTCTGGTTTCTATTTTGAATTCCTCTTTGACCCATTGTTTATTTAGGAGTGTGTTTAATTTCCTCATACTTGTGACACGTTTCCCAATTTTTTTCCCTTTTGATTTCCATAACTGGTTGCCCTTCTTATTGAATTTTTGTAGATTTTGTTGAAAATATATTTCTTCAATTGCCCTTAGAACCATTATAGAAGATTTTAGTGATTGTTTTAAAATAATATTCACCAGTTTCACTAGGGAATGGGTCAGTAGAGCTCCTCATAACCATGACAGATGTAAGTCTGTCAGTGTTGTTGTAAGCTCCTAAATTTTGGGAGAATTTGTTAAATAAAGATAGATTTATACACCAGATCAAAACATATATACAGTTGTAATTGTGACAGGTATTACCAAATTGTGCCAATTTATATTTCTACTAGCAGTGTAAGAAGGTGCCTGTTTTCCCCATACCCTGGCCATCCCATTGTTTTCAAACTTTTGTATTCTGATGTATTTGAAAGGTAAAAAATGATATCCTGAAATAGTTTTAACTTCCATTTTTCTTACTGTGCATGATAAAGTTTAAGAGCCATTTTATATCCTTTTATGTGGACTTTTTCTTTTATATATCTTTGTATATCCTTTTCCTATGGCACTTCTAATTCATGTCCTATAGTGCCCTTTAAATTCAGTGTATTCTTTATAGACCTTAATGGCTTCTCCTTTGAGTTGTTTTTTTGTTTGTTTGTTTTTAAACGGTATAACCATTTTACTATCATAAGCATACCATTTTCTTCATTTACTCTAAATTTCACATCTTGAGGGTAATCTTTGATACTCTTTGGTCTCTTTTTGAACAGAAAATCAGTTCCCAAGTTCAGTCACTTTCTTTCTGTCTCTCTCTCTCACTTTTTTTTTTTTTTTTTTTTTTTGAGAGAGAGAGAGAGTGGCAGAGAGAGCAGGAGAGAGAAAATCCCAAACAGGCTCCACATCCAGCACAGAGCCTGAGGGAGGGCTCAATCTCACAACCCTGAGATCATGACCTGAGCCAAAATCAAGAGTCAGAGGCTTAACCAATGAGCCACACAGGCACTCGAGTCACTTTCTCTTTTGCGTTGTCACTCAGATCCAGTAATTCATCTGTGTCCTTAATTTCCAGTCCCTCTGTTTAGGCTCTTGGTATCTCAGCTCTGAACGTCTTACTGATTTCTTTTTCAAACATCAATTCTGTTTTATATCTGCATTTTGAGACAAAGCAATATATAAGGCACCAAAGAAAATAATTTGTAGAATTTAGGTTAGGGGTAACTAATGAAAATTCTAAGATCTTTCTAAAGTTTTTTTTTTTTTTTTTTTAAGATTTATTTATTTATTTATCTATTTTTAAAAATTTTTTAAATTATATTATGTTAGTCACCATACAGTACATGCCTGGTTTCTGATGTAAAGTTCGATGATTCATTAGTTGCGTATAACACCCAGTGCACCATGCAATACGTGCCCTCCTTACTACCCATCACCGGCCTATCCCATTCCCCCACCCTCCTCCCCTCTGAAGCCCTCAGTTTGTTTCTCAGAGTCCATAGTCTCTCATGCTTCATTCCCCCTTCTGATTACCCCCCTTTCTTTATCCCTTTCTTCCCCTACCGATCTTCCTAGTTCTTATGTTCCATAGATGAGAAAAATCATATGATAATTGTCTTTCTCTGCTTGACTTATTTCACTTAGCATTATCTCCTCCAGTGCCGTCCATGTTGCAGCAAATGTTGAGAACTCGTTCTTTCTGATAGCTGAGTATTATTCCATTGTATATATGGACCACAACTTCTTAATCCAGTCATCTGTTGAAGGGCATCTCGGTTCCTTCCACGATTTAGCTATTGTGGAATATGCTGCTATGAACATTGGGGTGCATGTGGCCCTTCTCTTCACTACGTCTGTATCTTTGGGGTAAATACCCAGTAGTGCAATGGTTGGATCATAGGGTAGCTCAATTTTTAACTTTTTAGGGGACCTCCACACTGTTTTCCAAAGTGGCTGTACCAACTTGCATTCCCACCAACAATGTAGGAGGGCTCCCCTTTCTCCACATCCTTTCCAGCAATTGTTGTTTCTTGCCTTGTCAATTTTTGCCATTCTAACTGGCGTAAGGTGGTATCTTAGTGTGGTTTTGATTTGAATTTCCCTGATGGCTAATGATTTTGAACATTTTTTCATGTGTCTGTTAGCCATTTGTATGTCTTCATTGGAAAAGTGTCTGTTCATATCTTCTGCTCATTTTATGATTTGTTTATTTGTTTCTCGCGTATTGAGTTTGAGAAGTTCTTTGTAGATCTTGGTTACCAGTCTTTTATCTGTAGCATCATTTGCAAATATATTCTCCCATTCCATGGGCTGCCTCTTAGTTTTTTTGACTGTTTCCTTGGCTGTGCAGAAGCTTTTTATCTTGATGAAGTTCCACAAGTTCATTTTATCTTTTGTTTCTCTTGCCTTTGGAGATGTGTCATGAAAAAGGTTGCTTTGGCCGATGTCATAGAGGGTGCTGCCTATGTTCTCCTGTAGGATTTTGATGGATTCCTGTCTCACATCAAGGTCTTTCATCCATTTGGAGTTTATCTTTGTGTATGGTGTGAGAGAGTAGTCAAGTTTCATTCTTTTGCATATAGCTGTCCAATTTTCCCAGCACCATTTATTGAAGAGACTGTCTTTTTTCCACCGGATGTTTTTTCCTGCTTTTTCAAAGATTAGTTGCCCAAAGAGCCGATGGTCCATTTCTGGGTTCTCTATTCTGTTCCATTGGTCTATGTGTCTGTTTTTGTGCCAGTACCATGCTGTCTTTGTGATCACAGCTTTGTAGTACAGCTCGAAATCCGCCATTGTGATGCCCCCAGCTTTGTTTTTCCTTTTCAACAGTTCCTTGGTGATTCGGGGTCTTTTCTGGTTCCATACAAATTTAAGGACTATTTGTTCCAGTTCTTTGAAAAACGTCCTCGGTATTTTGATTGGGATAGCATTGAAAGTGTAGATTGCTCTGGGTAGCATGGACATTTTAACTATGTTAATTCTTCCGATCCATGAGCATGGTATATTTTTTCATCTTTTTGTGTCTTCCTCAATGTCTTTCAAGAGTGATTTATAGTTTCTAGAATATAGATCCTTTAGGTCTCTGGTTAAGTTAATTCCAAGGTAACGTATGGTTTTTGGTGCTATTGTAAATGGGATGGATTCCCTAATTTCTCTTTCTTCAGTCTCATTATTCGTGTATAGAAATGCAACTGATTTCTGAGCATTGATTTTGTATCCCGCCACATTACTGAATTGCTCTATAACTTCTAATAGTTTGGGAGTGGATTCTTTTGGGTTTTCCATATAGAGTATCATGTCATCTGCGAAGAGAGACATTTTGACTTCTTCTTTGCCGATTTGGATACCTTTTATCCCTTTTTGTTGTCTGATTGCTGTTGCAAGGACTTCTAGTACTATGTCGAATAATAATGGTGAGAGTGGGCATCCTTGTCGTGTTCCTGATCTTAAGGGAAAGGCTTCCAGCTTTTCCCCATTGAGAATGATATTTGCTGTAGGATTTTCATAGATGGTTTTTATGAGATTGAGGAATGTACCCTCTAACCCTACACTCTGAAGGGTTTTAATCAGGAAAGAATGCTGTATTTTGTCAAATGCTTTTTCTGCATCTATTGAGAGAATCATATGATTTCTGATGCCATGTTTCCAGTAAAGTCTTTGTTTCTATCGATTGTGACTTTCTGTTCTGTATCACTCTTGGGGCCTTTTTACCTTTATAGAACCCCCCTTAATATCTCCTGTAGGTCTGGTTTCATGGTTACGAAATTGGTCAATGACTGGCGATTTTGGAAGGTCTTTATTTCTCCATCAATTCTGAATGACAGGCTTGCTAGATAAAGGATCCTTGGCTGCATGTTTTTCTCTGAAAGAGCTTTTAAAATGCCCCCCCAACCCTTTCTCTCATTCCAGGTCTGTGCAGACAGGTCTGACGTAATTCTGATACCTTTGCCTTGGTACGTGAGAAATTTCTTTGCCCTGGCCGCTTTCAATACTGTATCCTTGGATCTAATACTTGCGAAATGCACTATGACGTGACGTGACGTGGCGTAGGTTTGTCATGGTTGAGCTTGGGAGGGGTCCTCTCTGCCTCTTGGACATGAATGTTTGTTTCCCTTGCTAGATTAGGGAAGTTTTCAGCTACAATTTGTTCAAATATCTCTTCTAGACCTCTGTTTTTCTCCACCCCCTCGGGGATGCCGATGATTCTGACATTGAAACGTTTCATTGAGTCAATAATCTCCCGTAACCTACATTCTTGACCTTGGATTTTTTTAAGTCCAGATTCTGTTTTAGCTTTGTCTTCTACTAACCCATCCTCCAATTCGCTGATACTTTCTTCTGCCTCATTCACCCTGGCTGTCAGAGCCTCTAGTTTTGCTGCATTTGGCTCATAGAATTTTTAATTTCTGCCAGATTCGCTCTCATTTCCGCCCTTAGAGATTCTATATTCTCATTAACATTTTCGTTAATACTTTTTTCAAGTCTACACATCATCATGACCATTGTTACTCTGAATTCCATTTCTGATAATTTGGTTATATCCATATCCATTAGTTCTGTGGCAGAGGCCACAGACTCATTGTCTTTTCTTTGCTGGGGGGATTTCTCCTTCTCGTCATTCTGATGAGGAGAGGTTGCGGGGTTGTCCAGAGCCCAAATTATTGACCGGGACCCAGGCCATGCGCCCTTGTTTTATAGGGATCTTAGGGATGTGGGCTTCTTGATTTTTCAGTTTGCCTTCTGGGGGAGGGGCCTGCCGCACCGATACTCAGGCAACCCTGTTTGGGTAGAGTCTCTGTGTCCCCTGCACGAGGGGGGATGAGGGTGGGCACACTGTGAGCCGGTATTTCCAGGCTTTTGTTCTCTGGCGGCTTTCCCTGGCGGTTTGCTGTGCCTCTTCTGAGTGTCAGAGCAGCAGTGGCCGAATCTCAGCCTCTGTCTCAGAGGAATCGCGGACCGCTCTCCACTTATGTTCTGGCCACTTTAACTCTGTTTCTGTTGGTGCTGCTCAACCCTGCAGCGTCCAGGGATGTGCGCCCCACACCCAGCGTCCCAGCCCTCACTTTCAGGGCCGGCGCGTCTCTGTCCTTTGTGTTTCTAATACCGCCAGCCGCCAGCCGCCCCCGCGCGCTCCCGGAGCTCCCGGTCTCAGTCTGGTTCCAGTGAGCGCACCGGAGCTCTGGAGCTCCGTTTCAGTGTGGTGGCGCGCGTTCCCCGGCTCACGGTCTCAGTCTTTCTCTCGCGGGTGCCAGTCCATGAATCCGCCAGCTCCCCCGTGCAGGTGGCTACCGCTTCCCGGACCGAATGCGGCAGCTCCCTCCCCCTTCCGTTTATCTTCCGATATCTGTGCGCGGTTTCACGGCTCCCCGCTTTGTACCTCAATACTCAGTGCTGGAGATGTTCATTTGTAGAGATCCAGATGTATCTTCCTGCGTCTCAGGCTGATTCCGTGGATGTCCAGGCTGGTCTGGTGCCTATCCAACTCAACTCAGGGGACTGGCTGAAAAAGGGGGTCCCCTACTCCTCTGCCATCTTAAGTCCCCTAAGATTTATTTTTAAGTAATCTCTACAGTCAACATGGGGCTCAAATTCACAACCTTGAGATCAGCAGTCACGTGCTCTACTGACTGAGCCAGCCAGGTGCCTCTAGGACCTTTTTAATACATATCTAGAGGAACCTATTACCTTTAGATTTGATTGTCTGGAGGCTACCAGATGTTACAAGGAAACCAGACTCTGAGATTCAGAAATGTATAGGCATCTCTAAAGCAAATATTTCTACCAAATTTACTCATTCAACGAATATCAATTGAGTGTTGTCTGAGTTTCAGAGACTGTGCTGAAAGTTAGAGAAAGACAGCTCTGTGCCTGGCTATTAACGAGTACTCTATTCAGAAAAACATTTGTAGAGACAATTTGTAATAGAATTTGCTGAGTACTATTGTAAGTATATTCATATTAATGTAATTCTTTCCTTGATCTCTGAAAAAAGATATAAAAACAGTTTCACTAATTCTAATTCTAAGTAGAAGTTTGTTATGAAAATAAAATTTTGATTTCCCAATAGAATAATATCACACAAATAGAAAACATTTGTATATATTGTATTTTCCTTGTGAATTTGTAGAAAATATTATTTTATATTTTGAGTTTCCCTGTCATTTTATGACTTTATTATGAACTACTGCCAAAAGCACTTTTTGGGTATATCACTTGTTTATTAGCCTACAAATCCAATTGCCTTGACATTATATATAAACTCTCACTTCAGTATATTAATGCCATAAGATACTGCCACTGTATTTTATCTTTGAATGCGTAAGGTAACATTGCAACTTCAGTAGGTAGGATGATAAAGTTTAAGAAACAGTAACATGGAGTTTCATAGAATATCAGTACATTAGAAACTATAGGAACTTGAATTACTCAACTTTTCTTTGAATAACTAAAAATGTGTTATAGCCAAAGTCCATTACCTTTGTCTTAGACACAAACTTCATCCTAACTTTTTAAATTTTATAATATATCATTTTGTCTAGAACATTATTTCGAGGTTGGAATAGAACAATAGAAACTGCTATTATTTTGCTACTAAATTATGTAAATAATTTTATGGACTTCTCTAACAATGTACACAGTCCTGCATTTTGTGTAGCTTTGCCTTGAGGCATTGCAGTTTGTCATTCACCTGCAATGACAGAGGATCCCAGGTAGTGACTTACTGCATTTCTTTGCTGCTACTTATTTATTCAGAGTTGGGCTATAGCTTGTTAGTCTATTTCTTCCACCACATTTATCTGTCTTCCTATCTATCTATCTATTTATCTATCCTTCATCTATCTCTCATCTGTCTCTTTACTTATTTCATTTGCTATGATTCTAATTCCTTTTTACATACTTTCTGTTCTTTCTTTCTTATTATTTTGCATTTATTTTAATGTCTTAGGGCAGTGATCTAAATGTGGTCCGCAGACCTGTGTTCTTAACAAACCGTAAAGAGCACTTGCCAGAATGTAAATTAAAACCTATGCTTTCTTTGTTGAGAAAGTATTGCTAATTGTTTTGCCTTATTTCATAGTAAACCAGTAATAACCAATTCACAGTCAAGCATTTTGAGTAGCACTGCCTTAACAGTCTGTATTATGATATGTACTGCTTTAATCAGAGATACATTAAGCTGTTTGAGTGGAACGGAGTAAAGTATGAAGAGAACCAGAATAGTAGTCTTGAAGGAGTCAGCCAACAGTTCTTGAAGCCATCATTAAGCATACACTTGAAGAAGAAAATGCATCATATAAGTTAAATTTAAAAGTTTCAAAATAATGAAAATTAGGAAATTGGAAATTTGCATTCCCATTTCTTTTGATTTAGTGATGGAGCAGGAATTTATGGGTGGATTTTATATACTTAGGAGCTTCAGGTCTCTTTTGGATGATGTAATTAATTCCTACCTGGATGTTTCCCTGATCCACTGAATTTGCTTTATCATAGCACCTGAGGATGGATGGAGAGAGGTGGTTTGGTGGGCAGGATGGCTTGTAGATCACATGACATAGAACAGTTACGTTAAGTGAGTTTACCAGAAACATTTCTAATCATGTGGGGTAAAGTTCCCTTTCTTTTTGGTTTCAGTGGGTTGAATAGCTTCTCAAATCAATTATTGATTTGAAATTAGAGGAGAGGATGTTAATTAGATTCTCATGTAGATTTCTGGTTTGGGTAACATATTAAGATACTAATGCATTTATTTTATATCATAGTAATTATACTATTTTTCCTCTGTTTTCAGAAATATCCCAGAGATAAGAGCATAATAAGGCATATTTATTTATTTTATTTTATTTGTTTTAAAGATTTTATTTATTTATTTGACAGAGACAGCCAGCGAAAGAGAGAACACAAGCAGGGGGAGTGGGAGAGGAAGAAGCAGGCTCCTAGCGGAGGAGCCTGATGTGGGGCTCGATCCCAGAACGCTGGGATCACGCCCTGAGCCGAAGGCAGACGCTTAACGATTGTGCCACCCAGGCGCCCCATAATAAGGCATATTTAAGTTGATGTTAATTGTGTTCTTGTGATTCATTAAATATTAAGTAAATCATACACAGAGACCTTTTCTGCTCACATAGGTCTATAGTTTCCTGAATCTACTTTTAACAGCATTTATATTTCATTATATGTGTCAGTCCTTTGCCTTTCTGATTGAACATTGTGAGGATAAGGATCATATGATACGTGTTTTCCATGTACTTAACCTGGTCCTTGTATTCTGCAGAAAGGCACTGAATAAATGAATGAATGATCAAGTGAGTGAATGATATTAAGTTACAAAGGCAGTGGAAACTAATGTCTTGAACATAAGAATAAATAAGTGTATTTCTTTATTAAGAAAGTAATGTTAGGAAATAGTTTTAAGAGGTTCTGAATTTTGTTTTGGTTGTTATACACCATGAATTAACTGTGTAATTTAGTAAATTTTTTTATAAAGATTTTATTTATTTATTTATTTATTTATTTATTTATTTATTTATTTATTTATTATTTGTGAGAGGGAGAACAGGGGGAGGAGCAAAGGAAGAGGGAGAGAGAGAATCCCAAGCAGACTCCGTGCTCAGCACAGATTCAGGGCTCAATTTCAGGACCCTGAGATTATGACCTTAGCTGAAATCAAGAGGTGGATGCTTAACCAAGTGAGCCACCCAGGTACCCCTCAGTAAATATTTTTAAAAAGATAATGTTGATTTATTGAAAGGATCTCTGTTTTTTTCACAAAAAACCTTTTTAGCTTTAATTTCATTAACATAAAATCATGTCTTAGATTTGACATCGGTATTGGGCAAGTGTATATTTTTATTTAGGTTTTAACCTCTACTGGACTGAACATCTGGATTCCTAAAAATGTTTCTGAGTGACTTTTGTTAAAATAATTGATTTGAACTTTTAATCATATATGTTATCAAAGAGAGAACATCATAGCATTAGCTCGGGTAAAGAAAATTTGAAATTATGACAGTAAGAACTTAGATTAAATATGCTAGATTGAGCATAAGTATTTGTTTCTACTTCCTCACAGTCTTTCTAAAGTAACTGTAAAGGATTTTTTTTTTTTAAATGTGTAAGTGCCTATGGGTAAAGATAACAGGAGAAAAGAGGGCTATGGGCAAGGAATGTTAGCAGATTTTTGAATGATGTCAAATCAGTTGATAAGTGGTTCCTAAGTAAAATGATGAAAGTTGAAATCCACAATATCAAGAAAATCTTAGGACCAGGTGACAACAATGACCTTCAATGGTTGGAGGAGTGAGAGATGTTGCTAAAACATAGGAAAATGAGTTAAAATCTATATAGAGAGCACATTGACTCCCTGGTCCTCCTTTCTTCAAGGCAGAAGGCAAGAGTTTTATTGTCTTGAGAAATTGAAAGAAATTATCTCTGGACTTTGGGACCTCAGACCTACAGGGGTTAAGGTTATGCTGAAAACTAGGGAAATAGGTGAAAATCCATTCTTCTGAACAATGAATTGTTCAGATCCAAGATTGGTAGAAGTTGTGTGTTATCCTACCTAGAGAGAAGACATAAGAATTCTTCTCTAGAGAAATTGAGCAGACCCAGAGAAAGAACAGAGACGGACAAAATGACAGGTCCCCTGTTCAGGACCTGTAGAGAAGATATCCTTTTGGCAAACTGCCCCTCCTCCAGGTCAAGAAAATTACCCACAATCTTTTCTAGTGCCTCACTCTTAAATATAGATGGACAACAAAGGATTATAAGACATTTGAGGAAAACTACCAGCATGAAGGACAAGATACCAAAAGTAAGAGAAAAATCAAAGAGGAGACAGACACTGCAGAAGAAAACAAAGAGAAACCTATATAGGAAATATCTTAAGGCAGACAAGAGATTTTGCATGTATGAAACATAACTAGGAGGCAAAGAATGAGAAAGAGCACATGGGCATTAAATATAATTATCAGAATAAAGAGTTTACTAGAGGGGGTGGAAGATAAAGCCAAGTTAAGTCTTCCAGAAATGGGAGCAAAGAGGTAATAAAAAGCAGAAAGAAAAGAACATTAGAGAATCAGTATAGGTGCTCGCCTAGTGATTATTAGGAATTTCAGAAGTAGAAAACAGAGAAATGGGCATTAAAGAAGTAATTCAAGAAATTTTCAGATTCAAGGGACATGACTTTACAGATTGAAGTACTTTTGACCATATAGGTCCAAAAATATAGACCACTAATATAGAAAAGTATTTTACAGCTCTCTTTGAGAAATCTGGAAAGAGTAATGATTAGTAAACAAAAAATTGAGCAAATAATAAAGTGACAATTTTAATTTTTTTAAAAAGGTAGAAGAGCTTTTATAACATTTATATCTCATTAATTAACCCAGCTTCTAAATCATAACCTGGTAGGATTTCACATGTGATGCTATATTGATTGTGAGGTGAATGTGAGCCCAAGTTCTTGAGATTTCCTATTGTAGAGAATCCATTAAAAAAAGAAATCTTTTCCACTGTCCTGTTATTTTCATGTCTCAGTTATTGCATCTTACTTTTTAAGCCAGGAATTAGAGAAGGGTTCTATACTGATTTTCCTTTGAGATCTACACATAATTCAAAGGCCTGAAAGTTCAGCCTAAGTTGTTCTTTCTCCTGGTGGGCATGTGTTTAATGGTGGAAGATAGGAAAGGAGCATAAAGCTGCTGAAGGCCTGATAGAACCTAAAACGAAAAATGTACCAAAGATATTTAAAGGAGCACTAGAAAGTAAGTAAGAAATTTTTTGTTCTGTCTTTAATAGTTGGTAGTAAGTGGAAAATTATACATTGAGATGGCATATATATATATATATATATATATATATATATATGTATATAAATAATATTTTTTCACAGTGAAATTAATTAAATGGTGAGGTCATTGATAAGAGTGATATTTTTCAAAACTTTTTTTAATTTAAATTTAATTAGTTAACATATAATGTGTTATTGGTTTCAGAAGTACAGGTCTGTGATTCATCAGTCTTATATAATACCTAGTGCTCATTACATCACATGCCCTCCTTAATGTCCCTCACCCAGTTACCCTATTCCCCCCTCTTCCCTCCAGCAACCCTCAGTTTATTTCCTATGATTAAGCGTCTCTATGGTTTGTCTCCCTCTCTGGTTTTGTCTTGTTTTATTTTTTCTTCTCTTCCCCTATAATCCTCTGTTTTGTTTCTTAAATTCTACATATGAGTGAGATCATATGATAATTGTTTTTCTCTGATTGACTTACTTTGTTTAGCATAATACCCTCTAGTTCCATCCATGTCATTACAAATGGCAAAATTTCATTTTGATGGCTGCATAATATTCCATTGGTTATGTGTGCATGTGTGTGTGTGTACACACACACTACATCCTCTTTATCCATTCATCTGTTGATGGATATCTGGGCACTTTCCATAGTTAAGAGTGACACATTTTTTTAATTCTAGAAGAAATAGATTTATGTATGAAAGGAAATGTAATTATGGTACGTTATGTTGCTCAGCTATGAACGATAATTGTTATGTATGCTTAGTAATGGAAACAATTTGTATTGATGGGACCAAAAAGTGGGATATTACAAAACTCAGTGCACACCCACAGAGGTGCTGGAGTCTACCTTGGGAAAACATAGAAGATCCTTGGTAAGTGTGTGGGTACTTCACTGTCTTTTTTACTCTGGCACAGTATAGAGCAGTCTGGCAAGGCTATACATGTCTGACTGTGGGAGAATTATCCTCATCATTGCATGATGGGGAAAGCTCTCCTGATGCAATCAGGTAAATAAAATTTCACTATATGAATCTTAACTTATGGAGTATAGATAATGAAAGGTTGGATAATGAGGCATATGAGTTATTAGAATCTACTTGGTTCCGGGGCACCTGGGTAGCACAGCGGTTAAGCGTCTGCCTTCGGCTCAGGGCGTGATCCCGGCATTATGGGATCGAGCCCCACGTCAGGCTCCTCTGCTATGAGCCTGCTTCTTCCTCTCCCACTCCCCCTGCTTGTGTTCCCTCTCTCGCTGGCTGTCTCTATCTCTGTCGAATGAATAAATAAAATCTTAAAAAAAAAAAAAAAAGAAAGTTAAAAAAAAAAAAGAATCTACTTGGTTCCTGTATCTTAGATAGCAAGTAGTGAAAGTTCAAATAGCAAGAGCTACTAGATACACAAAATAAAATATATTCAAATCTGTTCCTGTGAGCATTAGATTCAAAGGATATCTATATTGGGAATAGATGGGTGAGAAGTAAAGAGATTGTGTCTTAAATTAAAAATTCAAGAAATAGTATAAAGGAGAAGTGATGTCAGCAAGATGGTGGATTAGAAAGTCCCAGTTCTCACACTAAAACACTGACTTAATGATATACAGACCAAAATACCTTTATGAAAAGTCTGGATTTCAGTTAAGTTGCAGTCCAAGATGAGTACAAAACTGAGAGGACACTGCACTGAAACAAGTAAGAAGAGTAGTTACACTTTACCAGCATTAGTCCCTCCTGCAAGTAGGCACAGCTCAGTCCCAAGAGATTGCCTCAGCTTGTGACTTCTTCCTTGAGGTAGGTGAGGGTGGGGAAGAGGGAGTGAAACATCCATCAAACATCCCTGGCGTTTTGGCACACTGCCTCAGGGGTAGATTCTGTCTCATCTCAAAGTGCTGATGGAACCAGCATAGTTCAGATGCCTGGGCAGCTAAGAACAAAGGGAAGAGGGGCAGGCAGCATGCCGTTGACTTGTTACAGCTCTGGGATTGGGAGAAAGCACAGAAACCAAGGCTTCTTCTCCAGAAAGGAGGGAGAAGAGTGGAGTGTGCCTCCAGAATCCCAGACTTTCAGTGTGCTCTCTGTCTCACCAGGAGCACTAATGGAACTGGCATACTGTGGTGGGAACAGTTAAAAACAAAGGGGAAGGCGTGGGTACTTGCTGTTTGAGAGGCTTCCAGGTTTTCTTGCTGGGCTTATTGGTGAGGATCTTTCCCTGTCAAAGTCAGTTCAAAAGCCTTGGGAGAGGGAGCTGTTTCTTCAAAGGCACAGAAACCAGCATAATGCCACAAGGAACATGAAGAATGAGGGAAACATCAAACAATCAAAGGAACAAAATAAATAAATGTAACTGACCCTAAGGAAATGGACATTTATGAATCGCCTGACAAACAGTAAAAAATAATCATTTTTAGGAAGTTCATTGAGTTACAAGGGAACACAGACGATTAAAGGAAACTGGAAAAATGATACATGAGAAAAGAAAATATCAACCAAAAGAGACTATAAAAAAAGAACTGAACAGAAATTCTGGACCTGGAGAATACAGTAAAAACTAGAAAATTCAGTAGATGGATTTAATAGTAAACTTGATTCAGCAGATGAAAGAATAGATGAATTTGAAGACAAGTCATTTGAATTATCCAGTCAGAGGAGCAAAAAGAAAGAATGAAAAGTAGTGAAGAAGGCCTAAAGGACTTAAAAGGCAACATTAATGATTAATATGCATTATGGGTGCCCCAGAAGAAAGAGAAAGGTACAGAAAGCTTATTTAAAGAAATAATGACCTAAAACATGAATAAACCTGGAAAACCTATGCCTAGAAAAAACCAGTCACAGAAGGACAACTACTGCATGATTCTACTTATATGAGGTATCGAAAATAGTCAAACTCATGGAAACAGAGTAGAATTGTTTTTTTTTCAGGGTCCGGAGGAGAGTGTGAAATGGGAAGTTCCTATTCAATAGGTACAAGTTTTCAGTTATACAACATGAGTAAGTTCCTCAGATCTGCTGTACAACAGTGTGTCCATAGTTCACAATTCTGTATTATGCACTAAAAATTTTTAAGGTAGATCTCATGTTACATTTTCTACTACACTAATTATTTTTTATATCAAATACATGAAGAGAAACAAAAAACACTTCATCTTTTTAAAGGAATTATAATGACAACAACAAAAATAGTATAAATATATATGACTTGGAATTATGGGTGATGCTGGGTACTGGTCTTTTTTGTTGTGTCTTGTTACTGTGTTTGAGTGAAAAAGTAACCTGTATAATTTGGATAAAAATAAGATATATAGATATGTGACCATTAATTAGCAGATTTTTGGGACTTTTGTTCTTTTTAACATTCTGGAATGATTTGTTGAATATATTAAGCAGTATTTATTAACCAAAAATATTTATTTTATTATACTTTATATAAATGGTATACTTTGTATATCATTTGTTATAAAGATGTGTCTTTTTCCTTTTTTTTTTTTTCCCTAATTTGAAATCAGAGCTGTTTAAGGCCCTGTAATAAGAATTATGACTGAGGTTTTGTGTTGGTTTAGTGAGGCAATAGTTTTGCAAGAATACCAGGTTAGTTGTAGTCACAAAATACGGGGGGCAGGAGTTTATGGAAAGTTTGTTAACTCTCCTAGTCTGGCCGATTTTCACATTTACTTTGAGTAGATTCAGAATCTTGAGTAATCCTAGAACTAGTAGATTATAATGGCAGTCTTGTAAATATCTAAGATCTCTTTTTATTGGTCCAAATAATTACTGTTAACATCCTTTTGAATCACTGAAATGGGCCTTGGCTCTGTGTATATTATTTGAAACTAAAATTTAAACTATTCAGAGACTCTAATTTGTGCTTTTTTCAGAAGGAGAAGAGGTGGTCATTTTGCATTCCTGGTGGGAGCCTAAAATACCCCTTCTGATTTATTTTTAAAGAGTAAAACTGTTAACAGTGCTTTTGCCATTCCTCAGAGTTAGTTATACTGAAAGCGAGCTCTTATTTTCCTTATATAGAAATATAGTGCTTCTGTTTTACTGTTATGTAGAAAGTTCCCAATTAGAAGATACTGGATATTAGAAATTTAACATGAATTCTTTCTATTGATTGATTGATTGATTTAGCATGGAATATTTATTGAATGTTTAGGAGCTGTCCAGCACTATACCAGGCAGTATGAATACAATGATAAAAAAGGGAAATGTAGCCTTTTGGTGCTTACAAGTCATGTGGTCAAGCCCACTATGCCTGCAATATAAGGAATACTAACCTGTATTGAAAATATTTCAGATATTATTATACCATTTCTTCAGACTTCTAATAAGGTA